>NC_054479.1:112287444-112590474 GCF_017639515.1 Carcharodon carcharias | reverse complement strand
GAACATGTCAGAGGAACTGTTTTTGAAAGTGGCATCGTCAGAACAGATGCAACGGAGGCGAAGGAACTGAGAGAATGGGATGGAGTCCTTACAGGAAGCAAGGTGTGAGGAGCTGTAGTCGAGGTAACTGTGGGAGTCGGTAGGCTTGTAATGGATATTGGTGGACAGTCTATCACCAGAAATTGAGATGGAGAAGTCAAGGAAGGGAAGGGAAGTGTCAGAGATGGACCATGTGAAAATGATGGCAGGGTGGAGATTGGAAGCAAAGTTAATAAATTTTTCCAAGTCCCGACGAGAGCATGAAGCAGGACTGAAATAATCATCGATGTACCGGAGAAAGAGTTCTGGGAGGGGTTGGAGTAGGACTGGAACAAGGAATGTTCCACATACCCCATAAAGAGACAGGCATAGCTGGAGCCCATGCGGGTACCCATAGCCACACCTTTTATTTGGAGGAAGTGAGAGGAGTTAAAGGAGAAATTGTTCAGTGTGAGAACAAGTTCAGCCAGACGGAGGAGAGTAGTGGTGGATGGGAATTGTTTGGGCCTCTGTTCGAAGAAAAAGCGGAGAGCCACCAGACCATCCCGGTGGGGGATGGAGGTGTAGGGGGATTGGACGTCCAATGGGAAGAGGAGGCATTTGGGGCCAAGGAACTGGAAATTGTTGATGTGACGTAAGGTGTCAGAGGAATCATGGATGTTGGTGGGAAGGGACTGGACAAGGGGAGAGAGAAAGGAGTCAAGATAGCGAGAAATGAGTTCCGTGGGGCAGGAACAGTCTGACATGATTGGTCTGCCAGGACAGTCCTATTTGTGGATTTTGGGTAGGAGGTAGAAGCGGGCCATCCGAGGTTGGGCGACTCTCAGGTTGGAAGCTGTGGGAGGGAGATCCCCAGAGGAGGTGAGGTCAGTGACAGTCCTGGAAACAATGGCTTGATGTTCAGTGGTGGGGTCATGGTCCAGGGAGAGGGAGGAGGAAGTGTCTGCGAGTTGACGCTCAGCCTCCGCGAGGTAGAGGTCAGTGCGCCAGACAACAACATCTGCAGTTTTTTGCTTTTATCGCAGTTCAGAGCAGAAACAGCATCACCCTTGTCAGCGGGTTTGATGACAATGTTAGGATTGGACCTGCGAGAACGGAGTGCAGTAAGTTCAGAGAGAGACAGGTTAGAATAGGTGAGAGGAGCCGAGAAATTGAGACAACTAATGTCACGCTGAAATGACTAATGTCACGCATCTGTTCTGATGATGCCACTTTCAAGAACAGTTCCTCTGACTTGTCATCCTTCTTCCTTAATCGAGGTTTTTCACCCATGGTGGTTGACAGGGCCCTCAAACGTGTCTGGCCTATCTCCCGCGCATCCATCCTCATGCCTTCTCCTCCCTTCCAGAAACATGATAGGGTCCCCCTTGTCCTCACTTATCACCCCACCAGCTTCCACATTCAAAGGATCATCTTCCACCATTTCCGCCAACTCCAGCATGATGCCACCACCAAACACATCTTCCCTTCACCCCCCCGGCGGCATTCCGTAGGGATCGTTCCCTCCAGGACACCCTGGTCCACTCCTCCATCACCCCCCTACTCCTCAACCCCCTCCCACGGCACCTTCCCATACAAACTCAGAAGATGTAACACCTGCCCCTTCACTTCCTCTCGCCTTACCATCCAAGGGCCCAAACACTCCTTTCAAGTGAAGCAGCATTTCACTTGCACTTTCCTCAACTTAGTCTACTGCATTCGTTGCTCCCAATGCGGTTTCCTCTACATTGGAGAGACCAGGCGCAGACTGGGTGACCGCTTTGCAGAACACCTTCGGTCTGTCCGCAAGCATTATCCAGATCTCCCTGTCGCTTGCCATTTCAACACTCCACCCTGCTCTCATGCCCACATGTCTGTCCTTGGCTTGCTGCATTGTTCCAGTGAAGCTCAACGCAAACTGGAGGAACAGCACCTCATCTTCCGACTAGGCACTTTACAGCCTTTCGGACTGAATATTGAGTTCAACAATTTTAGATCTTGAACCCTCTCCTCCATTCCCACCCCCTTTCCGATGTTCCCCTCTTTTTGTTTTTTCCAATAATTTATATAGATTTTTCTTTTCCCACCTATTTCCATTATTTTTAAATGTATTTCCACCCATTGTTTATCTCTACCTTTTATGCCCTTTTAGTATTCCCCTACCCCCACTAGAGCTATCTGTACCTTTTCTGTCTTGCTTTCTACTCTTAATTAGCACATTCCTTTAGATAATATTGCCACCTTCAACACCTCTTTGTCCTTTTGTCTGTGACATCTTTTGGTTATCTCCACCAATTACTGGCTGCTTGTCCCAACAACACCACCCCACCCCCCCCACCTTAAACCAACTTATATTTCACTCCTTTCCTATTTTTACTTAGTTCTGTTGAAGGGTCATGAGGACTCGAAACGTCAACTGTGCTCCTCTCCGCAGATGCTGCCAGACCTGCTGAGTTTTTCCAGGTATTTCTGTTTCTGTTTTTGTTTTGGATTTCCAGCATCCGTAGTTTTTTGCTTTTATCACAGCTCAGGGAAGGTTCACTAGGTTGATGTCTGGGATGAAGCGGTTGTTTTATGGACAAAGGTTGATTATCTTGGGCTGATACTCATTGGAGTTTAGGAGAATGAGATCTTAGTGAAACATATAAGATTCTGAGGGAGCTTGACAGGGTCAATGCTGAGAGGGTATTTCCCCTCATGTGGGAAACTAGAACGAGGGGGCACAGTTTCAGAATAATGGGTCGCCCATTTAAGATAGAGATGGGAAGGAATTTCTTCTCTCAGAAGGTCATGAATTTTTGGTATTCTTTATCCCAGAGAGCAGAGGAGGCTAGTTCATTGAATGTATTCAAGGCTGAGACAGTTTCTGGAGCTATAAAAGGAGTCAAAGTTGGGATTATGGGGAACAGGCAAGAAAGTGGAGTTGAGGGCAAAATCAGATCAGCCATGATCTTAATGAATGGTGGAGCAATCTCAAGAGGCTATATCCAACTCCTGCTCCTATTTCTTATGTTCCTCAGTACAGCACTGGTGTCAGCCTATATTTTTGCACTCAAATTTCTGGAGTAGGACTTGAACCTGCAATCTTCTGACTGGAGAAAGTGCTATCAGCTGGGCCACTGACATCACCAGAAGCTAAACAACCACCCACAGCCTTCAACAGTCAATCCATAGAAGTTAACTGTGCCTCACCAGTTATCAAGCCAGCTAGCTAATAGCATCAGATAGCAACTAATCAGCCTGCCACCACTGGAAATCAGCCATCTGAAGCCAGATGCTAAAAACCGGTAGTCATCACCAGCAGCCGGCAATTCCAAAACCACCACCAGCATATGCCGGGGTGGGAGCCAGCAGTTTAGGAATGAGTGAACCAGCTGACTAGAATAAAGGCAATGGCTGGTCAAGAGCAAAAGAAAAAGAGAGCGAGAGAGCAATAGGGTAGGAGAGAAGGAAAGACAGAACATCTAGAATGAAGGAGAGATAGCAAAGTAACAGGCAAGAATGGAGAATGTTTGCAGGCCAAATAACAAGTCAGAGGGGTGCAAGGGACAGTACTGTGAGCAAAACAGTGAGGATGGCAGGAGAACTGGCAGCAGGGGAGGTAAAAATACCTGGCGCATCATCGGTAAATGAAATATAGTTTGTTTTACAGTAAAATTAATGCATATGCCTTTAAATAGTAGGTCAGCTTTGCCTTCACAGTACTCACTGCATTGTGTGTAAAATGCTTTGATACATTTCTAAGAGACTTAATGTAATACTGTAGCGTGTATTTCTTTTGGATTCAAAATCTGATTTCTGCCTCAGAGGGCATGAGCTCAAACATATCCACTGTGAGGAAGAAAGGCAGTAAACATGTCATGCATGCTGCTAATTAATCTTCACTCTACTTAGAAATGTACTGCAAAATACATTTCTTAAAACCTTGGAAGAAATTGATGACTTGTAACTGATAATTGAAAATAAAGTACACATTTAACTCTGTTCAAAAAACTTTAACTTACTCTTGGATTTTGGGGAAAAAGGGTATTTTACTGTAACTGCTCTTCCTAGAATGATGTGGAATGTATTTCTGTATCAATTTGCTTGATAAGGGATATCTAGAAATGTTGGATCAAGTAGCATTTGACTGAAAGAATGATCTCCCCCACTTATGCCGCTATAGAATGCCACAGGCAAACACTTTGGCTTTCATCTGGGCCCAGCAGCCTACTTCATCATGGGTCAGTCACAGTTGAGTACAATTGTGCTCATATGCAGTTTGCAGCAGGATTTCAATCCCAACAGAAACCCTAGCCTATTCTCTCCTTCGTCCAGGTGTCGCTAAGTCTAGGTGTGATGTTCACTCACAGCAGAGAACTCAGTGCAGACCAGGTAGTTTGAATACCAGGCAGCAAATTCATCTACTGGGTCATCAATGGAGCTCATTATGCCTATTTCCTTTATCTTTGAACCTTGTGTGAAAAGCTCGATCCAAAGAAATTGTGATTGAACGTATGGTTAAGAATTAGTGGGGACCCTACAAATGGATTTCTAAAACTGGATTTCTTTGTTAAATGGCAACATATGGCCGAAATGACAGAGAATTGTTATAATTATTCAAATCTACCGCATTCAAACTCTTCTGTAAGATAAAAACTAAAATAATATGCATCTGAAAGCTTACATTGGAGCAAGAAAGCTCAAAGTTGTAAAATTGTTAAGGGTGTAGAGAAAATGAACACTAATAAAATGATCGACATAACCATTCATTCTGTAGCCAAAGGCGTAGACTCAATGCCAGAAGAGAGGTGAACAAATAGTTTACATTTACTTAATTTACACAGAAAATGGTGAATTTGTGGAACAGACTGCCTGTGCAGGAAGGCATTAATACTGCTGGCAAATTGAAGAAAATGCTGGTTAATGTTTGGGGCAAACAAGAGTAAAATTCCTTTCTAAAACTTAATCTAATGGTTTTCTCCAATCTTGGACATTCTATCTAGCCATAAATGTTATCTAAACATCATGAGAAAAGGATCTTACTTCCCTTATGGGCTATCTTTCAGGGAGTGAATTCCTTCAGAAATTAGCAACCCCCTCCCCCCCACCCCCACACCCTTCCATTTTCTTCTGCCAAAGTTGCAGCAGGAGAACAGGATAAACTCAAAAATGATTCACCCCATTCTCTATGGCCAGGAGAACAGCTCAGCTGACTCCTTGTGGCTGTGTATTATGGCAAGATTGCACTAAGGTAAGAATCTGACTCATGTTAATAAATGCATTGAGCAAAAGAGAAAACACAGAACTAAATCTTCATTATTAAATCACATTGGAAGCAAGCTTCAGAACCAGAGAGCTCAGCGTTAAACAGTATGCAAATATGATTGATATGCTACTAAGATGGCATAAAATCTTTATTTCCGATGCCTTGCTGTGGGCCCCCTAGCTTCTCCAAGGGCATGGATATTATTCAAACTTAAGAATCCACAATGGGACAATGGAAATAAAGAATTTATCCCTATGGTGTTATCATAGATTGATTTATTCAACGCAATAATTATGAGGAAATGGCATACAACAATGAGAACAAACATTTGCTTTAGATTTGGTCAGCAGAGCCCATGTTATATGTTCCGAATCCTACATATTGGAATTTTTATGATGATGGAGAAGAGTTTTTCAGGTTATTGTGGTTAACCAGACCATCATCATATCCCAGATTAGGAAAAGTCCCACTACAGGTGTTTGAGAAGTAAAAGTGTGGGAAAACTGGCAGTCCTGAGGTTAGTTTCAAATCCCAGCCAATCAAGGCTCTGACTACAAAAGTCAAGGGAATCCTTTTCTGTGTATTCACTGAAGAGTATAAGATATGAAAATGGCTACATCAATATCCATGGCAAATTGGGAGTTGGCAAAATTATAATTGCATCAGGAAGTTTTATTCTTAAAATAATCAAATTAAACTCAAGCAAAATATGTGATGATGGAAATCTGAAATACCAAACCCTCCAGACAATCCTGGAATTCATCATCAAGTCAGGCAGCATCTGTGGAGAGAGAAATAGTTATTCTTTCAGGTTGAGACAAAAGGTTATCAACCTGAAACATTATTAATTCTCCTTCCCTCTTCATAACCTGACCTGCGAAGTATTTGCCACATTTTCTGTTTCTGTTATGTTAAATTTGTATGGATGTATAGGTGTTCATGCTTACACTGGGGCTACACCATTGTACTCTCCCTCTCTCCCTCTCTCTGTTCCTTTCCATACATCTCTCACCTTTTACTGTGCAGCATTGGATACTAGATAAAAGGGCTTCAGTTTAAATCTTGGTCATTTGGCCTGTTTTTATGGAATTGCTGCATTTCCCATCTCATCTCCTTCAACAGCACTGTGTATTTAGATAGAGCTTAACATACTTAAATGTCCCAAGATGCTTTGCAGGAACATTATCAAGCAAAGTTTGATATTGAGCCACATAAGGATGTGATCATTTGTTGCCCATCACTTATCATCCTTGAACTGAGTGAGTTGCTAGACCATTTCAGAGGGCAGTTAAGAGTCAACCACATTTCTGTGGGTCTGGAGCAGGCAGGCCAGACTAGGTAAGGATGGTAGATTTCCTTCGCTGAAGGACATAAATGAACCAGGTGGGTTTTTACAACAATCCCATAGTCACAATTACTGAGACTAGCTTTCAATTCCTGATTTATTAATTCAATTTAAATTCCACCAGCTGCTATGATGGGATTTGAACCCAGGTTCTGAAAGAATTAGCCTGAGTCTCCAGATTAGTAGCCCAGTGATATTACCACTATGGTGCCATATCTCCAGAAGTAAGGTTGAAATCCGGGATGCTCAAGAGGCCAGAATTAAAGGAGTGCAGATATCTCAGAGGTTGTAGGGCTGGAGCAGATTATAGAGATAGGGAGAGGTGAAGCCATGGAGGGATTTGAAAACACGCATAAGAATTTAAAACTGAGACAGATAAATGGGACTTGGTGCGAGTTAAGACAGGGGCAGAAGGTTTTTGGATAGCTCAAGTTTACAGAAGGTGGCAGATGGGAGGTATGCCAGGAATGCATTGTCAAGTTGTGAGGTAACAAAGACATGAATGAGGGTTCCAGTACCAGATGAGTTGAGACAGGGGCAGAGTCAGGTAATGTTACAGAGGTGGAAAATGTGGTTGAAGTGATGGCGCTGATGTATGATTGGAAACTCATCTTTGGGTTAAATATGACACCAAGTTTGTGAATAATCTGAAAGCAGTTTTCCATGGAGAGGGATGGAGTAGTTGGTTAGGGAATCAAGTTTCTGGTGGGGACTAAAGATAATGCCTCCATTTCACCAAGTGCTCAGAATACTCATTTTGGGGTTTAGACTCATTTTTTTAATTCATTCATGGGATGTGGGTGTCACTTGCTAGGCCTGCATTTATTGCCTATCCCTAATTGCCTTTGAGAAGGTGATGATGAGCTGACTTCTTGAACGGCTGCAGTTCACATGGTGTAGATACACCCACAGTGTTAGGGGGGAGTTCCAGGATTTTGACCCAGTGACCATGAAGGAATGGAGATATAGTTCCAAGTCAGGATGGTATATGGCTTGGAGGGGAACTTACAGGTGCTGGTGCTCCCATGCATCTGCTGCCCTTGTCCTTCTCGTGGGTTTGGAAGGTGCCGTTGAAGGAGCCTTGGTGAGTTGCTGCTGTGCATCTTGTAGATAGTACACACTGCTGTCACTGTTTGTTGGTGGTGGAGGGAGTAAGTGTTGAGGATGGCGGGTGAGTTGCCAGTCAAGCAGATTGCTTTGTCTGTATGATGTTGAGCTTCTTGAGTGTTGTTGGAGCTGCATTCATCCAGGCAAGTGGAGAGTATTCCATACTCCTGACTTGTGCCTTGTAGAAGGTGGACAGGATTTGGAAAGTGTGGGCGTGAATTACTCTCCGCAGAATTCCCAGCCTCTGACCTAGCCTAGTAGCCACAATATTTATGTGGGTGCTCCAGTTCAGTTTCTCTTCAATGGTAACCCCCAGGATGTTGATAGTGGGGCATTCAGCAATGGTAATGTTATTGAATTTCAAGGAGCGTGGTTGGATTCTCTCTTGTTGGAGATGGCCATTGCCTGGCACTTGTGTGGTGAAAATATAACTTGCTACTTATCAGGCCAAGCCTGAATTTTGCCCAGGCTTTCTTGCATAAGGGCACGGACTGCTTCAGTATTTGGAGAGTCACGAATGGTGCTGAACATTGTGCAATCATCAGCAAACATCCCCACTTCTGACCTTATGATGGAGGGAAGCTCATTGATGAAGCAGCGGAAGATGGTTGGGCCTAGGACACTACCCTGAGGCACTCATGCAGTGATGCCCTGGGACTGAGATGAATAACCTCCAACAGCCACAACCATCATCCTTTGTGACATGTATAGCTTCAACCAGTGATTTCTCTGATTCCCATTAATTCCAGTTTTGCTAAACCTCTTTAATGCTACAGTCGGTCAATTGCAGCCTTGATATCAAGGGCAGTCACTCTCACCTCATCTCTGGAGTTCAGTTCTTTTGTGCCTGTTTGGACTAAGGCTGTAATGAGGTCAAGAGCTGAGTGGCCCTGATAGTACCCAAACTAAGCATCAGTGAACAGGTTATTGCTGAGTAAGTGTCACTTGATAGCCCTGTCGACGACATTTTCCATCACATTGTTAATGATGCCGCATTAATTGGCCCTGGTTGGATTGGCCCTGCTTTTTACAGACAGGATATACCGGTCAGTTTTCCTCATTTTCGGGTAGACTTTTTAATTCATTCATGGGATGTAGGTGTCGCTGGTTCAGCCAGCATTTATTATCCATCCCAAATTGTCCTTGAGAAAGGCAATTCTTGACACCAGTGTTGTAGCTGCACAGGAACAGCGTGGCTAAGGGTGCAGCTAGTGCTGGAGCACAAGTCTTCAGTACTATTGCTGGAATACGGTCAGGGCCCATGGTCTTTGCAGTATCCAGTACCTTCAGCCATTTCCTGATAACATGTGGAGTGAATTGAATTGACTGAAGACTGGCATCTGTGATGCTGGGGACCTCCGGAGGAGGCTGGGATGGACCATCCACTAGGCACTTGTGGTTGAAAATTGTTGCAAATGCTTCGGCCTTGTCTTTGTGTGAATGCCTTTGATATAATGCTGCAGTTGACCAAGTGTGGCATTCAGAAGTCGTAGCGAAACTGGAGTCAATGGGAATCTGGGGGAAATCTCTCCACGGTTTGGAGTCATACCTAGAACAAAGGAAGATGGTGTGGTTGTTAGAGGTCAATCATCTCAGTCCCAGTGCTGGGCTCCCCCATCAATGAGGATGGGGATATTTGTGCAGTGTCCTCCACCTGTTAGCTTAGATGCCATCCATTGGTTGTTGGACTGCTTAGCTCTATCACGTACTGATTTTGCTGTTTGGCGTGCATGTAGTCCTGTGTTATAGCTTCACCAGGTTGACACCACATTTTGAGGTATAATAAAAGCAAATACCGTGGATACTAGAAATCTGAAATAAAAACATAAAATGCTGGAAAAGTTCAGCAGATATGGCAACATCTGTGGGGAGAGAAACAGTTAACATTTCAAGTCCGTATGCGATATTTGTGGAGCCTCTTCCTCCTTTGAATTGTTTAATTGTTCACCACCATTCATGACTGGATGTGGCAGGACTGCAGGGCTTAAATCTGATCTGTTGGTTGTGGGACTGGGAAGCAGTGTTTCATTTTCACTTCTTTCAATTTAGTCTACTGCATTTGTTGCTAACAATGCAGTCTCTTCTACACTGGGGAGACTAAACGCAGACTGGGTGATTGCTTTGCAGAACACCCTCGCTCAGTCCACAAGCATGACCCCGACCTTCCTGTCACTTGCCATTTCAATTCATCATCTTGCCCTCATACCTACTTTTCTGTCCCCGGCCTGCTACGATGTTCCAGTGAAGCCAAACACAATCCGGAGGAATAGCACCTCATCTTACGATTAGGCACCTCAAAGCCTCCTGGACTTATCACTGAGTGCAACAACTTCATATTATGAACTCTGTTATCTGTCCTTTATGCCACTATTAGCACTATCATTAACACTATCATTATCACTCCCTTTGTTTTGTGTTCATGACATTGTTGTCAAATTACTCCTGAGCTCCCACATATCCCTGGTCTCCTATTCTCTCACCTATTCCACCCACGCTCTTCAACAGCATAAAACCCATTACATTTCTACCTCTCTTCAGCTCTGAAGAAGGTCATTCGGGCTTGCAACATTGACTCTGTTTCTCTCCACGGATGCTGCCAGAGCTGCTAAGCATTTCCTGTTTATAGTTCATTATTAGGTATGCCTGGTGATGTTCCTTGTGTGCTCTCCTGCACTCTTCATTGTTCCAAGGTTGACCCCCTGGTAGAGCGGTGGATATGCTGAGCCATAAGGTTACAGATTGTAGTTGAATACAATTCTGCTGTTGCTGATGGCTCACAACACCTCATGGATGCCCAGTTTTGAGTTGCTAGATCTGTTCAAAATATATGCCATTTAGTACGGTGGTAGTGCTGCATATCACGAGGGATGGTACCCTTGGTGTGAAGATAGGACTTTGTCTCCATAAGGATGAACTTGGCCATTCTTACCAATTTGTCATGAACAGATGTGACAGGTAGATTGGTGATGACGAGGTCAGTTATGTTTTTCCCTCTTGTTGGTTTCCTCACCACCTGCCTCAGACCCATTTAGCAGCTATGTCCATTAAGATTCAGCTAGCTTGGTCTGTAGTGGTGCTATCGAGCCACACTTCGAGATGGCCCCCCCCCACCCAAAGTACATTATACACCCTTGCCACCCTCAGTGCTCCCCCCCAAGTGGTGTTCAACATGGAGGAATGCTGATTCATCAGCTGAGGGGGGTGAGGAGGGGGGTGGGGGGGTGGGGGTGATAGGTGGTAATCAGCAGGAGATTTCCTTGCCCATGCTTGACCTGATGACTAAAAATTTTATTGGGTCCAGAATTGATGTTGAAAACTCTCAGGGCAACTCATCCCGACTGTATACCGCTGTGCTGCCACCTCTGGTGGATCTGTCCTGTAGGTGGGGCAGGACATAAACAGGAATGGTGATGGTAGTGTCTGGGACATTATCCATAAGGCATGACTCTGTGAGTATGACTATTATGTCAGGCTGTTGCTTGACTAGTCTGTGAGACAGCTCTCCCAATTTTGGCACTAACCCCCAGATGTTAGTAAGGAGGACTTTGCACGGTCAACCAGGCTGGGTTTGCGGTTGTTGGTGCTGGGTGATCTGTCCAGTTTCACTCCTTTTTGTAGCCATTTTGATATAACTGAGTGGCTTGCTGGGCTACTTCAGAGGGCATTTAAGACTCAACCACATTGCTGTGGGTCTGGAGTCACATGTAGGCCAGACCAGGTAAGGACGACAGATTTCCTTCCCTAAAGGACGTTAGTGAACCAGATGGGTTTTAATGACAATCATTCATGGTCACTAATACCGAGACTAGCTTTTTTAATTCCAGATTTATTAACTGAATTTAAATTCCACCCGCTGCCGCGATGGGTTTCAAACCCATATCCCCCCTGGATTACTAGCCTGGTGACAGTACCACTACACCACCACCTCAAGTATTCATTTTCAAAAGTTTTAAATAAATATCTTAAAATTTAATGTAATTAATAATCAACTTAACAAAATTCCTCACATTCACAAGAATATTATTTTTATAAAATTCTATTGCATTGGTCACTGCAGTTAAAGGCACATCTCCATGGCAACTGTCTTGACATAGAACAAAATGCTGAAAATTAATTCAACTGATCTTATTATATTTTCACTCAAACTGAAGTACATTCATAAATGTAAATCATTTGTAACATGTCTGAAAACAATTGTAATAAACAATTGCTGAATATAATGCTTTGCAACAAGCAGTACTTTGCATAATAAAATTAATCAACTCAACAACAACAGCATCAACTTGTATATATATAGCAGTATAAAGGAGAAGTCCAAGGCATTTCACATAAGCATTATCAGTTAAAAAGGCATGTATAGTTTTAAAATTTTTAAAAATTAAGAGCAGAATGAGGAAAAAACAAGCTTTCATTTATGTAATGGATTTGGTGAAGGAATGGAAGTCCCATCATTGGGGTATTTTTTTTGTGTGGCCAGTTAGTGGAGGAGGCAGCTAATTAAGGACAATGACTGAGCTTTCAATGCTACTGGTCTAATCACAGGGTCAGCAGCACCACTGAGAAAGGCTGCTGCTTCTGGGGCAACAAGGAGAATGCGAAGGCACCTCCATTTTGAGAATACATAATGAGGCTTGGTTGAGAGCCCATAAATCCATTAGCCTGTTGAAATGCCTAAGCCCTAGGTAAAACACTGCTTGATTGACACTTCTGGCTCTCTGATCTATGTTGTTTACACAAGATAAAGGGGTTTCAAGTGCTTGCAGTTTCAGTTATTGATACAATGAATGTCTGGATGATCGATACTTTTATTGGACTGTAATAAAAAGGAGATATTTTTAAGACAGTGGAAAGTTATCAATGAATGGCTGTTTTCTATAAAGCATTTTTTATACATCCTGCTGTCACCATAGGGTTTCTTGCTTCTATACAGTGTATAGTGGGTGAATGGGCATGGAGGTGCCATAGTTTGGCATGGGGATTTGAGGGGCCATAGGGGTTGTTTGGGGAGGTATACCTTGGCATGGTGGCATGAGGGGGCCATGGAGGGTGGGTGAGGGACATATATTGGCATGGGGGGCACGCAGAGGACATTTTGAACTTACCTTTCAAAATGTTCTCTGATGCAGACTATGGTTCACAGCATCACCGAGGTGTCATAAACCATGACACTTTGAAAAGCTGGCCCGACTGCATGAAAATAGTGGAGACATAGGAAATGCCTATCCCCAACATACAGCTGGCCAGGTCAGGAGTGCAGGATGCCAGCACGTGACCTGAACCAATCTGCACCCTTAAAAGACACTCCCAAAAGTCGGAAACCCCAGGAATGGGGTTGGGAATCCTGGAATCGGGACCCACCCGCCAATTTTAAAGGGCTCCCAACTCAGCAAAAATCCAGCCCGTGGTTACTGTTGTAACGTAGGGAAGCATTTCAATTCATTTGTACACAGCAATGTCCCACAAATAGGTAAATAATCTGATAATCTGCTTTCATGATTATGTTTGAAGGATAAATGTTGACCAAAACACTGAGAGAAATCTCCCCAGCTATTCTTCAGTGGCTGGATGCCATGGGATCTCTTACATTCACCTGTGAAGGTGGATGATAGATTACTGTCAAATTATAGCATGTCTTGGTTGCACAAGTCCTTTGACATCAAGTTTATACAGCAAAGAAGTAAAGAATTTAATCACCATGTGGGACATGAATCAGCAGAATCTCAATTAATAAAAAAACAACAGAATTACTGCTCCAGTTGGTATAAGGAATAAGATAAAATTAATCAGTTCTGAAGTTTTCTTTCCTCTTAGCTTGTAACATGGTAGGATCATCATCTCTACTGACTGGATTACAATTCTACTCAAAGAGGAAGTACTGTACAGAACACTGCAGAAATCATTGCTATAACTATTGTGAGGAGAGACTGGATAACTGTAAATGCTGAGGTTACAGCATACTCCTGAAACTTGGGAAAAAAAGCAGAAAAAGTGACCTCTTCATCATTTATCCATATTCAGGTTTTCAATAAACAAATGATCATAATATGTACAGATAATTTTGAGAAAACTTCTGTTTCTTTCTTTAACTAAAATTTTAACAAGATCAACATTGTTAGAATAACAATTCTAGAATGTTAAATTACTAGAAAGGGCAACCTGAATACATGCTGTTATAACCACTAGACTTTAAGATTTAAACCGTCACTTTTAATTCAGGATAAAATTGTGTAGTGTGGAGTGGAGGATGTGGTCTCCTACTAGTTTGGTGGTTAGCCAATGTGACCTGGTTGCCATGGGCATGAGGGCCCAGTAAGACATTGTTCAAAGTTAGGTATGAGCTTTAACAAGAGGACACAAAGGAAAAGGTAGCTGGCCTTACTGCGGCAGACTCACAGACTCCTAGGGCTGGTTTGTTTTTTGCTACTGAGGTGGGTAGTTTGAATTGGGAAATTTCCCAACTTGACAGACCTGCCTCGGTTCAAAAGGCCCCATTAGAGCCAATTTGCATTCTAGGGAGCCAGGGCCAGGATGAAGATGGGCCCACCAAACCTGGAAGCAGATCCTAGGCAGCCACGGGTGGGAGCAAGTGCTGAGTGGGCTGGTTACAAGGCCCATCTCTGTTCCCTGGGACTTTGTCCCAGCTGTTTTGGAAGCTGTTAGGCCCTCTAGCCCTCACTCCTCACACACCTTTATCCCTGCATCCCCATTCCCCTTCATACCCACCCCCCCATGGCCCCTCCATAGTCACTCACTCAATACCCATCACAGGCCGACCTCAGGCGCCTTGTGCAGATGAGAAAAATCTTCTAATAATCTAGTATATTTCTTATTCAAGCATACTTGATAGTGAAAAAAGCTCCCATTCATGAATCTCTTTCAAAGCTATTAAATCTCCTCAAGTGTTCAATCTCTTATAACAACAAACCTCTATTCCGACACCAATCAAAGACAGCTAATAGTTTAATAGTCTCTTTAAACTGCCAAAAAATTGCAAACTCAGAACCCCCTGCTGAGATAGACATTCAGCCATGCATTCATAATGACATAATAATAGCCCTTGGGAATTGTCAACAAAGAACACGATTGAAACTACACGAACAAATGGTAATTTTCTTCTAACGTACAGCAGATGGCCTGTCAATCAAAGGTACCCAGCAGACATTTTTTTCAACTCTCACTGAAAGCTTAAGCTTGTTTGTTTTTCAAGTTTAAAGAGATTTAAAGTTCAAAGGATTTAAAGAAAACTTCAGGGTATGACAGTTAATTGGACCTTTTTCACCCTTCAAGAGTGTTTTTGTCTAGTCAATCAATTTGTAACTCCCATGCTGGAGATTAAGGCCCCTGGATCAGCCAGAATAGGGTCTGTTTGAACTCAGCACTAAGTTGAAATGGCCTTGCTGAGTTCAGATTTCCCTCCTGTCAGCCGGCAAAAGTTGAATCTGTCAGAAATGGGGATGGGACTTCCTTATCCAGATCTTGTCCAGCATTTTTAAAGGTCCACAGAGTCTTCCTGACTCTGCAAAAATCTAGTCTTCAGTCAGTCAGACTGAAGGATTCAGGTGAGATAGACCCACAACAGGTGCCTACAAGTGAAGGGCTGCTGAGAATGGAACTTATATTTGAGGAAACAAGGATTTTAAGAAGTTATAGGCAACAGAGTCACCAGAGGGAACTTTACAACCAGGAGTCCATTTGACTTTACTTTAAAGATTGAGTAAAAAGAACTTTGTTTAAAAGGACACTGGAAGATTCACCTTGGCAAAGCAGGGAGAAGGGATCCTGTTTAGTCCGTGAATCTTTGGACTTTAAACTTAAGACTTGGGGCAGAATTTTATGGCAGCGGGATTTTATGTTCCTGCCAAAGTCAATGGAATTTATGGATGGCTCGTCACATTTTACGGGCTAGTCCCCACCATGACAGGGCCATAAAATTGCAGCTTAGATGCCTATAAAGAATGCAATATAATGTATAAGTGTGGCATGGAATTTTTTGTTGTGATAAAATTACGTGAGGATACCTTTTCTATAGTTTAATGTATTAGTTGCCTACTAAGTAATATTTAATCAATGTTGTTTTAATTTGTTTGTTACAGTAAGAGTCTTAAAATGTAAACTCTTGTGTGAACCTTTGAGTTGGTCACTGAGAAATTGATATCTCTTAAAAGTTACCAGTCTCCACAGGAATCAAAACGTTGTCAAAAAGAAGAACTGTGGCAACTTAATTTTTGCACCTTATTTCCATATCATTCTGACAAACAATATTGGAAGAACTTGTAACGTGATTATGTGGAAATCATTCTTTATACTGAATGTTATAAATATTGACCCATAATATCTTGCATACTTCAGAGTTAACTTAGGTGGTTCCATATCGGCTAAAACATCAGAAACCTCCCAGAAGAGAGAACTTCCATCTATCTTCAAAGACTACATAGAATAATGCCAGCAGGGGATATCTTAAAAGAATGCCTGGAAACATTGTATACCAAGGGAATAGTTCATTATTTAGGCTGCTCCTCACTGTTGCTCATTACTGATGTTGACTCTCCCTCCAGCTCTGGATATTCGTCAGGGAAATGATAATTGACACTTAAAATATTCCCAAGCTCCAGAAAAATGAAATCGGGAGGTCAGAACACATGATCATGCCTGAAGGCTGAACATTTGAAGGACTAATGTACAGAAGTTGGGGGAAGGAACCAGTTAAGGAGAATATAAATTCAATCCATTGTGTCTTTATCTCTTTCTTCCAAAACTGTGCATCAGGAAATTTCGGGTAGAAGTTAGAAATTCACAGGAAATCTTTTTGCTAATTCTAGAAATTAGTAACACTAGCCTTGCAGTTGGATGCTAATTTGATATCTATCTGTTTAGCATCCTTCTTTCCTGGATTCAGCACCTTATATACAGGGTGCCCATTATATACCAGATTGACTTTACATCAATATTTCTAGGATTGTGGAATTGTAATTTTCCATTTCTGCTTGATAGAACAGCTTCTAGCCAGTCACATCAGTCTAGAAATCTGTCCTCCAACAGATTACCAGGATTGCTTACAAGAGTGACAGTGGTTGCATGGAGTACAAACCTGGTGCCCTCTCTCAAGATGACACCAAACATGCGTTCCACTACGGCCACTTTCCCATTGTCCTTGCTGTTGCCTGTCAGCTAGCCAGGGCAGGCTACTGTCAGCCCCATCAGCAGTTGGAAGCCAGGCCTTCTAGCTGTTTGAGGTCACACTTCAAGGCCATCTGCAGTCAGTAATGTTCCACAAACCATGCTGCAGCTACCGGAGTAGCACCAGGACAGGCAAAGACACATGGAAGAGGCACTCATGGGAATGCGCAAGAGCAGTTGTTTATTTTTGTATGCATTATGGCATGATTTCATTTGTAAATTTGGATTAGAGCTTGTAGCTGGAACTTACCAGCCCTGTTGGTATTGGGGTAGTGGGGCGGGGAGGGGAACACAAAATGGCATGAAGGCCAAAAATCAGTTTCACACCATAGTGAAGCCAATTTGCGATTGTCCACTCCACCCGTCGATAGCGGGCTGCGTTTCCCACCGCCGCATGCCAGGAACCTAATTTCAATACTTTAGCATTTCATTATAAACCCTGCTCGCCGGAATCATCCCCCCACACAGGATCATCCAGGCACGTCAGCGCCATTGCACGCTGATGTGTTTCACAACTGTACATAAGCGTTGTGCACATGACAAGTTGCACTTCACTTGGGACTTTGAGCTTTGTTTACCTACCTTGCTTTGGGCAGCATTCGCAGTCATCAGCCCCTGGCTTCGCAGGCAGCACCACATCACTCTTAGGGGAGGCTCACAGGCAGGTCTTTTCAACGGCTGCAGGGCTAGGGCTTGCTTAGGGAAGGGGGAGAAGTGGCCTCAGGCAAGGGAAGAGGCTGCAGCATGAGAGCTGTACTGGGAAAATGGGGTATCCCAGGATGGGCATGGGGACACATGTTGATCTGTGCAAGCGGCCTCAGGATGGTGAGGGCTGAGGAAACAGTCTCCAGAGAAGATTAGGCCAGATGGAGATGCGAGGCTGTGTGTGAGAGAGTAAGTGGTGATGTCCTTTGAGCTGGCAGTGAGTGAGATGCCAGTGAATGTGTGATAGGCTTGTAAGTGTGTGAGTTTAGAGTGATGAGATGGCTGCCATACTCTGGCTGCATTGATGAGATCATTCATCCATTTTCTGCATTGGCTGGCTGACCTTTTGTTTGCAGCATTGGCACTGACCACCTCTACCACTGCCTCCCAAGCTGGAGTGGTCAGACTGATGGGCCTCCTGCGGCTAGAGTGGGGATAGAGGTCATTACGATGGGCCTCCACGGTGTCCAGATGGCATCCCAGGGATGCGTGGCTGAATTGGGGGGCTGCACTCTTCTTGGCTTTTGGGGCCATGTCTTCACCAGAGAGTCCTGGCCTGCAAGCATTGAAAAGTGTGTGTGCATCTGCAGTTTAAATATGGCATTTGGTGTGAGGAAGCAGTGAAGTAATGGTGTGGCGGGCACATTCGAGGCTGACCACCACTGAGACATCATGTTTCCCGTGGTTGCATAATTAAGGAGGCGGGAATGGGACAATATGGCATGAAAAGCCGCCAATGCGCCCGGTGGGCAAAATGTCTTTTTGCCCGCCCGCTGTTGCACTTACTGCAAATCTGGGATGATTCTGCCCTGCATAGTTTGTGCAAGCTTTGCATAGTAAGCAAGAGGATAATGTCAGTGACAAAGGGAATGGAAGGAGTGTGGGGCTGTTGGTGAGTGGGGAATTGAAATTAAGGTTACTAGTATTACTCTCGAACTATTTGTTCATGTACAGCCTACACACAAAGGGGCTGTCTATGTTTCAGCCTCCCTTCCTCTTCCTTGTTCCTCTTCTAGTAGTTTGTCTTTTTCTGCAAAGCATCTGCTCACCCTAGACAATGCAGAAAACTTACCAGTCCACCCATGTGTGGGAGCAACGTGTTTGTGCGGAAGCCTTTGAATAAGAAAAGCAGTACTTCAGTACCTGTCAGAGCACTTCCTGTAGGATATTGAAACTATAGCCAACTATACATTTGCAGCAACAGCCAATGGAAATAAGCCAGGAACTAGCCTGGAAATAGTTGATGATTCTTTTAAATAACCCTGGCAGGGGGTTTGTCGGATGGGTGGGGGTGCTCCTTCGTGCCATTTGATCTAATGTTCAGCTGTACATGTCTAAGCGAGGGAGTAGGCCAGAATGTGGAGTTCCAAAAGGACAACACTGACATCAAATCAATGTTACACACTAACTGACATTGTGATCTGCTTGCTCTGCATGCCGCCAGCGGAAGTCAACTGTGTATATGCCAACCCCTTTACCAATTGGCTGGCTGGAGCACTTCCCATTGGAAATGTCCATGCATGCATTTTGGAATCGCATGGGGCCTTGACCATTTTTGTCCCCTTTTTTCTCAATTTGCATCGATACGCTATGCTTTTAATCATAACACTTAACATTTTTTTCCAAAACCTGTTGAAAGAATAGTCAATAAGATTGAAAAATATGGCATCAGATTATTAAATAAATGTCAAAAATAAACTGAAAATATTCTAACATCACATCACTTTGCTGTAAATTCTATCTAGTGGGGTTTTCTGCTCCTTTCCTTCCAACATTTAAATTTAACAGAAATAAATAAAAACGCCTAAGCTGTCTTAATCCAGAATTCTGTACTTAGTGAATATTAATTTCTAAGAATATATATAAATTTAGCCAGGTGGAAAACTCAAAGCTCAATTTGTTCCCAAATGCAACTTATAGTGAGGATTATGATTCAAGTGCTTGAATTTATAAAAGGGAATTGATAATGTGGAAGATGAAAAGTTCTTAATGAAGGAAGAAGAATAAACCACCAACGGCTACAATTATATGTTTAGAAAAGCAGGAGCTACTGTGATGCAAGACTGAGCTTCTTTTCATGTAACATTATAAAAAAGGGAACAAATGCCTACCAGATAGAAAGAATATAGCACAGTGTGACGCTTTTTGTTAAGAAAATGAATAATTTCTGATTAGGAAATGATAGGAAAATGGACCATATATCACATATATACAGTCAAAATATCCTGCTTGTTGCTGGAGCAATAGATTGATATTAAATTCTCTCCACAGCACAGGTCACCACAAGCAAATTTCAATAAGAATAAACTGTAATCTTATTTATCTCATGCTACATTCTCACAGGTGAAATTATAAACACTTCTGCAGGATATATTTGATGGGTTCTATTAGTCCGCAACGTGAAATAATTTTGGTGAAATAATTGTGCGAAGCAGTTTGCACTTTTAATATGTTTGAATTTTTAATAAGTCTTCAATATAAACAGCTATGCAGGAAGTTTATAATATTTTATTTGAATTTCAGTAAAGTGAAAACACCTTTGTGGGTTAATTAATTGACCTGGGGTGAAATGAAAGTTGGTAACCAAACCTACATTAAGAAAATAAATTGTTCCCCTGTCCTATAACTATTTATATCGTAAATGTTTTATCTGATTGACATCCGTTCACTCTAGTTAGTTTAGTGTCCAGTATTAGCAGTAGATTTACTACACAAAGTAAAAATTGCCCAAATGAATCAGTGAACACTATAATTAACTCATATTTTGTGGTTAAAAATATAAACCAATTCTTGTAAATACATGAAGTGCAAACCTCAAATTAATGAACAGCTGGTCTAAACTACATACAAAATTACCCAACTATTCAAAAGTGTTAAGACATGTTTCTTTACTCAATGGAACTTGATTGTAGTGCCTCAATAGATGCATTACTCAATATAAAAGGAGGAAGGCTGTGCAAATTATAAATAAATAAGCTGCAACTTTACTAACAACTGGTGAAGTATAGATGACAATGGGCGGAATTTTTAATGTCCATCGATGACAGGCCTGTTTGACAGCATGAACTTACAATATATCAAGAAGGCCAAAAATCAGTTTCACAACGTTGTGAAACCAGTTTGCGATCAACTGTTCTGCTCGTCGATGGCGGGCTGCGTTTCCCGCCATCGGACATCGGGAAATTCATTGTAATGTATCTGCCTATCATTATAAACCCAGCTCACTGAAATTATCCCCTCCTCGCTGGATCATCGGGGTACGTTGGCAGGAAAACACGCCAACTTGATTCACAATTGTACATAAGCAACGTGCACCTGGCAAGCTGAACTTTACTCAAGACTTTGAGGCTTGTTTTCCTAACTTGCTTCGGTCAGCACACACAATCATTAGCGCCAGGCTTCACAGACAGCACCACACCAGTTTTAGGGGGGCTCACAGGCAGGTCTCTGTCTACCAGACCAGCCAGGTGGGAATGGAATTTCAATGCCTGCAAGGCTAGGGGGAAAGTGGCCTCAGGTGAGGGCTGTACTGGGGAAAGGGGGTAACTCAGGATGTGTGTGGGGGCACATGTTGATCTGTGCAAGTGGCCTCAAGATGGTGTGGGCTGATGAGACAGTGTCCAGTGGGGATGAGGCCAAATGGAGGTGTGAGGGTATGTGTGAGAGAGTGAGCGATGATGTCCCTTGAGCTGGCAGTGAGTGCGATGCCAGTAAATGCGTGATGTGCTTGTGAATGTATGAGTTTAGAGTGCTGAGATGGTTGCCTTACCTTGGCGGCACGGATGAAACATTCATCCTCCATCTGCATTCAATGGCCAACCATTTCTGTGCAGCATTGACACTGATCACCAATGCTATCACCTACCAAGCCAGAATGGTAACGTTGCTGCTCCTCCTGCAGCCCGAGTTGGGGCAGAGGACATCATGGTGGGCCATGGGTGCACCAAAAAGCATCCCAGGGATGCATCTCTGAAGGGGGGGGGCTGCAGTCCTCTTGGCATTCAGGACCTTGTCTTCTGTGCAGCAGTTCTGGGCCTGAAGCACTGAGAGGTGTGGCGCGGCTGCACTTTAAATGTGGCACTCGGCCTGAGGAAGTGGCAAGGTGATGGCATGGTGGGCAAATGAGAGCCCGCTTGATATCAAAACGGCGTGTTTCCCTGGAATGCATGATTAATGAGGTGGGACTGGAACGCTCCAGCATGAAAAACTGGCAGGTAAAACATTCTTTTTCCCACCCATTACCCCACCTCGCGCAAATCTGGGATGATTCTGCCCAATGTATACCATTACTTTTCAAACAGTTAATCTTACTTACCTAATAAGTTAAGTTTCATCTTTGGCAAAAGTTAAATTGTTGGGGCAGAATTTTCCCCCTACTGGGGTGGGGGGGGGTTGGGGGGTGGGGGGGGGTAGTTGATGGGCGGGTGCGTGCAGGGCCGCTTCCAATCACTGACCCCGATCGGAGGTATGGCGCCATTTTATGTGGGCGGGCCAATTAAGGCCCGCCCAGTGTGACATCCACAGGGAAGCGCTATGCACTCCCTGTGCGGGCGGTGGGGAATCCCAAAATCGAGAGTGCGCTCTTTCACACATGCGTACAAAAGAGCACACACATCCCCCTGAGGCTAAGTGCAGCCTCAGGGTGATCACCCCTACTTTTAAAAATATTAAAAATAGAAAAAAAAAGTTCCCTTACATGTCACATGAGTTGGGACATGTTCATAATTTCCAAGAAAACTTTATTACAATTTTTAAAACCCTATATGAAACCTCATCCCGCCCGTGGATGAGGTTTCATGATTTTTCTAGTTGCCACCTGGGCTCCTGGCCTGCCGTCCTTTCATTGTATAATTGATCCTGTCAATGGTCTCAAATGGCTCTTGACAGGTCAGTGGGCCCGCAGCTGATTTTGTTGTGCCCCCGCCTACCTGAAAATTTAAATGGGGCACGTCATCGTGCGTCATTTTACATGTCAGCGAGTGGGCCCCGCCCCAGCTTGCCAACGGTAAAATCCTGCCCTTGGAGTTTGAGTATTTTGAGTTAATCATGAGATATTAGATAGTTGCACAATTCAATCCTGAGGCTGGACTTCAAAGCCCTGTGGCGAGATTAGTCGTGGGGGAGTATTAAATTGGGTGGGAGGTGGTGGGTGGGGACCCCGCCACCTTCCTGCCTCCACCCTGATTAAGTCTGTGGCGGGAAGGCCTGTTAATGGTCTTCCTGTCTTGCTGTCAATTTAGGCCCTTAAGTGAACAATTAATGCCCATTTAAGGAACTCAACCTGCCACCACTGGTATTAACCCAGTGCTGGTGGGGGGAGCTCACCATGTAGGAAGCATAACAAGCAACCCATGGAGGGTTGCTTGCAGGCTCCCAGGTTGGGTGGGGGAGGGGGGGGTGTTGAGGGATGTGGGGGCTCCTTCTTCAAAAGGCACTCAATGCCTGATTGAGAGATGCAGCCCAGGGAACGTGTGGGGGAGCTACTGAGAGCCATCCTCTCTGTCCTTGTTGCTGAACTCCTTCCTCCCCTCCCTTGACCCCTAGCCTGCGATCCCCCTCCTGCCATCACTCACCTGTGACCTGGGATCCAGTGATAATAATAAACCTTGAGTGGATGTTGTATCAGCAGCAGCCATTGCCTCCCCGTGGCCCTTTCATTCAACAGAGTTACCTGCCTCAGATTGGGCAGCAGCTCTCGAAGGGCTAGATTTCTTGATCCCAGGGAAGGCCTGCTGCTGACCTGAGTGGCATTTAATATGGCGGGCCTTCCTGAAAAGGAGGCAATGCAAGGCTCTAAAGCAAGACCCCGGTCACCTCCATTAAATACTTCCCCAAGTCTTATTTAGTAAACCCATTCAAAAGAGAAATAAGTGACTTCAGGAAAGAAGTGAGAATGCTACGTGACTGTAGGGATTTGGTTTTGTAACAATTCAAGTGTTTTTAGCTGAAGAATTACATTATACAAATAAGGATTGAGAGTTTCCAACTTGAGATCCAGGTGCAAATTGCACCCAAATTTGCACTACCTTTGAGAAGTTCTGTTCTTCTCAAATTTCAGCTCAAATCTATTTGCATATAGTCAAATGTAAAATCTGCAAAGAACCAAAAGCAACCAGGACGTAATTGTATTTTCTTTAAATTTTGCTTTAAAAACATTGCTTTATATAGTTAAGGGTGGCAACTTGATGCAGTTTGATTAAAACAGCTGAGAACAGGTTTATCATAAAAAAGATAGTATTTTTAACTAGAGTGTCTGATCTACCATCTGTGAGTAACCCAATTTTAAAATCACTGAAAGTGGCTTTGAAAAAACATATAGAACCATTTACTAGTTAAATTGGTGTACTGTTGTCAGTTTGTATATTCAAAAGTGTTTAAAATGTGCCAAAGTGTCCTTGTACAATGAAGAATCAATTTAATTTGAGGAGCTTCGTCAAAGATTTGCAAAAGGGCAGTTAGTAAAAATGCACAACATGGCGATTAATTTGATCAGGGAGTGTGACCATCTTTGTGGGTGAGGCCAACGCAGTATTTTTTTAAACTTGTGCAAAACAATGTGGAAACTTTATACTAGATGGAATTTGCACTTGAAATTCTGTGAGCCTTTGCACTGTTTTGGCCAATTTTGGGTGAATTGTGCTGATTAAAAAAAAAGAGTGCAGCTTAGCCAAAAGCCCTGTCCAAGAACTTCATTGTATCTGTAAGGATGTGTTAGAAATGGTATTAGGCAGAGAGAAATCAATAGAAAGAGAGAGATGTGGCAAAGATCCCAGGATATGAATAATTTAGCAGCTGGAAAGAAAAGAAACCAAAGATGGAGGTAGGCATGGATGAGAGGAGAGCGTTAGAAAGCTTAGGAAAAAAACATAGAATTGTCAGAAAGGTTTAAAAAATGGAAACAAAAGGGTTGGGAAAGAGAATAAAAATGTAATTGTCTGTATAACTTGTTCTTCATGCTAACACACTTCTATATTCCCATAATTCTATTGCTGAATCCTCCACTATCAACACCCTAGGGATTACCATTGACTGGAAACTGAACTCTGGACCAGCTACATAAATAACATGGCAACAAGAGAAGGTCAGAATCTGGGAATTCTGAAGCAAGTAACCCACCACCTCATTTTCTAAAGCCACCATCTACAAGGCACAAGTCAGGAGTGAGATGGAACACTTTCCACTTGCATGGATGAGTGCAGCTCCAACAACACTCAAGAAGCTCGTCACAATCCAGGGCAAAACAGCCTGCTTGATTGGCACCCATCCACCACCAATGCACAGTGGCAGCAATGTGTGCCATCTGCAAGATGCACTGCAGCAACTCACTTGGGCACCACCTTCCAAACCCCTGAAATCTACCACCTAGAAGAACAAGGGCAGCTGTCTGCCTTCAGGGAGCTCACGAGAAGTGCTCACCCACACCATCAGCTAGGTCGACGCCTGCCCTCTTCCCACCCCCACCCCGGCAGCACTAAACATTTCTCAGTGCGTGTTTCATGCTGGCTTGCCATTTATTGGCCAGCTAGCGTTAAATTGTGGTCGGGGGCCGATTGTGGCCAAAGGCCCATTTCCCATCTGCTTTCAGGCCCACTAATGTCGTGTGCCCGACGAACAAAAAATTCAGGCCAAGGACAATTAAAAAGGGGCATTAAATGTTGGCCTAGCCAGTGACACCCACACCCCGTGAACAGATGAAAAAAATACACAGGGGAAAAAACACTCAGTAAAATGCAGGACAATGTAGAGAAAGGAGTCAACATTGAAAGAGTGACCATGGGACTGGAGAATTTGAACACCTTTAATTCGATGTGTCTGCTTTTAGAGGAAGCGTCAGTTCTTTAGAATTGTTTGTGGGGTAGTTTTCTAGCAAGCACATACCTGCTGCTGCAGGTTCTATCCTAAATGGGTGTTGTTGAAGATTCTGCCATACTGCTTTCAGTCTCCCTGTCCTACTTTAACTACGATTTTAATTGTCAAAAACAAAGATGACTAAAAATGAGCAGCCCTGTGATATCAATGCTAATAAAGAGAGAAGCATGAGTGAAAGATGATGGATTTTTTTGAAAGAAAATTATGACCATTGATGAAACTCAATTACAGCTACCTGCTGTCTTCACACTGATAACAAAATGCAATTGGTATTAAGCATCCTGCGTATTCTGCACCCGTCAGTATTGTATTGCCAGCTTCCAAAACATATAAATCAATGGGTTGCCCAATTACAATTCACCAATCTATCTAAAGAGTAACTGTGCGACTGTTGGTGTGAAATTCGTTTAGGCATCTTTACCAAGCCAGAATTAGCACAGCTCTGACAGATGGAAAGTCAAATTGGCCAGGGCCTTTGTATTCACATAATAGGTGAGCTGCCAGCATGAATTTAGCTCATCCAATCGGGAGCTTGAATATACCGTGTTCTTCACTATATTTAATGGGAGGCTTCTCCTCTTAAAGGGGAGGCGCACTTTGGCTGCTGGTAATTGGGAGGCAACTCAACAAATTACAAGACAAAATTATCTTTCAAGGGTTCCTCACTTTTCAGATATTACACTGGAGATCACGGTGGAGGTTGGCATGAGGAGGGAGCGTGCTCTTCTTAATATGAAGATATCCAGTCAAGCTGCTCGGCAGCACAGGTGGCAGAGGGTCTCCACAGCAGGTTCATTGTGCATGGACTTAGCTGCAAAACTGGAAGAAGCTTAATGCCCTGATCAATGCTAATAAGGCAAGGTTCCTATTATCTCAATCCTACTATACAGTCTGAAGTTCCAGCTCTCACCATCCTTCCTTCCCCCAAGTACCTGCCCTTTCTGCCATGTAAGGCAGCACATTTTACCTCCTGCTACTCCTAATGCCACTTCCTTCTGCATCTGCTACTCTCCTCACTTTTATGACCTGCACCTCTGCCATCCTTCAGGCTCGAGTGCCGCTATTTGAATTTTAGTCATGGTTCTGTTAGTAGCGCTTGTGTCTCTGAATAAGGAGGTTGTGGGGTTTGATTTCCACCCCGGGACATTTTTTTAATTCATTCATGAGATATGGGCATCGCTGACTAGGCCAGCATTTATTGCCCATCCCTAATTGCCCTTGTGAAGGTGGTGGTGAGCTGCCTTCTTGAACTGCTGCAGTTCAATGCTGTAGGTACCCCCACAGTGCTGTTAGGAAGGGAGCTTCAGGATTTTAACCCAGAGACAGTGAAGGAACGGTGATTTATATCCAAGTCAGGATGGTGAGTGGCTTGGAGGGGAACTTCCAGGTGATGATATTCACATGTGTCTTCTGCCCTTGTCCTTCTAGATGGTCATGGTCGTAGGTTTGGAAGGTGCTGCCTAAGGAGCCTTGGTAAGTTCCTGCAGTGCATCTTGTAGATGGTACACAATTCTGTTATTGTGCGTCAGTGGTGGTGGGAGTGAATGTTTGTGGATGTGGTGCCAATCAAGTGGGTTGCTTTGTCTTGTATGTGGTCAAGCTTCTTGAGCATTGTGGGAGCTGCCCTCATCCAGGCAAATGGAGAGTATTCCAACATACTCCTGAATTGTGCCTTGTAGATGGTGATCAGGCTTTAGGGAGTCAGGAGCTGAGTTCTCACCACAGGATTCCTAGCCTCTGATTTGGTCTTGTCACCACAGTATCTATTTGGTGTTCAGTTTCTGCTCAATGGTAACCCCGAGGCTATTTAAAGTGGGAGATTTAGCAACAGTAATACCAATAAATGCCAATGGGTGATGGTTAGATTCTCTCCTGTTGGAGATGATCATTGCCTGGCACTTGTGTGGAGTGAATGTTACTTGCCATTTGTCAGCCCAAGCCTGGATATTGTCCAGGTCTCGTTACATTTGGACATGGACTGCTTCAGTATCTGAGGAGTTGTGAATGTTACTGAACATTGTGCAATCATCAGTGAACGTACCCACTTATGACCTTATGATGAAAGGAAGGTCATTGATGAAGCAGCTGAAGATGGTTGGGCCTAGGACTCTACCCTGAGGAACACCTGCAGTGATGTTCTGGAACTGAGGTGATTGACCTCCAACAACCACAACCATTTTCCTTTGTGCTAGGGATGACTCCAACCAGCAGAGAGTTTTCTCCCTGATTCCCATTGACTCTAGTTTTGCTAGGACTTCTTGATGCCACACTCGGTCAAATGCTGTCTTGGTGTCAAAGGCACTCACTCTCACCTCACCTTTGGTGTTCAGCTCTTTTGACCATGTTTGAACCAAGGCTGTAATGAGGCCAGGAGCTGAATGACCCTGGTGGAACCCAGACTGAAGATTAATGTGAGCAGGTTATTACAAGCAAGTACCACTTGATAGCACTGTTGATGACCCCTCCCAACACTTAACTGATGATTGAGAGTAAACCAATGGGACGGTAATTGGATGGGTCAGATTTGTTCTGCTATTTGTGTACAGGACATACCTGGGCAATTCGCAACATTGCCTGGTACTTGCCTGAGTTGTAGCTGTAATGGAACAGCTTGGCTATGGGCGTGGCAAGTTCTGGAGCACAAGTCTTTAATACTATTGCTGGAATATTGTCAGGGCCCATACCCTTTGCAGCATCCAGCATCATCAGCCATTTCTTGATATGTGGAGTGAACCTAATTGGCTGAAGACTGGCAGTTGTGATGCTGGGGACCTCCGGAGGCCGAGGTGCATCATCCACTCGGCACTTCGGCTTAAGATTGTTGCAAATGCTTCAGCCTTACCATTTGCACTGATGTGCTGTGCTCCCCCATCATGCAGGATGGGGATATTTGTGGAGCCTATTCTTCCAGTGAGTTGCTTAATTGTCCACCACCATTCAGGACTGGATGTGAAGCCCCTGGTTTGGTGATGATGGTAGAGTGGGAGACATTCCGGGGCATGATGTTACAGACTGTGGTTCAATACAATTCTGCTGCTGCTGATGGGCCACAGCGCCTTATGGTTGTCCATAAGTCTTGAGTTTATAGATCTGTTTGAAATCTATCCCATTTGGCATTGTGGTAGTGCCACACAACACGATGGAGGGTATCCTCATCATGAAGAGGGTACTTTGTCTCCACAAGGTCTGTGCAGTGTTCACTCCTACCAATGCATCTGTGGCAGGAAGGTTGGTAAGGATGAAGTCAAGTACGTTTTTCCCCCTTGTTGGTTCCCTTATCACTCTGCCGCACACCTAGCCTAGCAGCTATGTCCTTCAGGCCTTGCCCAGCTCAGTCTGTTATAGTGCTACCGAGACACTCTTAGTGATGGACATTGAAGTCCCCCGCTCAGAGTACATTCTACACCCTTGTCACCCTCAATGCTTCCTCCAAGTTGTGTTCCACATGGAGGAGTGCTGATTCATCAGCTGGGGCGGGGGGGGCGGTGGGGGTGGGGGGGGGGAATGGTACATGGTAATCAGCAGGAAGTTTCCTTGCCCATGTTTGACCTGATGCCATAAGTCTTCATGAGGTCCAGAGTTAATGTTGAGGGCTCCCAGGGCAACTGCCTCCTGACTGTATAGCACTGTGTCACCACCTCTGCTGGGTCTATCCTGCCATTGGGACAGGGCATACTTAGGGATGGTGATGGTGGTGTCTGGGACATTATCTTTGTGGTATTATTCCCTATGATTATGTCAGGCTGTTGCTTGGGTAGTTTGTGAGACAGGTCTCCCAATTTTGGCACCAAGTGGAAGGATTTTGCAGGATTGAGTTTGTCATTGTTGTTTCTGGTGCCTAGGTCAATTCCAGGTGGTCCATTCGGTTTCATTCCTTATTGACTTACTAGTGGTTTGAAACAACTGATTGCCTTCTTGTACATTTCAGAGGGCATTGGAGAGTCGACCACATTACTGTGGGTCTGGAATCACATGTAGACCAGACCCAGGTAAGGACGGCAGATTTCTTTCTCTAAAGAGCATTAGTGAATCAGATGGGTTTTTTTATGACAATCGAAAATGGTTTCATCTTCATCATCAGACTTTTAATTCAGATTTTTATTGAATTCAAATTCCACCCTTTGTCATGATGGGATTCAAACCCAGGTTCCCTGAACATTATGCTGGGTCTCTGGATTAGTACAGTGACAATACCATTACACCACCACCTCCCCCTTAAAGTGCAACAATCTATGCTGAAACTCCAATGCCATACTAAGAGAGTGTTTTCCTGTCAGGGGTGCTATATTTTGGATGAGGCAATAAACCGAGGCCCTGTCTTCTCTCTCAGGTCGACGTGGAAGATCCCATGATCCTATTTTAAAGAACAGCAGGGGAGTTATCCCCAAATCCCTGGACCACATTTATTCATCTATCAACAACTCCACAAAAAATTATCTGTTAATTAATACGTTATTGTTTCTCGAAGATTGCTGTATGCAAATTGGCTGTCATGTTTTCTACATTACAACAGTGATTACACTTCAGAAGTACTTCATTGTCTGTAAAGTGCTTTGTGATGTATGGTGGAAATGAAAGGCACGATATAAATTCTTTCTTTTTTGTTCAACCTTAATATGCACATCCTTAACAATTCTCACTAGACTACTACAAACGCTCTTTTCTGTTTTGCAGGCAAAGCTGGTGAACAGAGGAACCATCTTGGAGCATGAACAAGCACTGAGGTCAGGAATTACAATTGTGAGATGTCGGTTCAACGTTAAGGTTGGGAAAAGTTGTTAAATCAACAATGCGCATGATGTGAAGCAAAGAAGCTATATTCATTTTGCATTGATGTTGGGCTCGTACTTGAAATTATGAAAGAGGAAGATCCATGAGTTTGCGGGGTTGGAGAACTTTCAGAATGAATGTGTCACATGCTGAGACTATTTGTATGCAGGGGCAGAGTTTTCTAAGGGGAATCTTTCTTCAGTAATTTGCTGCCTTACAACTCTGGCAACTGGTAGCACTGCTGAGTCTTGGTCTTCCTCAACATTCCCTTCCCCTTCAACTTACTTCTCCACTTTTTCCTCCTGTGGTGGGTCGAGGCTTGGGCCTGGATTTCCATGCTTCCATCCGTGTTGGAGCAGAGGCAGGGGGATTTAAAAATGGCTGGTGGGACTCAATTCCAGGACTCCTACCCCCATTCCCGGTTTGTGGGACTTTTATGGTGCTGGGAGATTGCAGGAGTGGGCATTTTAGACTGCCTGCTATTTTCATGGAGTCGGGCCCATTTTGGGAGGAGAAGAGGTTTGTGGCACCTCAGAGAAGTAGTTAAGCGAAGTAGCTTGATTTTGGGAACTTTTTGATAAATAAGTTTTAAAGTTCTTACCCATTCCCCCTCATATCTCCCATGCTCCACCTATGCTTCTTTGCATTTTCATGCCCGCTCACCCAGAATGCACCAAGCACAGAACCAATGAACCATATAATAACACAGGCAATTCTTTGAAATGTTCTTGAAATAAATATCCATTTAGAAATTGCCTTTGAAAGAAAAAAACTTCTGCAGTTACAACCTTATAAAAATGCCAAACAGACATAAGAACATAAGAAATAGGAGCAGGACTAGGCCATTTGGTCCTTCAGCCTGCCCCGCCATTCAATAAGATCGTGGCTGATCTGCCCCAGGCCTGAACTCCCCTTTCATGCCAGCTCCTCATATCCCTCAACTCCCCGATATTTCAAAAACCTATCTACCTCCTCTTTAAATACTTTCAGTGATTTAGCCTCCACAACTCTCTGAGGTTGAGAATTCCAGACATTCACCACCCTCTGAGAGAAGAAATTCCTTTGCATCTCAGTTTTAAATGAGTGTCGCCTTATTCTGTAACAATGTCCCCTAGTTTGAGTTTCCCCCACTAGTGGAATCATCTTCTCAACATCCGCCTGTCAAGCCCTCTCAGAATCTTGTATATTTCAATAAGATCACCCCTCATTCTTCCCCACGAAGTCATTTATAGAATCAATGACAAAAGCTGCTGCTGAATCGATTTGTGAGTCTTGGAGCTCAGCCAAGCATTTATAATGAGGCCATCTGGCAACTGAATCAGCAGAGACAGATGGCAAGACATCGGTGGGATATGGTGTGGCCATGGGAGGCATGGAGGGGGCATGGAGTAGTGAGGGAGTGTGAGGGGTGAGGGCTAGAGGACCAAACAGCCTTTAATATAATTGGGCTGAAGTCCTAGAGAACTGAGGAGACCCTTCTAAACAGCCTACCTTGGCATTCTCCTCCTTCCATGGCCTTTTACAAACTGCCTCCTCCTGCCAACTCCATCCTGGCCTCACGCCTTCTGGACAAAAATATGTCAGACAGGGTATTTTTAAAGGAGATGGGTCTGCCAGGTCGGGAAATTTCCCAACTCAACCTCCCCACCTCCACAGCAAAAATCCAGCCCTTTAATTGATCGCACTGAATGGCATTGTTTGTTTTGCATGCAGCAGGCCATTACAAATCTGGAGACTCATGCGGAGCTATACTGTAGGACTCCTCCAGACTGGTCTAGGCACCAGACTTTTATTAGAGGACATCTAAGGTTTGCACAATACAAGCTCTGATTTGGCTTGACTTTCATTCTATCAGTGCTCTTAAACTGTGCCCAGGTTTCTGAGCATACAGCAAGGATCCACAAACAGAAATGTTATAGCAAACAGATAATCCACTTTTGTGATTATGTTTGATAAATATTGACTGGGATACTGTGGAAAACCCCCACTGATCTTCTTCAAGTAATGCCTTGCATTGTTTAAAACCAGCTGAGAGCTGATATGTTTGATGTATGACCTCCCTTGGTACTGCAATGAACTGTTAATCTAGACTATAAGCTTACAACAATCTAATGCTAATCTTACAACAGTGATTTTTTTTTATACATTCACAGGATGTGGGCATCGCTGGCTAGGTCAGCGGTTATTGCCCATCCCTAGTTGCCCTTGAGAAGGTGGTGGTGAGCTGCCTTCTTGAACCGCTGCAGTCCATGTAGTGTAGGTACACCCACAGTTCTGTTAAGTAGAGTTCCAGGATTTTCACCCAGTGACAGTGAAGGAACGGCAATATATTTCCAAGTCAGGATGTCGACTGGCTTGGAGAGGAACTTCCAGGTGCTGATGTTCTCCTGTTTCTGTCACCCCTGTCCTTCTAGATGGTAGCAGTCATGCATAGAGTCTTGCTGAGCTCCTGAAGTGCATCTTGTACTTGGTACACACTGCTGCCACTGTTCATTGGTGGTAGAGGGAGTGAATGTTTGTCGATGAAGTGCCAATCAAGTTTTGTTCTGGATGGTGTCGAGATTCCTGAGTGGTGCTGAAGCTGCACTCATCCAGGCAAGAGGAGAGTATTCCACCACACTCCTGACTTGTGCCTTGTAGATGGTAGACGGGCTCTGGGAAGTCAGGAGGTAAGTTACATACCATAGGGTTCCTAGCTTCTGACCTACCATTGTAGCCACAGTTTTTATATGGTTAGTCCAGTTCAGTTCTCGCCCAATGGTAATCCCCAGGATCTTGATAGTGGGGGATTCAGTGATGGTAATGCCATTGAATGTCAAGGGGCAATGGTTATATTCTCTCTTGGTGGAGATGGTCATTGCCTGCCACTTGTGCAGCATGAATGTTACTTGCCACTTGTCAGCCCAAGCCTAGATATTGCCCAGGTATTGCTGCATTTGGACATGGACTGCTTCCGTACCTGAGAAGTTGCAAATGGTGCTGAACATTATGCAGTCATCAGCGAACATCCCCACTCCTGACCTTATGATGGAAGGAAGGTCATTAATGAAGCAGCTGAAGATGGCTGGGTCTAGGACACTATGCTGAGGAACTCCTGCAGTGATGTCCTGGAGCTGAGATGATTGACCTCCAACCACAACAACTATCTTCCTTTGTGCTAGGTATGACTCCAACTAGCAGAGAGTTTTCCCCCTGATTCCCATTGACTCCAGTTTTATTAGTGCTCCTTGATGCCACGCATTCTGTCAAATGTGGCCTTGATGTCAAGAGCAGTTACTCTCATCTCACCTCTGGAGTTCAGCTCTTTTGTCCGTCTTTGAACCAAGACTATAATGAAGTCAGGAGCTGAGTGACCCTGGCAGAACCCAAACTAAGCATTAGTGAGTAGGTTGTTGCTAAGCAAGTACCACTTGATAGCCCTGTTGATGACCCCATTTTCACTTTATTGATGATCGAGAGTAGACTGCTGGGGCAGTATTTGGCTGGGTTGGAATTGTCCTGCTTTTTGTGTACAGAACATACTTGGGCAATTTTCCACATTGTTGGGTAGATGCCAATATTGTAGCTGGACTGGACCAGCTTGGTTAGCGGCACAGCAAGTTCTGGATCACATGTCTTCAGTGCTATTGCTGGAATACTGTCAGGGCCCATAGCCTTTGCAGCATCCAGTGCCTTCAGCTGTTTCTTAATATCATGTGGAGTGAATTGAATTGGCTGAAGACTGGCATCTGTGATGCTGGGGACCTCGGAGGAAACTAAGATGGATCATCCACTCGGCACTTCTGGCTGAAGATTGTTCCCAATGCTTCAATTTTATCTTTTGCACTGCTGTCTTTTGCCCATAATTGAAGTTGGGGATATTTATAGAGCCTCCTTCTCCAGATAGTTGTTTAATTATTCACCACCATTCATGACTGGATGTGGCAGGACTGCAGAGCTTAGAATTGATCCATTGGTTGTAGAATTGCTTAGCTCTGTCTATCATTTGCTGCTTATGCTGTTTGTCGTGCAAGTAGTCCTGTGTTGTAGCTTCACCAGGTTGACGCCTCATGTTTTAGGTATGTCTGGTGCTGCTCCTGGCATGGTCTCCTTTGAACCAGGGTTGAGTACAGTTATGCTGCTGTTAATGGCCCACAGCATCTCTTTTGGTGGAGCTGGTTTTGCCTGGCACTTGTGTGGTATGAATGTTACTTGCCACTTTTCAGCCCAAGCCTAGATATTGTCTAGGTGTCATTAAGTCAGAAGTGGGGATGTTTGCTGATGATTGCACAATGTTCAGCACCATTTGTGACTTCTCGGATGCTGAAGCAGCCCATGTCCAACGCTGAATCCATTACCATCCCTGAATCTCCCACTACCAACATCCTGGGGGTTACCATTGAGCAAAAACTGAACTGGACTAGCCAAATAAATACTGTGGCTACAAGGGTAGGTCAAAAGCTAGGAATCTTATGGTATGTAACTCATGGCTTGAGTTGCTGGATCTGTTCAAAATCTATCCCATTTAGCATGGGAATAGTGCCACACAACATAAGGGAGAGTATCCTCCATGTGAAGATGGGACATGTTTCCACAAGGACATGCCATGGTCACTCCTACTGATACTGTCATGGACAGATGCATCTGTGGCAGGCAGGGTTGGTGAAGAAGAGGTCAAGTATATTTTTCCCTCTTGTTGATTCCCTCGTCACCTGCCACAGACCCAATCTAGCAACTATGACCTTTAGGCCAGTTTGGTCTGTAGTAGTGCTACTGAGCCACTCTTGGTTCTGGGCATTGAAGTCCCTCAACCAGAGTACATTCTGTGCCCTTGCCATCCTCAGTGCTTCCTCCAAGTTGTGTTCAACACAGAGGAGCACTGATTCATCAGCTGAGGGGGGAAACAGTACATGGTAATCAACAGGAGGTTTCCTTACCCATGTTTGACCTGATGCTATGAGACTTCATGAGGTCTGGAATCAATGGTGAGGACTCCCAGGGCAACTCCCTCTTGACTGTGCATCATAGTGCCACTGCCTCTGCTTAGTCTGTCCTGCCCATGGAACAGGACATACCAAGGGATAGTGATGGCAGTGCCTGGAACATTATCTGTCAGGTATGATTCTGTTGCTTGACTAGTCTGTTAGATAGCTCTCCCAATTTTGACACAAGCCCCCAGATTTTAGTGAGGAGGACTTTGCAGGGTCAACGGGGCTGAGTTTGCCATTGTTGTTTCTGATGCCTCTGTCGATGCCAGGTGGTCTGTCTGGTTTCATTCCCTATTGACTTGTTTTTAGCAGTTTTATACAACTGAATGGCTTGCTTGGCCATTTCGGAGTCAACCACATTGTGGAAGGTCTGGAATGACATGTAGGCCAGACTAGGTAAGGACGGAATATTTCCTTCCCTAAGGGGCATTTTTCGACAATCATGGTCATCATTAGACTTTTAATTCCAGATATTTATTGAATTCAAATTTCATCATCTCCAGTGGTGCGGATTCAAACCCGGGTCCCCAGAGCATTACCCTGGTCTTTGGAATACTAGTCCAATGACCAGACCATTACACCACCACCTCCTGTTGTTACAGTTTATAAAATACCTCATCAGGTGCAAAAAGCTTTGGGACATCCTGAACAAGACTATATAAATGCAAGTTCTTTCTTTCACATCTCCAGGTTGTATAATTATATAATTATATTGGGACAGCACAGCAGATTCCAACACATGGCAATCAGATTGCTTACAGGAATGACCAGTGATGCTGTATTCAATACCATCCATAGCAAAATATTATTTAAATGCTGCGGTACAAAGGGATCTGGGCGTCTCATATATGAATCACAAAAAGCTAGCATGCAGTCACAGCAAGTAATTAGAAAGGCAAGTGGGATGTTGACCTTTATTGTCAGGGGAATGGAGTACAAAAGTAGCAAAGTGTTGCAACAACACTGCAGCGCATTGATGAGACCGCACCTAAAATACTGCGTACAGTTTTACTCTCCTTACTTAAGGAGGGATATACTTGCATTAGAAAGAATTAAGAGAAGGTTCACTAGGTTGATTCCTGAGATGAAGGGGTTTTCTTATGAGGAAAGGTTGAGCATGTTGGGCCTACATTCATTGGAGATTAGCAGAATGAGAGGTGATCTTATTGAGACATATAAGATTCTGAGGGAGCTTGGCAGGGTAGGTACTGAGTGGCTGTTTTCCCTTGTGAGGGAATCTAGAACTGGGGATAATGTTTAAAAATAAGGGATCTCCCATTTAATATGGAGATGGGGAGTAATTTCTTCTCTAGTCTTTGGAATTCTCTTCCACAGAGGGCATGTTGGCGCAATATGAATGTTCATCTGTGATGCCAACACAACCGAAGCAGAAACAGAAGCAGAGGCAGTGAAGGCTGAGTCATTGAATATATTGAAGGCTTTGTTGGACAGATTCTTGATCTGCAAGGGAGTCAAGGGTTATGGGGGACAGGCAACAGAGTGGAGTTAAAGCCACAGCAGATTAGTCATGATCAATAGTGGGACAGTCTCAATGGGCAAATGACCTATTCCTGCTCCTATTTCTCATGATCTTATGATCTTAGACCTGAAAGTAGCAACATTTAAGCTCATGAAGGAAGTATTTTTCCAACAAGCTTGATACATTGAAGGACAGATCTACACTCCAGTTGCACGTCTATCACAGTCATTTGCTGGATTAAATTTGCCTAGAATCAGTGTGTAAGAAAATTTTTCTTTAGGCCGATTATAAAAATAAATCTTTTGCTAGAATATTGTCAAATCTTGTTTGGAAATCACTCCTGTGAAGCGCCTTGGGGCTTTTTAATAAGTTAAAGGTGCTATATTAATGCAAGCTGTTTGGTTGATGCTGGTTATTTGCTCTAATATATTTCAAAGAGCTTTCTGAAAGAGAACTGCAGAAGCCCTAAAACGAAGGCCAAACCCCAAAGAGATCAGAAAATCTCAACCTACAGAATTGATGCAGGCACATGCCAAAGGTACGGGATGGATTCTTCCAGACCATTGTTTTCGTAACAAATACATTTTGTTAAATGCTGAACTAACATCCTACACTGGGGTATGTGGGCTGTCTTTATGACCTACCCATCTCCTCCTATTGTTCATACTTCTAATGCCAATTATTGACATTATTGTATCATTGTTCACCTGAGTAATAAAACTGTTTCACCAGAGGTCCTTTTAATTTACAAAAGCTAAAATAAATTCTAGAAAGCAGGCAGGGGAAACAGGACTCCTGTAAGGGTAAGCATTCATTTCCTCCTCCCTCAGTAGAACAATTTATAACAATAACATTAATTCTGTCTGGACAATGGCTGACTCTAGAGTGCATATATCATGGGCTGTAATGAAATAATTCACAATCACCCCTTCAAACCAATAAACTTCGACTTGCTTAGTGCTGACATGGCCATTGTGCAAACCTGGTTCTGAGAACACATTGCAGCCGAACTCTCATTAGTGGCTACTTTTATCTTCCTTTCTTTGCTGATGCTTCACTGAAATTAAAACCAAATGGTCATCAAACCCCAATTTTCTGACAAAAAGCCTTGATCAATGCTGAACTTCTAAGGGTACCTGCTTATTTCTTGGGGGGAAAAAATGCTTGTCCATGAAAGCAGAACCTGTACTTACTTGGATTTTTCTTTTGGAATTGAAGCAGAAAAAGATTAAATTTGCTTGGAAATTGGCTAATGTACCCGAGCATCAATATTTTAAAAGCTTGAGCCAGGATCAATGGAGCTGATTTGCTATCACTTTTGTACTAATTATTAGTCCTTTGTGGCTGAAAGAGTAAAATTATTAAAGCAATAACTAAAAAGGGACATCATTAAAGGAATTAGCACAGAACAATTTTGAAGAGGTAAACAGCTATCAAGGAATTACTCTTTGTCCCGTCTCTTAACACTGTCTCATTGATTTGTTCTATTTTGCTCTAAAATTCTCATTAAAATTAAATCCTATTCAAAATAAAGAGTATAGACCGACAAGATTATTTCAAAATCTTACTTTTCATTCAATTGCACGTTTATTGTAACTATGGTATGCATTTTAAAAATTTTGTTAAATTCTGTCAAACCCTTCAGGCTAAAATTTCATTCAGGTCTATTTCTGGGCCGGGGTGCATGATTCACTATTTGCTCGTGCCAGGTCCTGTTGAGGCATGCCCCTGCCTCCTCATTGAAATGATTATGGTATTGGGCTGAGTGATGGTTGTGCTGCTGGCTGGCTTAGCACTCAGCAGGAGGCCTAGCAGTTTGTGCTGATAGTACCTGGTGCAGATAACCTGCCTCTCTTAAATGCAATCTGCCCCTCTTAAAGGAGAGATGCACATATTGGAAAGAACTGCTGCTTTCTGCCTGTATTGACATTAGCTACAAGTACTACCTGCAGAAATAGAGCAGCAGAGAAAAAGGTGCCTCGGTTCGTGGATGTGATGCTTGGAGACAGAGGCCGTGTTTCCACAAGGGTCCAGAAGACCCTCAAGGGCCACACTCAGAAGAGAATGGGAGCAAATGGTCAGCTAGGTTAATGCCTGCAGTCTGGTCCTGAGAACCTGGTGGCAGTGCCAGAAGAAGTTTAATAATCTCACACAGTGACAACTCATCCCCATCACTCTACCAGCCTCTCACACTGCTCAGTGCACCATGCCACGATCACCCAGCACTAGTTCCTCATATTCTGGTTCACTCAGAATGTTCACATCCTCCAACTCATCCTCACAAACTCACCGATGATACAAGCTGCACACCCTTTCTAGTTATTGCTTTAATTTTTTTTGCTCTTTTACCACAAAGGACTAAGAATTAGTACAACAGTGATAGAAAATCAGCCGTACCACATACCTCCAACTCATCAGCTGTGGCAAGCACATCACTCAAACACAACGCAACACAATCACTGACATTCTGTCCTCTTTCTGATAGGACAAGATTACCCACAATAGGAGGGAGCAAAGCCAAACCAGTGAGGGATAGGCACATCTTCACCCAGAGTTTGGCAGAGATAGCACTGCACATCAAGGGACGGGCTGCAACAGTGCCTGTAGCATCCAGTGTTGCTAAGAGCATTCAGAATGACAGGATGTTATTGCCTTATTCCAGTTCTCAACTCCCAACTCCTCTTCATCTTGCCAATTGGCATGATGTGCAAGCAGCAAAGGGGGTGGCCCCTGCTTTATACCCCAATCTCCTTCTTTCACTCCACCCTCCTCTCCTGATTTTATGCTTTCAGATACCTAAGAACTGCCACCTGCCCAACTACAGCTGTTCCAGGAGGAAGGGAGAGAGTAGCACCACATGAATGATGAAGGAGCAATGTCGCTTGATCTCACACATGCAGTCAGCAGCTGAGGTACTGACACTGTGAGAATTTTGGAGACTAGTACAGAGTCTAAGTACATACTTGGTGAGTCACAGGGCAGGAATGGGCTGCAGCCAGGGAGAAAGGATGCTTGTGTGAGATGGTAAATGAATTCTGCTGCAAGGACTCAGATGAGATCTTTGATGGGGTGGTAAACAGGAGAAAAAACTAATTACCATGCACAGAAAAATGCAGGCCTACCAGATAGCCTCTTCTCAGTGTCAAGGAGTAGGGAGGGGTCACATGGCAGAGGATATCGTACAGAGCTTGGATCTCATCCGTTCCAGAATGGCAGTGGTGGCCAACTCCATGACAGCACTTGCAGACCCAGACTTGACTTAGTGTCTGATGGTGCTGTCTCAGCTTCCACTAGCACAGACAGAAACCAGCCAATGCCTGAGATCTGCAGTGGATGTTCAGACAGAAGTCATGGGATCCATTTCTGCTGGGCTCAGCATGCTGTCACCATGGCTGTGGATAGCGGTGCTCAAAGGCTCTCACAGCAGTCCTCAAATTTGCCCTCCATCAGGTTATTAGGACACTGAGGTGCTGCCCAGCATGAATGGCAGTGGCTCCACAGTGCACAAACTTGCTGTACTCCCTCAGGATGACAACATTCATGCTCCCAACATTGCCTCTTCACTAGTGCCACTGCTATTGCTTGTCAGCCAGCCCAGACTTCTGCCACCTAGCTGAGGTGATAGTGCCTGACCTGGGCCCTCAAGGAGCGCTTTGACAGGCAAGGGCACCCACAACACAGGCAACAAGAGAATGCACAATGCACAAGAATAGTTCATTTTCATTTGTATGGTTGGATGTGTTGTTTATGTTAAGGCAAAGTATTTGTTGGTGGTTTTTATTGCAGGATTTTGGCCAAGAGGAGGCTTTGATGGGACATGGATGAAAGGGAAGGTGGTGCATAGTGACACAATGATAGGAACATAGGACTTAGCAGCAGGAGTAGGACATTCGGCCTTTCACGCTTGCTCTACCATTCAATAAGGTCATGGCTGGTCTGGTTGTGGTCTCAATTTCACTTTCCTGCCTGCCCCCATAACCTTTGACTCCCTTGTCTATCAAAAATATCTCCACCTCAGCCTTGAACAAATTCAATGACCCAGACTCCGTTGCCTTCTGGGGGAAGAGAATTCCACATACTAATGACCCTCTAAAAGAAAAGAATTCTCATCTTCATTTTAAGAGGGAGACATCTTATTCTTAAACTGTGTCCCCTTGTAGTCTCCCCACAAGGGGAAACATCCTCCCAGTATCCAGCCTATCGAGTCCCCTCAGGATCTTATATGTTTCAACAAGATCACCGCTCATTCTTCTAAGCTCCAATTAGTAAAGGCCCAAGCTCTTCAACCTTTCTTCACAAGATAAGTCCTTCATCCCAGGAATGGTGGTGAAGGGATGGAATCCTAAAGGAGCCAGATTCTGTGTAGGTGCTCACGGGGCAACCCATTCAATGTGAAGTTGTCTCTTCTCTCCCTCTTCCACCTCTGTATCCTCCATCATCCACACAGAGCTTTCCCTCTCCACAGCTTCTGCTCCATCCTCACCTGACATCCACATATTTACACTTTCAGCAGGATTCATTGGACAGAAATTCAATCAAGAAGCCTGGTTGACTTTTCCTTTCTAAATCCAAGGACATTGGCATTAGTTGTGTCACCTGCACTTAAGAGGACCAGTACAAACCAAAAATCAAAGCTGGAACTTCTCATTCAAATGTCACCTATTGGCTTCTCTCTTTACCTTGGCTGTTGTGCAGAGCCTCACTGGAGAAGTTGAGTCAAAAGGCATTAGTGCTTTCTTGATAGATTAACAGGTTTGAGAAGTAGGAATTTTAGTGATGGACACAGATTCAGTGCATTAGCTGGTCTCATTTGGGCTGTGGTAGTAATTTGGCCACAATTAGTTCCATACTTGATGGATTTTGGTCACTAATGATCAATGTGGCTATAACACTCTACATTCCACGTTTTTAAAGCCAGTTTTCAGTCAATTAAAGCTTTTGAAAGCTGACACCTTCAGAATGAAGGAAGTTGAGCTTGAAGAAGATAGCAGGTAAGGATACTTTCATAAAGTGACTGTTACTTCATAGTGAAAGTATTGCCTCTTTAAACTTTCCTTTGCCTTTTTCCTACTAGACTGCACAAAATATATTCTCCCCTACTGTGAAGAAAGATCTTGCTCATGAAAGTAAAACACTTAGGAAGACACTAGCACACTGTGCAAGTGATTACCCTCTGTTGCAGATGGTATACCAAGCACCTGACTCTTGCTAACCGAAACAATTTGCTTGTCCATGTTTCTAGGAGTTTGTGGAGTAATCATGTTATTTTTCTTTTAATGCATTACAGTACACTGTCTGCTCAATCGTTTCCTGATCTGGGAATGACCCAATTCATAAATTCAAGAATGTGGGGCTGACTCAAAATCCTATTTGCATGATATAGCAATCAGATGCCCATTATTCAGTGATCTTACCATCAAACTTGTTCAGAAAAGGTGATTAGGTAAATTGAGCCAGCTTCTCATTTCTACCAAATATAATTATTTTTTAAATGTTGATTTAAAAAGTGACAATTTGGATATAAATTATTTTGTTGTTTAAAAATGATAAAGAATAGATTGCTGGATTAAACAATTAAACCTATCATTTCTTGTGGGAAGAATGTTCATTTAGCTGAGCTGACCAGCTATGAGGGTGCTTGTTCATGTACTATCATGAGAGTAATGCTATTGTAAACTCAGCAGACTACATTTATTTTATGCACCAAAGCACACCAACCAGATTTATGGGCTTTCACGTATTCTATATACTGCTTTGGTCGCTGTAAGCATCAGCAAATCAAATGCGACATAAAAGAATTGGAAGCAGGACTTTAATGTATTCTAATGATGCCAAAGGTACAGTGAATGGAAGGAATCAACTAGAGACCCTTAGAATAAATGCGAGCACTGAATGTTTGACTCCAGTGGCAACAGCAATAAGGAATTGATCTATAATTTGCTAGAGTGTGGTCCTTCTTTCAACACCTCACACAGATTACAAAATATTTCAATTATTTTTTTTAAAAGACAGGCCATCAGCCTGATCTAAATGTTTAGTTTATCACTCTCTGTGTGATATGTGGTAGCCTCTTTCGATAAAAGTGCATGTAATTCAGTGATCATCAGTCACTACACCAAATTGCAAATATAATCTTCAAGCCAATTTATTATTTTAACGCTTTGGTGATGTTAACATATATAATAATCACTCTGCAACTGCATCTTGAAATAATTGTCACAATTCAGTTCAGCCAAGCGCTAAGAACTTGCTTTAAAAATAGAGGGGGTTAATTTCCACAGGGATTCTCCCACATCTTCCACCGTAACTTTAGCAGTGGAGCAGTGGATACTCTGGAAATACCGGATAACCAAAATAGCCTTTTTCCATGACTCCTACCGAAGTTACAGCAAATGAGCAGAAGCCTTGGATAATGTTTCTGTGAAATACCTTGAGATGGTTTCCTATGTTAAAGATACTTTATAGATGCTAGTTGCTGTTGCTGTTAAGCCTGGTGGAAATTCACCCATTGTGCTTACTTGCTCACTGCCTTTTTTATTCCTCACCACTTTACTCTTCCATTTTTCTCCTGTCACCTCCTTTCCCCAAAGTACTGACCTCTTGCTGAGGTACAGTTCAATAAGCACTAAGCATCCTGCCATGCCTAACCCCAGTGGCCATTATTCACATGCAAGGCTTGATGTGAATGTCAGTAGGCCATTTAAGCACAGGAAGTGTAACAGCCAAACATGAACCCTGACCTCACCCAACATTCAGACACACACACAGCCACTAGATATCAGAGCTGGATTTATCCCTTTGTGATGTGTTTGAGTTCAGCCTAACACTTCAACATAGAAGGAATGACTTACATTTATAAAGTGCCTTTCACACCCTCAAAAACATCCCAATTGTACTTTACAGCCAACAAAGCACTTCTGAGGTCTAGACACAGTTGCGATGCAAGAAATGTGAGAGCAAATTTGCACACAGCGATGTGCTAATGACAAGATAATCTACTTTAGTGGTTTGGTTGAGGGATAAATATTTGCTAGGACACGAGGGATAACTCCCCTGCTCTTCTTCAAAATAGTGTAATGGGAACTTTTATGTCCACCTGAGAGATTAGACAGGTCTCGGTTTAACATTACATCTGAAAGAAAGCACTCATGACAATGTGGCACTCTCAGTCCTGCGTTGATGTGTAAGCCTAGATTCTGTGTTCATGTTTTGTTTTCTTGGGTCAGGGTTCATTATTGATGTATGGTGGGCATATGGTGTGATTCCACTGCCAGTGATATCAAGCAGTGCTGCAGCAGTGATGCTAGATCTGAAAGGGCAGCAAGAGGCCGGAGTTGTAATCTTGTGGGTCCTAGAGGAGATTAAAACTTACACGGCTAAATGAGGGAAAGGAGACAAGACCTTTACTAAGCAGTCTCCTACCATTTTTGTACTTTGGGAACGTTATAACTGTTATGTATTCAATGTCTTTTGAATATCTTATTGAGTTTGCCATACTTGGTAGCGGGCATTGTAGGATCGCAGAGTCCATGTTTGTTTTGGTTAGTTCTGTTACTGCAGTCAATAAACAAAGCACCTTGTTTAACCACCTCTGCTTCTATGTGAGTATTTTTGAATGTCTAAAAGGTTATCGGCAGTACCGATAGTTAAATGTAACAGTGGCCACTATTCTGGCCTAATGCTTTTACTACCAGTTTTTCCTATTGTGTGGCAGTGATAGGCAGGTAGGTGAATGGATACCATCCCCAGTCTGTATTTACATGCAGTGGGTGGGCTAATAATGGCTAGCAGCAGTTCCAACAAATGTGGGGATGAAGAATTAAGTTTTGGTGCTGGAAGGCACCATCACCATCCTCTTTTCCCACTTTCTCCATCACTCTTTCCCCCAATTTTGGCCCAAGGCAGTGGAGAAAAATCTAGCTTCAGAAATGATGGACACGTGGGGCCCCCATTTCATGGTGGCAGCACAGACAGGGCAGTTGGAGCAGCTCCATGATCTTTAGTACACCACAGGCCCATTCCCATCTGAAAACAGAGACAGAAATCAGCTTCACTCTCTCCATGTGACTTCAGAATCACTTTCTTCCATTTCTCAGTTTGATACAAAAAATTGTAGTAACACAAAGCTAGCCACCTTTACATCACATAGTGCGTATTGGCAATCGAAAGATACTTTTGCCACGTAGCAGGTAGCATGAATAATGTCCAGGATGCAAGGAGATGAGAATTGGCAAATATACACATGAAGGAAGAGAGCTTAAAGAAAACACAGAATGTAAAGAGACAAAGTGAGAATCAGCATGTAAAAACAAACAATAATAACTAGACTCAAGTGGGCTGTTTGCCACAGATACATTGTAATAGTAAAACACATCTATCATTAAATTCAGGGCCTTTACAAGTGAAAACAAATATTCTACAAAAAAAATCCATGATGCTGATTTTCAAAACAAAACTGTGACAAGAGCACTCACCATTTAAACAAATAGATTTATCAAAGTGATAAAAGCAAAAAACTGCAGATGCTGGAAATCCAAAACAAAAATTAAAATACCTGGAAAAACTCAGCAGGTCTGACAGCACCTGCGGAGAGGAACACAGTTAACGTTTCCAGTCTGTATGACCCTTCTGTTCTGTTGAAGCGTCGTACGGACGCAGTGGGTGGGCTAATAATGGCTAGCAGCAGTTCCAACAAATGTGGGGATGAAGAATTAAGTTTTGGTGCTGGAAGGCACCATCACCATCCTCTTTTCCCACTTTCTCCATCACTCTTTCCCCCAATTTTGGCCCAAGGCAGGCAGAGTGTTCCAGAACTTTGACCAGCGGTGATGAGGGGAAAGTGACATCTTTTCGAGCCAGTGTGGTGTATGATTGGGAGGAGATAGTGTTCATGTGCATCTGCTTCCCTTGTCCTTCTACGTGGTAAAAGCCACAGGAAGTGCTGTAGTGAAGTGCATAGGGGAAAAGTAAATGCAGCCAGGATTTCTGCTAAATTGTGCTGGAAATGTAGGCATAAGGATATTATGCAAGGACAAGATTAATGTTAACTGTGATGCTCCCCTTAGTTGAATTTCCTTCTGATTCTCACTGTCTATGCGCACTCATGGTAAATGGCAGTTGGAGTCCTGCTCAATGAATCAGAAACTTCAGGAGATGAGCAGGAAGAATGGGCAGAGGAATTGGCTGAGAAAAATAAATAGGATGGCAGGTATTTAATACTTTGGTGAAAATATTGAATAACTTCGCGACATTTGAAAAGAATGCTGATGCTGACTTGTTCTGCTTGATCTTCAGTTGGTTAAACCTGATATTAAGAGTAAACATTGGTATAAAACCCTGAACATCATTGAAAAAAAAGCAACCATTATCATGAAGGGATGTCAGATCTGTTATCTGTAATTGTCCATCAGTAGCTTGTAGAAGAGGCAATGGATCTCACAAAAATATAGAACTGACAAAGACACAACTTGTCAAAAAATACTTTAGCCAAAATGCATTAAAATTTGCTTGTAATTTTCAGACTACAAGAGCTGATTGCTTCTGAGGCTACATAAATACCTCAATTGTGAAGTAAACCCCTCAGCTTTCAGCATGATAATACATACTCTGCAATCTATGGGGCGGTGCTGTACCAATGTAACCTTCAATTACTGTCAATATTTGTAAAGTGTGTGTTAAATGTGTACAACCAATACTTTAATCGGTGAATACATTTTTGTTATGCCAGTAAAATTCTTAAGAGTAAATGAGCCAGTATGCATCAATCAACAGCTTCCTCTACATTAGTGTACACATATTATTGTATCTATTTCATTAATGGTTCTGGCCACATGCTGTTAACACTAGCTAGCTTCAGATGCTCAATCAGCCCTATACAAGCAATCAATAGTCTGTTTAGTTGGGTTTGCTGATCTGTGATACCTAAAAAGGTCTGATTTTTTTTAAAAAGTGACAGTGAACCACGTTTTATTAAAGTGTTCCACTTTATATTGTTTGTGTTATTTATTGACTTATGCCACAGTTTAGGCGTAAGTAAGCTTGAAAGTTTTCAACTTCTCTATCAATTGTAACTGCACTCAATAGTGATTGGCAAAACATGAAATGGCTGCCAATTTACTTCTTACAGATTTAAAATGGTTGAATATCTATGAGCATGCTAGATTTCACCAAAGATACATTAGTGCAGCTGTTTTATTGTGCATTAGTGATCGGTATTTAATAAATAAATGCTCCATAACAGCTATAACAAGTTTAATGATGATGGTGACTAACTTACATTAGTTACCTCCTGCCAGTGAAAGCACCATCTATGCTACATTTCATATGCCTGCTGGAACAAATAAGCACCAACCAATCCACAATGTCCAAAACTATTTCTCAAATTGCTGCTGCCCTGACCAGTTGCACAAGGCGGAATTTAGTGCCAATGGTGTTCCTGCCCACTGGGTGGAGAACTGGTGGGAGCCCCGTGTTGCCTTTCCATGGAAGGCTCAATGCTATTCCGAGGAAATCAGGCTTAATTGGACTTAAGGCCCTAATAAGAAAGAAATCCACCTCCCAAGACCTGCTGGCCAATCAGAAGCTGGCAGCTCTGCATTATTGGCAGTGCCATCAGAAGTCGTGGCCAATGCTGGTATTGTACTGGAGCCGACTCAGATGATGAGCAATGAATCCTCTGGTAGCAGGTAAGTGGGGCAGGATGGTGTTTCATGTTCTGAGGGTAGGGGTAAGAGGGTGCTGCGTCAGTGATCAACAGCAAGGGCACCAGTCGGCTTTCTGACGTCCTCACCCACTTCCTGATGCTAAGTCCTAGATTGGGCACATAGTGCCTTTGAAAGTGGACTGTTGGCAAACCTGGCAGAGTTTGCTGGACTGTCTCCCTGGATGGTGAGGCCTCTGCTTGCTGCTGATTAAAAGTCAGTGGTGGTAGAATAAGGCCCTAGGCCAGATGCAAGCCTTCTTGCCCCAGACTTAATCGGAGGCAAACCAGAAGACAGTAAGATCACTACTGGTAGCCTCCTGCCCGATCACATGGCCCCTCCTCTGCCCGCCTCAGAACTCACTTCGGAGGGTGGTGGGGGGGATGTTGGCATTAAATTACACCCACCGTTTGGAAAAAATGTTGTAGAAGCAGCAAAAACCTAAGCTACATCTAGTTACATTTACTCTACAGTGCAGAAACAGGCCATTTAACCCAACAGTCAGCATTATTGCTCCACACGAGCTTTCTACACCTCTTCATCTAATCCTATTCATTTACCCTTCTATTCCTTTTCTCCATGTACTGATTTAGCTTCCCCTTAAATGTGTGTAATAACTTCAACTACTCCTTGGGCAGAATTTTGCCCTTGATGGGCGGATGGACCCCACCAGCTCGGTGGCGGGCAGGCTGCCACCAAAACGGGCCCCGCCGCCATTTTAAGCGGGCCATCCGACAGGAAGTGCCAAGCGTTTCCTGTGCCAGGGGTGGGGGGATTCCCCAACTGCCAGAGTGTGCTCTTTCACGCATGCGCACGAAAGAGCGCACATCTCCCTGAGACTAAGTGCTTTCTCAGGGAGATCACTGACAGTGGTTTAAATATCAAAAATATAATAATGAAAAAATTAGCATGTCCCCTTCATGTGACAATATCACATGAGATGGGACATGTTAATAAATATGACTGTTTCCTGTTACCTACATTGAAATTCATTTCCCAATTACCTGGCCATTCTGCCAGTTTACCAATGTATTTTTGTCATATTTTCTCTCTGTATTAGCTATACCTCCAATTAGGAATTGTACTTCCAATTATCCAGCCCAAATCATTTATAGGATTTTGAAATGAACGCGGACCCTTGTGGAGGAATTGTTGCACGGCGATGCTTTGTTTGTGGTGATTGACTGGCTTTGTTTGAAAGCAATGGAATACTTTGCTTTGCTTTTCTAATGTTTTCTGTCTATCCGTCCTTTCTATGCTGGGTACAGTTTTTTTTAGAACAGTGGGTGTTTTCTAACACCTTGCCCGATAGCCCATTCTTCATATTTATTATTTACTTAGTGAATGCAAACCAATGACGATAAGTGATAGCCTCCTCAGTTGCTGAATTTAAGGTGATTAGTCCACTACTTAGCCTGTAGAGGGGACACTCTCGGTAATGTGCAGCATTGTTTGTGTCTCTCCACAAGTGCATAAAGGGTTTGTACTGAGGCCCCAGTGGTGGAGGTTGGCGGAACAGGGGTCCTGGCCTGAGCTGAACATTGATTGGCACCTCATCCATCACCTTAACCATTCCCTCCCTCCACCACTGACACACAGTGGCAGCTGTGTGTACCATCTGCAAGATGCATTTCAGCAACTCACCAAGTCTCCTTCGGCAGTATCTTCCAAACCCATGACCTTTACCACCTAGAAGAACAAGGGCTGTAGATGCATGGGAACACCACCGCCTGTAAGTTCCCCACCAAGTCACACACCATCCTGATTTGAAAATATATCACCGTTCCTCCACTGTTGCTGGGTCAAAATCCTGGATCTCCCTTCTGAACAGCACTATGGGGGTTCCTAACCAACGGTTCAAGAAGGCAGCTCACCACCACCTTCTCAAGGGCAATTAGAGATGGGTAGTAAATGCTTGGTCTAGCCAGCGATGCCCACATCCCGTGAATTAATAATAAAAACCTGCTTAGCAAGGACCACTCTCTCCGTGGTAGTTCAAAGCCATTCGACAGAGGGGGTTTGTTACAAGGAACTTGTTAAAAACTTTGTTTTCCATTCCTTGATCCAAAGGATGTCTGCTGATAGGTCTTGTTCAGGGTGCTTGTTCAACGTGGGCCTCCCAAGATGAAACATGGGCAGTAAGTGGATTGAACATGTCATCATGGAGTGGTAAGTGAGGTGAAGCATGGATAGTTTCAACCAGCTCGTGAGTTTTCGTCAGTTGGTGGATGTGTAAGGGAGCGATGTTTGTGAGGATAGGAAGCTGGGGAGGGGAGTTCAGTGAAGGGTTCCTGTTGTGGTGCATATTGTTGCATTCAATTGCATGTCAACAAGATGTTTGTGTGTGCATGGTGACCTTCGCCATATAGGTGCACAGTAATCTGCTGCGGAGTTTGATAGGGCACACACTGAAGTAAGGAGCATTGTGGCAGCAGCGCCCCAAGTAGAACCACCATTCTTCTTACACAAGACCAGGTAGCTAGTGTCAACAAGTTTTATAACTGCAGTGGCATCACAGCAGAGATCAATCTTGTTTTCACCCAACATCCAGGTATATGGACTCCACTAGTGGTTACTGGGCAATTATTATCCTTGTTAACCTGGAATGTGGAGGCAAAGTGTAGCATTCAGTCTGCCATTTGGGCTGAAGTTAGCTAGCACAGGACAGATCAGGGATTAAGCATGGAACCTTCCTGTCTGCAAGACTTATTACCACCTAACGCAGAATATTTTCTCACTGAATTACGACAAAAGTCGTGCTGAATATTTTTAGCCTAAACTAGCCCATCCAAGCATGGGCTGTAATGTGATTTACAGCTTAGCAACATAGACACCCTATGGCTGGTTACAGAATTTTATCATGCAAATTATATAATGCATTATCTGTTTTAAAGTACTTAGAGGACCCCACACAGGCAGAAAATAATCTACATTATAAAACATGTCATTTTGCATATATTATTTAATAAACTATCCAGGATTAGTTCAGCAGGAGAAAGACTAGATTTAGTATATGGGCTTGCAGACCTCCTGAACGACACCAATTCCCTGTGCTGATAGAGAATTTGTTATAGATTCTAGTAAACACACCTCTTTAATCTTTTCTTGCAAAGAAACTTCATTGCCAAATTCCATGACGTTTGAAGGCAATAATTGAATTTGTTCACGCTGGTATGAAAAACAAAATTTGTAACCATTCCAACACTCGATGATCTATCAATGTTTCCATATTCCATATCTACCGACTATTAGGGCTAAACTGAATATCTCTACGTTTAAAGACATAGCCAAGGTTACACAAGTTAAGGACAAAATTGTGATAGGCTTAACATGTGAAATTATACAGGTCCCATGTGTTAGACAGAATCATGATGATTTGCAGCTGAGTGAGCAAAATTTTCACATCAGATTAGTTTTCTATGTGGGGGTGGGGGTGGTGGAGAAAGGAGCTTCTGACCAGCATTGGTACAATCATCCTATAATTTCTAAAATATCAGGATGCACCATGTCATACATATTTACTGCTCCCTCATAATATGAAGTTGGTATATTTTATACTCAACAACAACTTATATTTAAATAGAAACATTTGGAGGGTGAAACATCCAAAGGCACTTGTCAGGAGTGTTATCAAACAATATTTGATGTCAAGCCACAAAAGGAGATATTAGGACAGATGATCAAAGCTTGATCAAAGAGGTAAAGAGACTGAGCGCTAGAGAGAGGTGTAGATGTTTAGGCAAGGATATTCAGGGCTTAGGGCCAAGGCAGCTGAAGGCACGGCTACGACTGGTGTATCTAAAATCAGTGATCATTAAGTTGCCAGAATTGGGGGAGTGCAAAAATCTCAGAAGGTTGTACAGCTGAAGGAGATTACAGAGATAGAGAGGTGTGAGACTGTGGAGGGATTCAAAAACAAGCAGTATAAGTCTTAACTGAATCACCATCAGAGTTTGCGAATATCAATTATTTATTTCTCCAATTTTGATTTACTTCAAATAAAGGCAGGCATCTTTGGGTGTCCCACTGTTGCAGTGATATACCAACCTTAAAGAAGGTCCAACAATGATTAAACAGAATAATATCTAGCATGAAAGGATTGAGTAACAATAAGGGAATGGTTAAAGTCGGTTTATATTTTCTGGAGATAAGCGAGCTAAGAAATGATTTTGTCGAGGTGATTAAAAGAATGAACAGAATTGATAGGGTAGAGAGAAAATAACTCTTCCTTTTAACAGGGGAATCAACAACAAGAGGATATAGCCTCAGAACCTGAGCTATGGTGGTTCAACTCAATTTCAAAAAAAACTTCACCACACAAAGAAACTTGAATGAGCTTAAGTTTATGAAGGGTGAAAGAATCAGAACAACATTGAGTCTGTAAGTGACAAAAGTATGGATGAGGAAGATGTTATGTTATCTATGTTATGTTTCCTGGTTCCCACAAGTTAGATATAATCACACTTCAGAGTCAAAATTCTGGAGCTTCATCAAGTGTATTTCTTGCATCTCTCCATGTAGCTGGTAGACTGATAGGCTGATACATTGTTACTCGGCACATGTTTGCAGTGCGACTGTGAATGTGGCACCCCGGATATATATTCACATAACAGTTAGCTCCTAGCACTTTATGAACCATATAACAATATAACACCGTGGTTGAGAAACCATGGGGAAAGCTTGATGTACTGATTGGTCAAATCCTGTTACGTTCCTATCTCAATCCACAATCTCTATATCTACACTCGTAAATGAAGTCATTAAAAGTAATTTTAAACTCTTAAAAAGAAAGAGTGTATACAAAGGTGATTTATGTTGACCACCTGATAGTTTAAGATGAGCAATGGCCAATTTTTTTAGGTTCATACTCTCAGGAGGTCCTTGATTGAGCCCAAAAGGAAGGTTAAAGTGGACAGGAGGAAATTCATTGCTCCTCTTTCACTCGGAGAAAAGCAAAGAGAGAGTGGGAGTTGGCAGATTGAAGGCAGAGAGAGAGAGGTTATGAAATGTATTGACCTCGATTAGGTAAACAAAGTTTTATATGAAACACGTGCCATTGCTTTCCCCTGCCCCCATCAATGGTACTCGTATGAAGTTTCAGGTAACAGAATAAATTTTGATGAATCCTTGGGGCTGCTATTGGTCTTCATATAATGCTTGATGCTTAGTTATGGTGGTATCAGCAAACATGAGTAGAGCCGCATGGTTCCCGGAGGCGATGAGCCTCTGAGCACTGTGCTCCTGGAATTGGAAACAGATTACAAAACTGCTTGAACATTCCCACAGATCAATTCATGATGCTCTGAACTCATGAGACTGTTGTGTTTTTCCAGAGCTGCACCTGATCAAACGACAGCAGCTGGGCTCAGAAGAACCTGGCAGAAACCGTATGTGCAAAGTGGAAAATCAAACAGTGGAAGATCAGAAAGGAACCCTGGGCCACAGGTGACAGAACTCTCACAGTCTGGAGAGTGTGTGGAAAACTGGTGTCAAATTGAATGTTGACAGAGTAACCGCGCATCGTTAACATTTAAAAGGATCAAGGTGATATTGATTCCTGATAAAACTGTTTGCAGCATTCTTGCTTTTGAATTTTATCCTACACTTCACTATTAAAGGGACAGTGCTATAATGGCAGAGATTCACAAAACACTTTTCAATGTCAATTCACAGACAACTGATTCTAAAAGTTCCGACATAGATTGGAAGAGTTTTGTGCGGATGCTAACCTAGTGATATTATGAGTTTTTAAAGAAAACTGAGCTTAGTACAAAATTTTGCAGCGTGCTACATTCTCAGCATTTCCTACAAAGGTTCTCCTACAGTTTCACTGCTGTTGCAAACATAATTCCCACTGCAAAGTGATTTCAACACAAGATGCACAGATTTGTAGAGGGCTGTAAATGTGCAAGATTGTACAAGTCAGTACCATGTTCAGAGATTTTCGATCATTGTTTCTCCACAGAAATAAAATAAGATCGAGTTGTATTTCTATAATATCCTTTCAAAACTGGTGATTTTATGCACATTTAAAAAGCTACACGCTGCAGTAATGAGACAGAGAGGTGATATTAATAAGTCAAGCATTGAAACAGTCTCCACAATGAACTTGGTCATTAAGAAATTAGTTATCCTGCCTCAGATGGTCAATAAATAGGCACAGCCATAGTGATGAAGATGATTTGATTCATAAAGGGCACGGTCTGAGATGTGGGATGAGAATACAAGTGGGGAAGAGTCGATGGTTAGTTTGACTAAGAAGACCTGATGAATCGGTGGACAAGGATGGTGGTAGGGACATTCTCTACTTGCTAGGATCAGAATTAACCAACATAAGAGGGGAAAAACATATTTGGGAGTCGGTCAGGTTTTTAAAACAAAAAGACTGAAAATTCTAGACATGTGGACTATGAAATCCTCTTCTTGAGCTCTCTGCCCGAGGGCAGGTCTGACCCACTATGCTATAACCTCGACCATAGGTAGAGCAAGGAGGCAGGTCCCAAATCCCCCCGAGCCAGAACCACGATTGAACCCTGTGCCGTTGGCGCCAATCTGATCCACACCAGCCATCCAGTGTCCATATTTGTGTGTTTGCATTTTTACATGCATGTTGTAGTAGTCTGGAGCTATGAATAGTAAAGGCTCCTATTTTCTTTCTATCACATGACTGACTAGGAATCTCTCCCATTAGCGTCTGTTGGAAGGATTTACAAGTTGATACTCAATTTGTTTGGCCATGTTGTGAATGCACATTCCTTAACTAATAAGCCCTGGAGTGGGACTTGAACCCAGAGTTTCTGGTTCAGAGATAGGACACTGCCCACTGTGTCACAAGACCTCTGATTATGACTCTAAGATACTGGAATAAAAACAGAAAATGCTGGAAACACTCAACAGATTAGGCAGAATCTGTGGAGAGAGGAGCAAAGTTAATAGACTGAATTTTCATCCCAAGGCAGAGGTGAGTTTTGAAGTGGATGTGTTGGGAAAATCACAGAGCCAAGCAGCATACCAGCTTCACAATGCATTCCTGTGTCCCAGTGATTTTGGTGGAGACATCTTCTTGGGGTCACAGCAATCTGTTTAAAAGTGGTGACTAATCAATTGAAACAGTTAACGAGCGACTGGAGAGCTCATTGAGGGGCTGATTTAGATTTTCAAGGTGATACATGGGGAATAACTGCTGGCCTCAGAAAAAAAAAATAACTGCTGGCCTAGCCAGCGACACCCACATCCCATAAATGAATTAAAAAAAACACATAAGGTCATCAGCGCATCCAAAGAGAATGAGACGGCTGCAAAGCGAGGAACCAGCTAATGACGATGGAGTCATTATTAACACTGCATAAATGGTGGAATAAGCAGAGAGGGGGTTCATGCATTGGCACAGTGGCCAATGTGTAAGCAGGGCTCACAGAGTGTTTCAGGTGGAGGCAGTGGTGTGGTTGCAGGGCAGTGCACCTACAGGGGTCAGTGGGACACAGCAGGGGTGGGGTGAGGCGGGGTGGCAGTGAGGAGGTGCTGGGGGGTAGGTTGGTGATAGTTCCAGCCAGCCATTCCATACAACTGGTGACAGGTGAGTTCATCTCTCAACATGGGTCTCAGCTACTCTGAGGTGGCAATGAGTACACATGATGAGCAGCTGCACCAGCAACACCTGCAGCTCCTTGGTGGACAGGGACACATTAATGATGTCCAGGGAGGGAGGGTACCAAGGCATGATGCTCACCATGGGGTGTACCAACAAGAACTCAGCTTCCTGGACATGTCAGAGCAGCATTGCAGCCAGAGACTGTGCCTATCAAGGTAAGGGGGTGCTGATTTGTGTGAGCTGGTGGGGGAGGACCTCAGATCTTGCCAGTCATGTGGGCACACTCTGCCAATAGCCATGAAAGTTACAATGGCCATGAACCTCTTTGCCTCTCATCATTTCAAGGACCATCAGCAGGTCTGTGTGGCATTGCACAAGTGGCCTCTCATCATAGCATCAGTCAGGTGACAGATGCCCTTTAGGAGAGTACAGCAGGCTTCCAGAATGATGGGTCCAAGCAGGCCCGGAAGCTTGCATGCTTTGCCTCCATGGTAGGATTCCCTCAGATGCCAAGCATGATTGGCTGCATTCATGTAACTATAAAAGCCCAAGCAGGGCAGCCAGGGACACGTGTCATCCTTCTCAACGTCCAGCTGGTGCACAACCACTGCAAGCGATTTCTGCAGGTGTCTGCCGGGTTCCCTGTAAATTGCTATGGTGCCTTCATCCTGAGGCAATCACAGATGCTGCAGCTGTTCATGCCACCAGGGAGACAACATGGATGGCTGCAAGAGGACAAAGGTTATCATTGAAGAAATGGCTGCTGACTCCTTGTACAACCGTACAACAGAGACACGATCTCTTTAACTGCTGCCACCTCAGCAGACAGAGTACTATTGAGCAGACCATCGACCACACAATGTCCTCAGCCACCCAGCTTTGCATTGCATATGAACTTGATCCTACTGGTGCCTTAATGCCCTCACAACAATTGAATTATACAAATCAGGGCACTATCATGAACCAACTCATTATATTAAGGGTTAATCAGTGAACAGAAGCTTTACAAAAGTCACGCATGTGAAACCCCGTGCATCACGGGCAGCCTGGGTCACAGGGTCTTGCTGCATAGATGGGTACCTCAGTCAGAAGGGCCAAGGGGGCAGCCGATGGAAAAAGTGCCCCATGAGGGGTGAACCCCTTGATATCATCCCTGTCTACCCCCACCCTTTTATGAGGCGCTTGCATGTCTGAGGAAACCTGCAGTTGGGGGGACGTCTGGTTTCCTGTCCATGCATCTTTCCTTCAGTGCAACTGACTGGTTAATACCACAAAATGTGATATGTGTTTTGTGCATGGCAGTGTATCCACTCAGCATGATGTCATATGTGGATCTTCTTCAATGGAGGAGCTCATGTGCTCGTATGCGTGAGACATTGCGGAACACATCTCATGAGCGGGCTCTTTCATTCATTGCTTTAGGGAACTCCAGCATTTGGCCACGCATCTCCCATTGCAGCTCCCAAATGACCCACCTTTATGTGATTCCTGAGGCTCTACATTTCTGCCTAGCTGAGCATGACTGGCCTGTCCTCTATTCTCCAAGAGGTACTGCCCACAGCTACTGTCCACCTCCAACTCACAAATGAACTGCTGGTTACTTTGTGTTACCTGTTCTAAATGGGCATGAAGCCCCACCAAGGCGAGTGTACCTGCGCTGGCAGCGGGTGTGCTTGACTACTGTGATGATGGTGCCTAGGATGCCTCTTCCTCCTTCAAAGTTGCCACTGACAGGGCACAGTAGTATGCTGAGGCTGCTCCTCCTCAACTGGTCCTATGAGGAACATAAGACATTGGTTAAGAATTCTCTCCTCTGTCAGTAGTTGCAAATGCAGAGCAGCAACAGCCCATAACAACTTATGAATGAGGTATTGCCATTACGACAGGCATGACTCAAAAAACATGTGGTGGTGGCACCTTCTCAGATAGGAATAACAAACTCCTAACAGAAATTTAGCATAAATAATCACTCAAAAGTTATGTAAATAATATAATTAACTCCACATTTAGGATATGTAAAAGTTAACTCCAAGACATACAAGCCTCGGTTTTTATTTTTATTGCAGTTTTACTTACCAACTGAAACTTTTTTCCTCTTGACAAATTCCCTAGAAATGTACTGCAGGTAAACTATGTACAATGCAAAAGAGACTTCTTGAATATAAATCAGTAACTGAATGAGCAAAAACATTCAAAGATAGCTTCATAACAATCAGAATGTGGTATCACCTGAGAGCTGCTGCAATATTACAGATGAAAAGGTTAAAAGGAGAGTTCCAGCCCTCCGATTGTTATTAAAAATGCACAGAAACTCACAAACTGATAAATACTGCATGATCCTCCCTATTCACTGTTCTCTATGCGTCGCCCCAAATGATGACCTTTACTTTTGAGATGAAATTTCAAAGAACGTCTTTGAGCTATACTGCCCCCAAGTAATAGATAATTAATGATTCCACTGTTCTGCAAATGTATTCTCGCTTTCGAAGCAAAGCAGGAAAATGGTGTAACAGGACAAAATGCATTCTTTGATGAGTTCAGTGCCATTAGGACAGGAAATGTAGTGTCATTCCAGCTGAGTGAGTAGAGGTGCATCTTTGCTGCTTGTTTATATTCATCAATGCAAAAGCGAAAGAAGAATAAGAGAGAGAGAGAGAGAGGAATAGAGAAAGATACAGAGAAAGGATAAGAAAGCTACTTTTATATTTATTTTAGTCAGGTATATACACTGCTGGTACCTGAAGCACGGGTATAATGTAACCATCAACAAATACAAAATGAAGTTGGCATATTCACTACTGTTGCTGTCTATTAGGTGTTTTCTCATGTTGCAACCTAGATCTCAGGACAGCATATTAAACAAGCTGTTCTTTCCTATATATGCAGCATTGTGCAGATTTAGTGCAGCCAGTCGTCATGTAAACCTGCTGCTACAGACCAGGTTCATAGGGTTCATTGCAATGGCCAGTTGAATTTGGACAACAGATTCACACCATCCCAGAAGGAAAAAACAGTTCAGACCAGTACTCTTATTTCCCAGTTTTTACGAACATACAAATTAGGAACTGGGTTTAGGCCTCTCGGCCCCTTAAGCCTGCTCTGCCATTCAATGAGATCATAGCTGATCTGAATGTAACCTCAACCCCATGTTCCTGCCTACCCCCGATAACCTTTCAACCCCTTGTTAATCAAGAATCTATCTAGCTCTGCCTTAAAAATACTCAAAGACCCTGCTTCCACTGCCTTTTGAGGAAGAGAGTTCCAAAGACTCACAACTCTCAGAGAGAAAAAAATTCTCATCTCTGTCTTAAATGATCGATCTCTTATCTTTAAACAGTGACCCCTAGTTCTAGAGTGGGAGGGAGAGGATTCAGTGGTCATGGTCCATGTAGGGTACCAACAACATAGGCAGGATGAGGAAGGATGCTCTGCATAGTCAGCTGAAGATGGTTGGTCCAAGGACAATACCCTGAGGATCTCCTGCAGTGATGTCCTAGAACTGAGGTGATTGACCTCCAACAGCTGCAACCATCTTCCTTTGTGATAGGTATGACTCCATTAACACATGTGTGGAACCAACATGCAGCATCTGATGGTCAATTTCTCAGCTTCCATTGCAGCAGAAACAGAAACCACCCAACATCTGAGTGTTACAGTGGAAGTTCAGATTGAAGTAGTGCGAGCTCGGTTGCTGCTGTGCAGGTTCAGTCTGCTGCCATTATCTCTATACATAACAGTGTGCAAGGGAGCTTGCAGGGTCTCACAGATGTCCAGCAATCTCTCCTTCAACACATTACTAGAAGTGCTCTGCTGCAGTGGCTCTGTGGGCCATGAACCTGTTCTCCTCATAGGATGCATTTATCCCCCACCGCTTCCATTTCAACAGTGCCCTTTGCTGTCAGCCAGCCAGCCCAGACTGCTGCCGTCCATTTTGAGTGCAGTGTGAAGCTGGGTCTTCCAGGGCAAGAGTTGTTTGAGGTTATCCTGCAAGACCACCTGCAGTCTTCCCCACTGAAAGGCAGCACGTCCACCAGCTCTCTCGGAACACCAAGAGAGGCAAAGGCACATGGAAAACAGGCACTAAGGGAATGCACAAGTGGGATTAGTTGATTTTTATGGAATAGTGGATGGTTTGATTGATAAAGTTAGCTTGAAACATTTATTTTGTGTTGATTTACATTATGGCCAAGGGGAGGCTATGATAGTCAGTGACAGTAGGTTGGTAAGGAGCAGAACTGTTGATGAATGGGGAATTGAAGCTGTGTTCACTGATACCATAGTCAGATTAGCTGATCATACTCAGCCTGGATGGAAATGAAATGTGCTGGTTGCTCCCTCCTCCTCTTTGTCTTCAGCTGCTCGCTATTTACCTGGAGGCAAAGGCTGTGCCTTCATGGTGATACAACAGACCACAATGAATCAAGATACACCCCTTAGTGAGTACTCCAGAGTGATCCAAGTGGCAAAGGCACTGCTTAAGCATTCTGACATTCCGTATGGTGTAACTTTGTGTGGCACGTGGGTTTCAATCTATGCATGCTGCCAACGTGTGCTTGAATTGTTCACCATATTAATCAACCAGGTGGTCAGTGGATAGCCCTCATCACTATCCTGAAGTTGTGGCATCTCAAATGTAGATTGTATAGCAGGCTGCTGCAGAATGGAAGCATCATGACGGCTACCAGGATACGGGGCATTGACTGGGGCTTTCAGCTGCCTTGGCCCTAAGCTCTGGAATTTCCTCCAACATTTTCTTCACCTCTCTACCTTTCCACCCTCCTTTAAGATGGTCCTTAAAACCTACATCTTTGACTAAGCTTACGGCCATTTGCCTTATGTGGCTCAGTGTCCAATTTTGTTTGTCAGCACTGCTGTGAAGTGCCTTGGGATATTTTATCACTTAAGTGCTCTGTATGAATACAAGTTGTTGAATAAGGTTGCACAATAGCTGGACATTAATGGAGTAAAATCCCTTCTGATTGTGGGGTGTCTCAGAAGTTACATGTGGCATCAGCAAAGCAACATGTGTGCAGTCAATGACACTGTGCAACACAGGGAAGCCTGCAGTCTTAGCGAAGCTGTATGGTCACCCTTCCTGTTTCTGGCAAGAGAGATTGAAATGTCTTCAGTTCTCTTTACACACAGAGCCTCAGACACCTCCCTCATGTAAAAGTAGAATGCGAACTAGGAGATGTTGCAAATACCAACTGCTCCAGCAAGAGAGGAGCCCAACACAAAGTTCATGGTCATGGTAACCTTCATAACCACTGGCAATATTGTCCTATCCCTGCCCTGAGGCTGTGGTTTGGGCTCCAAAACATTGCAGATTTTAGTGAAGATGCCCTTACTGAAGTAGAGACATCTGACACATTGTTCCTCACTGAGTTTGAGAAGGGAGAATTGTCCCCTGAAGACCCATATGGTTTTCTGCTGAAAAAAGCTTCTCCCATTCTTCCTCCTCCATCTTTGAGCAGTTTGTCCTCCTCTGATGCATTCTTCTCCATCTCCCTGTCATTCTGCAGGCTGAGAGTGATAGAAATCACTACAACCATGTCTGGGAGCAAATGGTCTGAGCTGGACCCTTGAAGTCCATGCAGAACCACGACCTTCACCACATGCCACGCCACTCCCTGTCGACTTCAGCAAATTTTAAAAGCAGTCCAGACTACAAAATACTTCTAACTCAGCAGCAACCACCAGAACCTATCAGCAATTAACCTGAAAGTAGTTGACAATCCCTTGAAATAGCACTGTTGGAAGGTCTTTCTGCTGCTGAATGCATATTCAGATGGGCAAGATTAAGAGATGGCATGAACTGAAGACTTCAGGTCAAAAATGGCAATGCTGGTGTCAAATGAGCATTGCACACTGACTGATGTCACAATCTGTCTACGCTGCATACTTTTACTGCATGCTCACTGCACCCGCTCTATCGCACTTATCAAAGTGGTGCCTGATACGGCCCACACCAGAAATATATGGTGCAGATACCATTTTGAACCTAAAACTTCCTTAGCACTGAAAATATGGGGGCTACGCAACTGGATTTTGTGACCTCCAATATTCTGGACATGGGCAGACTGTCCTGGGCATTACTAAAATAATGGGGGTGTTTGAGGTGATTTTGTCATCGTGGAATATCATGGGATCACCCCAAGAGGTGGGACTACTGTCACATATACTGGCTGCAATCTGAGCAGTAGCAATCAGAGAGCCATGAAAGAGGGCTCTGTTTTTGTTGCTATTTGGGAATCTGCAACTATTACTTCCATGAAAAAGATGCGGATTTAAACAATTTTATCTGCCCTTTTGGCAGAAGTTTGCTTGAAAAGGAGTTGTATTCCCAGACAACATATGTTGGGTTAGCTATACAAAGGTGGACTAATTGATTTAAATCTGGGATTCACACTTTAATCAACAGCCCAATCATTAACAGTGCCTGGTCATTTCTGTGGCAATTGGCACCGTAATGTTGACAATTATTTTTTGTCCTCTGCATGTCTAGGAGGATTTTTATTAAGGAATGAAAATCTAGTCACTTGTCAGATAGTCAAGGCAAAATAAAGGCTGTGGAAAATTGTTAGCCAGCATCAGAATATGAAGGAAGATGCTTTATGTTTTGTAAAAGAGCCTAATGAAGCGACCTATCATACTCATGTTCTTTATTTTTATAATAACAAGCAAACAATTTAAACTGATTGTACAAGTAACTTTCATCATACTCAGTATTCTATGTGTTTTAACTCCATTGGATTAAATTTTAAATGATATCTAACCTAGTACTACCTTGGTCTACCTTTAAAGAGATTAAGGGAGTGCACATGCTGAAGACAGAGATTTGGTCCAATCAAATCAGAGCTTCATTGTGAAGCTCACAGATATGCATCAGACTAAACGGATACAGAGTCATAGGAGTCAACTTCCATGAAAAAGGCAGGCAACTAGTCCACTCAATATAGAAACTGATACTACTAGACTGAAGTCAATGCATAGCTCAAAACTTTGGCTGCTGACTTCAGGAATGCACAAATAACACTAAATCAAGTATTCATCTTAATGGATGCCAGTCTTAGCAAATCCATTAGGATTACATCAAGGTTCCAGCTAGCTGTACAAGACCTGTACTTCAGGAACTGACAACACTATCATCCTCTGACATCGTTCTAAAAGTAGCTGACATCCATGACATGTGCCTTAATTTACTTCCAAATCATCACAATATGGACTTTAGCGTTTGTAAGTAAGGAGAGATTGTTCAAGTTTAGTCAAGCTTAAATTTTGGAGAATACAGATTCTGATTTTGTAAAATTCGGAACAGACATTATCATTATTAAACCAGGCAGCATTATGTGCAAACCCATTTTTTGGACTAACGGAAAGACAAACTTACCTTTTCCTTCTTTGCTCTGAAATCCAACAGATGCTGATTACTGTACCAAACCAGTCCAAAATAAGGTGCATCTGCCCCCTCATCGAATCAGATTACTGCATGTTGACTATATGGGAAAGGATTTGATATTCCCACCAAATTAACATTTCTCAAATGGGCGAAAATTTGGCAGATGAAGTATAACGTGGGAAAATATAAACTTGTCAAATTTGGCAGGAAGAATAGAAAGCAATATATTCTTTGAATGGAGAGAGACTGCAGAAATCTATGGTACAGAGGGGCCTGGTACATGAATCACAAAAGGTTAATATGCAGGTGCAGCAGGTTAGGAAGGCAAATGGAATGTTGATGTTTATTGCAAGGGGAAACATGTATGAAAGTAAGAAAGTATTGTTACAGCTGTACAGAGCCTTAGTGAGATTGTGTCTGAAGTATTATGTACAGCTTTGGTCTCCTTACTTAAGAAAGGATATAATTGCATTAGAAACAGTTCACTCAACTGATTGCTAGGATGATGGGGTTATCTAATGAAGACAGGTTGAGCAGATTGGGCCTCTGCCCATTGGAGTTCAGAATAATGAGAAGTGATCTTACTGAAATATCTAGGATCCTGAGGGAACTTGACACGGTGGATGCTGAGAGGATGTTTCCCTTTGTGGGGGTGCCCTGAACCAGGGGACACCGTCTAAAGATAAGGGGTCTCCCATTTAAAACTGAGATGAGGACAATTGTTTTCTCTCAGAAGGTGATTAGTCTGTGGAACTCTCTTCCCCAGAGAGCAGTGGAGACTGGGTCATTGAACATTTTCAAGGCTGAGTTAGATTTTTGATCAACAAGGCAGTCAAGGGTTAAGGGGGCAAACAGGAAAGTGGGTTTGAGGCCACAGTCAAATTAGCCATGATCTTATTGAATGGTGAAGCAGGCTCAAAAGCCAAATGGCTTACTCCTGCTCCTAATTCTTGTGTTCTTGAGTATTGGAATGTAAAAATGGATCAAGTTTAATTATTAGATCATAGAAAGTCGATAGTTTGAAGACTTAGAACTAAATATCAAATCCAGAACTTAAGAGAGTTAATTCTTAACTCTGATTGTAAATTGGTCAATAAATAGTGTACAGCCATATGGTTCAGTGTTAGCACTCTCACCTGAGTCAGAAAGTTTGGTTAAAGTTCCACACCAGAGACTTGAGTACAAAAATCTAGGCTGCCATTCCAGTGCAGTACTGAAGGGTCCCAGCTGTCCTTAGGATGAGATGTTAAATTAAGCTTTTGTCTAATCTCTCAGGTGGATGTGAAAGATCCCAAGATACTATTTTGAAGAAGAGTAGGAGCACTATCCACTGTCTCCCTCAGTTCACATCACATTGTTGTCTGTGGAAGCTTGATGCAAGCATTGGCTGCTGTATTCTTACATTACCACACTGCACTTCATAAAAAAAAACCACTTCATTGACTACAAGTTGCTTTGGGGTACCTTGAGGGTGGGTGTGAAAGGCGCTATATGAATGCATTTTTTCATACAGAATTGTCACTCAGTTTACAGTGAAAACTCCATTATATTCCTTACTGATTATCACCCAGAATATATAGGCAAAGCTTTGTTTGCAAGATTCCAACTCTCTGCACAGCCCAATGTCAAACAGCTATCTAAAATAAATCAATCTTACACTTCAAGAAAAGTCAATTTGTAGTTATGCATATTGCACTGGTCTTCGTTTATTACTTTGGGTATTATTACAACAGTTTTGCAAGACCAAAATTTGAGGGTTCTGCACCTTTGACTAATTTTACTGCCCACAGTGAAGAATGGTGGCAATTCCATTGTATTTAATATATTGGTACCAAGGTATTGGAAGAAAATAGCACATTATCAACCTGCTTTAATGCTGTGTCAATACGTTACTTTGGTAGTACTCTTAATTCATTGGGCAGAATTTTGCCCTTGTTGGGTGGGCTCGGCGGGAGCGTTCGGGAAGCCGACCACCGCCCGCAATCGAGGCCGGAAGGCAATTTCACTCTGGCGGGCCAATTAAGACCCGCCCATAGTAAAACCTGAGCAGCAGTGCTCAGCACTGCCTGTGCAGGCGGGGGGAGGAAGCTGAGCGGGGCAAACACGAATTTTGCACATGCGCAAATGCGCGCTTGATAATCTCCCTGAGTTACAGAGCTGCCTCAGGGAGATGACGAGTTTAAAAAAAAAAGAAATGAAAAATATTATAAAACATGTGACTCTGTCATTAGTCTGTGGAATTCACATGAACAGGAACATGTTATTAATTAAATTTTAAAAATTTTATTTTAGTTTTATTTGCTCTAGGAGCCCTTATTCCTCCCTTTCCTAAAAAGTGCCATTTTACGTTCAAGCGGGTCAGGTGCGTGCCACCCGCCAAGGTAAGAATTTTGCCCATTACCTCAAATTTATTCCATCATTAACATTGGTCATGACAGACCCATACCAATATTTTACTGTAATGTTAACTAGTTCAAAAGGCTCCCCGCAGACAAACAGCTGGGTATTCTTCTCATTTAAATTGGGCATAGCATAGAATTTCACATGTCCGTCAGTATGTGTTACTAAAATCCTGGTTAGAAGAAAGCAGCTGCAGTGAGATTGCACATAGATTTCAACTGTCCACTGTTAAGCTTTACTAAAATTTTAATGACAACACTGATTTATTTATGATAATGATTACTGATTTTTTCAGATAGGAATATTAGTTGTGTTGGCATGTACGGTAATCCATTCCAGTCAATTACAAGCCTGAAGCAAAGTGCCATCCATTACGTTCCTCTGCCCCAGAGGGTTTTTTCAGTGTCATAGAGATAAGTGCCAAAATCCGCACTGCATAAGGCACAATTGCATCTTGAGTTCTAATACCAAGAGTGGGCAACTTCGGGATAACTGCAGGCTATTGTACAAAGTGACCTTGTTTTCAAATTAAAGAGAGGCCAGTGGCCCTTCATGATTGCATAATATCCAGCAGAGCACCATTATGAAAACATGGAATGAGATGAAATAAATGAAAAATGTGTCGATACCTGGCTTGCATCATGAATAAAATTAATTTTGGAAACAAAACCTTGATTGAAAATTAATGCCAATGATGAGACCAAGAAAAGGAGCAAAAGGCATTACAAAGAAGAATAAAGACACCCTGTCTGCTCCAATTCAGAACTATTTTGTAATAATACCTTTTACACCATCTCTCCTGCAACACACTGACAGTAAAAATACCCTACAGCTGCAAAAGGTTCCCCATGTCACAAAGGGACAGCTGAATACTTGATGAATGACTGAGTGGATCAGAGTCGCCACAAAGTTTTCTTGGGTGGACCGGACTCATTAAACTTAAGTTGCCTCCCCTTAATCTAATGGAATCTACTGACTTCCGTCCTGAATTACACCTCATGCTCTGTTTTTTACTCATTGCCTATTGAAATGAGCATTGTTTCTTTATTCATCATTTAGGGAAAGAAAATTATGGGTTGCATTGAAACCCTGAAATAGAAACTTGAGAGAAGAATAGATTAAAAAAGGAAAATGTATTGCTCAGATTTATCTCACATTTCAAAGGGGTGGACTGTGTAATTACTAAGAAGGCTAGCTTGAAACCAAAAATGGGCGCGAAGATCACGTGTGATTAACTTGTGCCCATTGCTTCCAATGCAGGCAGCATGCCAAATTCTTGCCTGCCTATTTGCTTGATTTCCACATGCAACCAGCCCTAAGTGCACGGTTAAGTGGCTGCTGCCTCAGTAGGAATCAAAGAATCACAGAATTTTAACAGCACAGAAGGAGGCCACTCGGCCCATCATGTCTGCACCAGCTCTCCAAATGAGCATTATGACCTAGAGCCATTGCTCTGCTTTTTGCCTGGAACCCTGCACATTGCTTCTATTCAAATAATCTATTGCCCTCTTGAATGCCTCAATTGAACCTGCCTCCACTACACTTCCAGGCAGTGCATTCCAGACCTGAACCGCTCATTGTGCGAAAAAAAACTTTCTTACGTCACATTTGCTTCTTTTTCAAATCACTTTAAATCTGTGCCTTCTTGTTCTTGATCCTTTTATGAGTGGGAACAGCTTCTCCCTAACTGCTATGTCCAGCCCCCTCATGATTTTTGAACATCTCTATCAAGTCTCCTCTTAGTCTTCTTCTCTACAAGGTGACAGTCCCAACCTCTCCAATCTATCCTCGTGACTGAAGTTTCTCATCCTTGGAACCATTCTTGTAAATCTCTTCTGCACTCTCTCCAATGCGTTCACTCCTTCCTATAATGTGGTACCCAGAACTGTACACAATACTCCAGCTGAGGTCTAATGAGTGTCTTAAATAAACTCAGCATAACCTCCCTGCTCTTGTACTCTATGCTCCTATTTATAAAGCTCGGGATACTATATGCTTTATTTACTGCTCTCTCCACCTGTCTTGCCACCTTCAATGATCTATGTACATATACACCCAGGTCTTTCTGCTCCTGCACCCTCTTTGAAATTTCACTCCTTATTTTATATTATGTGTCCATGTTCTTCCTATCAAAATGCACACTTCTCTGCATTGAACTTCATCTGCCACCTATCTGCCCACTCCACAACTTGTCTATGTCCTTTTGAAGTTCCATGCCATCCTCCTCACAGTTCACAACACTCCCAAGCTTCATATCATCCTCAAACTTTGAAATTGTCCCCTGGACACCAAGATCTAGATCATTAATTTATATCAAGAGGCTGCAGCTCAGGAGAGGTTATCACCACTTAAACAGCCTTCACCTGTTAAAGGTACTGGAACTGTTTGCGGAACAACACCTGAGGATGACGAAAAATTAATTATGAAGCAACAGGGCAGAGAGCATGCGCCAAGGCTCTTGGCGGTGACCTGGATGCCTCAGTGGAGGAGGTGGCCAGGAGGAGAGATGTAATCTACTCACAAAAGGCCAGGAAGCACTCCAGACAAACTTTGCAAGGGGCCAAATGACCGTGGTGGTTAATACCAGGAGTCTATCCCCGATGATCTGGATGCATTGTGTAAGAAGTTGAGTGAGCTCACACAAGTGGTCAAGGTCAGTGCGTGTACCTTCAAATACCATATACCACCAGCTGCACGATTAGCCTCACACTCTGGTCATTACACCAAGCTATCATTCACCTACTGACAATCTCTATGAATCACAACTCTTACCTAAAACTTATAGCTTCACCTCATCACTATCACACACTTAGCACTGATATAAGCCTCAGACCCACATCTCAGTTTGCACACAATGCTAGTTATTCAACAACGGCAACCATATCATTCAAACTCAATGCGCCACATTCACTGACACACTTCCTTCTCTCTTGCAATACAAATTGCCACATAACCAGAGGCAACAGGAGCTAACCAGAAAGAAACAGGATGGCTGCATGTCCACACCCCTATGGAGGGGTGCTTCATTGAAGCAGCCATTGCAGAGGCTGTGGCCACTGTCCTGACTACAGCCATTAAGGATGCTAATATCCTCATACCTAACCCTCCTTCTCTCATCTCATCTCCCCCACATCCCACAACCTCTCTTGAGTTATAAGTTGCACATGGTGTAAGATCTTACCTTATCTTGCTTCTGCTACTTCCCCGCTCCCAAACAAATTCTCATCTTGTACCTTCATCCTTTTGGATATCCATGAATCGCAGAAGAGCAGGAAAACAGAGAAAGAGAAGAAGCACAGTCATTAGCTCTCATACTCACACCAGCACAAGTGGACAAGGTAATGCAGGTACCAGCTTGATGACAAACAGGATCACACATACAAGTTCTGCTGCGGAGGACCCAGATGAGCAGTTAAATGGAGTGGCCTACACAAGAATGCAAACTGCATTGACAAGCCTGCCAGAAAGCCTACAGTCACTGTCAAGGAGCATGCAGCAGTCTGGCACCAACTTGGCACAGAGTTTTTGCAGAGTTTGTAGCCCATCCTTTACAGTGTGAAAGTGGTGGCCAGCTCCACTGGCACACTTATGGACCCAACCATAATGATGAAGTGTCTGATGGTTGATGTTTCAGTTTCCACTGCAGCACAAGTAGAAGCCACCTGACATCTGTGCGTTGCAAACAGCAAGGTCAGCCTAATCTTATGGAAGCTCAGACTGTTGCCATTATGGCTATGGTCACCAGCGCTAAAAGGGGCTTGCAGGGTGTCACATCAGTCCAGCAATCTGTTCTCCAATTAATTAGTGCTGAGGCACCGGCCCAGGGGAGTGATAGTGGCTCCATGGAGTACAAACCTTCTATCTTTTCTCAGGATGACAATGCTCATTCCATCGTTACTGCCACTCCAACAGTCCGTTTGCTGTTGCCTGTCCAGCCCAGGCTGCTGTCCACCTGAGATTGTGCAGTCTGAAGCTGGGCCTTCTAGGGTCAGAGCTGTGCAAGACCGTCCTGTGAAGCAATCTGTAGTCACCTCCACTGAAAGGCAGTAGCCACCAGATTGGCAGAGCCAAGGAGCATTAGGACAGGCAAAGGTATATGGAAGATATCTGTATGCAATATAGCATGGTTTGAATTACAAATTTGATCTGTAAATTTTATTTTGTGTTGGCTTTTATTTTAACATTGTGCCCAAGCCAATGCTGTGACAATCATTGGTAGATGGAAGGCAAGGAGTATGACTGTTGGTGAGTGGGGAATTGGGATTACGATGATTAATGGCATCACAGACAGGTGAATCGATCGTGGACCACCAGCCAGAAATGGACTGTATCCTTTGCCTCCTCCCTTCTGTTTTCTCCTTCTCAGCTACTTGCTGTATTGTTGATGGCTTGGTTTGTGACTACACATGGTAAGATTGTGTAGAAGATCACCACAAATTGCATTATATTCTTTGCACCCATGAGTCACGGGTTGTGCATTGGAGTTATGAGGCATGAGGTCTTAGTGGCCGAATAGCCATTCTCTAGTTTGTCATATGGTGATTCAAATGTCTGTGGTGCCGCAGACTGAAGGCAACATGCAAGGCTTCATATGGTGGATATGGCCTCCTGCTGAAAGCCCTTCTCCCCCTCTATGTTCCTTCACCCCGTTCCAGCAGCGTGTCCTGGTCTGTGTCATCTCTGTTCATCCTCCCTGTCACTCCCTGTAGTCCAAGGGTAATGCATATCACTGCACCCATGTCTGGAAGCAAATGATGTTGCACAGACAAAGTCCTTCAGCATGTACCATCGCTCCCTGTAGACTTTAGCAATTCTAGAAACCACCAAAGACTTACTTGTGCAATCACAGCAACAACCAATAGGAATTAACCAGCAACTAACCTGAAAAGTAATCGATAATCCCTTTAAATAGCATTGGTAGGCAGGTCCTTCCTGCAGCTGAATGCGTTCAACTATGCAAGGTTAAGAGAGGCCATTAGCTGGAGTGTTGAGCTCCAAAATGGCAGCACTGGTGTCAACTCAGCGGAGACGGTGGCACAGTGGTATTGTCACTACTAGTATTCCAAAGACCCAGGGTAATTCGCTGGGAGATGGTGGAATCCTTTCGGCAGATGGTGGAATTTAAATCCAGTAAAAAATCTGGAATTCAAAGTCTGACGATGACCACAAAACCATTGCCGATTGTCATAAAAGCCCACCTGGTTCACTAATGTCCTTTAGGGAGGGAAATCTGCAAGCCTTACCTGGTCTGGCCTATATGTGACTCCAGACCTACAGCAATGTAATTGACTCTTAAATGCCTTCTGAACACGAGCAATCAGGGATGGGCAATGAATGCCAGTGACACCCACATCCCATGAATTAATTTTTAAAAACGCATGCTAATTGACATCACAACCTGTCTACCCCCCAAAATGTATGCATGCGCTAATCTCCTCATCAAAATGGTATCAGGCACAGCTCACACCAGAAGTGCCATGGAGCAAATCGACACTTATAGCACCGATAACCAACACAACAAGCAGCTGAATTTTGAGGCCCAATTTATTAGTTCCAATTCTTGTTATATTTAAGGTTTAAATTTAAAATTTTCCTGTTTTCTAAATTCAAGAGAGACTAGTTGAAACTTTTATCTTTAACAGAACCCCATTATCTCTTGCTCATTTGTAATAAATAGAACTCCACTCAATTTAAAGTTGCTAACATTGAATTATATTTAATTCAAATTATAAACATGCCAAAAATACCGACTGTGTTTAAATTGTTTCATTCAAATTTGCAAGTCAATTTTTTCAACAAACATCCCCATTTAACTAAGGTAGCCTGTACCTTTAAAAAAAATAAAGGCAATGTTCCACTCCTAATTGTTTGAAATTGGGACATCAATTCTTAAACGTTTCCTTTAATTCTGCAGATCATTCGTCAATTATACTGATGTCCCAGAATGTAACGTGAAAGCTTAAGTGCACCTCTCCATCCGATTAAAATATAGCGGAAAAATATAGTACGAATGCCTGAAGCATTTTAGTGGTACATGGCCTGTTGAGAGACAGATCTGCTTTAGCAGATCAGGATGTCATCTGGGCCTTGTGAATGAAAGACAGGATGTTATAATTGGGAGAATGTCAGTAGCCCTCCATTAGCTTTAAGGCACTGAGCAATATATTGCTCTAAATGCGGTTGTAGGGCATGATGAGGGCAGCAAGGAAGATCTGGACGTCTATCTTTCAAAGAGAAGGCAGTATTTTGGAAATGGAGCCCATAATGATCATTTAAGGAAACAAAGTGAAAATGGAATCAATCACCCATTACAAAAGGCAAGATCAAAATAAGAGCATGAGCTGCCACTAATGAACAGTGTGAGTAGCTATCATTGCACTGGATTATTATGGAGAGGTAGGAGTGTTTGCTATGTCACTTGGAACATTACAGGAAAATTGCTACAAATCAAGTTATTGAAGCTAACCTGAAAACTTCTGCCATATTTTGTACGTGTTACTTTTCCTCGTGTTTTCAATATAAAATTTATCTATCCCATTTCCAAGGCAGTTCCCCAGTTGTATGTATTCATTTTATAAGGAGTTTTGTGATTTTATAATCAATGCCGTTACTGAACAAGGTCAAAAAGAAAATAACTCCCTTAATTTAATGTCTTTATTTTTTACTTTTTCCATTCACAAACACCGCAGGTGGAATCGTCTCAGATTTGCACTAGGTGCCGGCTGCGATGGTGGGTTTTCACGCTGTATCGTCCCAAACCCGCTGCATTACTTATGCATTCCCAGGAAATACGCTGTTTCCATGGTGAGCGGGCTCTCATTCCCCGCCATGCCATCACCCCACCGCTTCATCACGCCGGGTGCCATATTTAAAGTCTAGCCGCAGTAGCCCACAACTACCGCAGGGAAGACGTCCACGAAAGGCAAAAAAATTGCAGCCTCCAGGTTTAGCGACGAGTCACTGGAATGCCTTTAGGACACCATAGAGGCCTGCCGTGATGTCCTCTACCCCCGGCCTGGCCGTAGGATGGGCAGTGGCATCACCAATCCAGCATGGCAGGTGGTGGCAGCAGTGGTCAGTGCCAATGGTGCACATTCAGTGTAAATAGATGATGCCGCCACGATCTCATCCGTGGCAACCATCTCATCACTCTAAACTCACACACTTGAACCCATCACACATTCACTGGCATCTCATTCACTGCCAGCTCAAGGCTCTTCACCACCCATTCTCACACACATACCCGCCTCAGATGTCCATCTGGCCTCATCTCCTCTGGAGACTGTATCCTCAGCCCTCACCATCTTGAGGCCACTTGCACAGATCAACATGTGCCCCCCCCCCGCCTCCACACACACGCCCCCTGGGATACCTGCTTTCCCCACTACAGCTCTCATCCTGCAGCCTCTTCCTTGCCAAGGCCACTTCTCCCCCTTCCCCAAGGAAGAATTTGCCCTGCAGCCATTGAAAAGCTACATATGACTGATCAGGTAGGTAGAGACCTACCCGTGAGCCCCACTAAAAGTGATGTGGTGCTGTCTGTGCAGCCTGGTGCTGATGACTGTGAGAGCTGACCGAAGAAAGGTATGCAAGCAAGCCTTGAACTCCTGAGTGAAGTGCAGCCCACCAGATGCGCGTCGCTTATGTGCTGTTTGTGAAACATGTCAGTGGGAAAGGCAGATGATCCAGCTGGGAGCGGGGGATGAGTCCATATAATGATATGATAAAGTACTACAATGAGGTTCCTGACGGCCGATGGCATGAAACGCGGCCCGCCATTGGCGGGCTGAGTGGATGTTTGTAAACTGGTTTTAAACTGTCGTAGACCGCCATGTTGTCTGCTCACACCACCGATCATGCCCGTTGCCAGTGGGCACGGAAAACCCCGGCCCACAAAACAGCAAACAGGGAGTAAGGTTTAAAGGTAGTCAGACTAGGGGCAGAAACTTTTGCTCGGTAGACGGGCGCGTGCCCGATCCACTCAGTGTAAAATGACAGGCGTTGACACCGACACGGGCATTAACATCGGCCAAGCGCGCCGACGTCAACGTGTAGTGGCGCAATAGTTTGGTTGGCGGTAGCGCGCCCGCTGACAATTAAAAGGTCTGTTAAGGCGATTAAATAATCAATTATATTAAATTTTTCGCTGCCGGTCCAAAGACCATGTGGCCTTTGCATTTTTTTGAAAACCTCATCCACGGGCAGGAATAGGTTTCCAAAAGCAAATAATAATGAAATAAAAAGTTTTAAAAATTAATTAATAACATGTTCACTACATTTTTATTTCCTTCATTTTCTTTTTTAAAAACGCTTCATCTCCCTGAGGCAGCTCATGTTTCATGCTGGGCGGGCCTTAATTGGCCCACCCGTGTAAAACCGTGGTCCAGTACCGATCGCGGCAGGGGCTGGCTTCCCGGCCGCCCCCACCAAGCTCGCCCGCCGAGGGCAAAATTCTACCTTCGGGAAAGATAAAAAGTTATGTTCACAGGTTTGGTGCTGGGGCCACTGTTGTTCACCATTTATACAAATGGCTTGGAATTAGGGGTCAGAAGCACAATTTTAAAATTTATAGAGGCACCAAATTGTGGTTTATGGTTAAAAGAGGAGGACTGCAGCAAAAACAGGAAGATGTTGATAAACTTGCAGAATTGGTGTGTAACTGGCAAATGGACTTCAATATAGATATATACGTATGTCAAGATAAATTGTAGCACTCGCCTCTGAGTCAGAAGAATGTGAGTTTAAACCGCACGCCAGGGGTAAAGTGCAACAACCTAGTCTGACATTCGAGCGCAGTACTGGGGGAGCCCTACACTGCTGGAGATGCCACCTTTTGGATGAGATGTTAAACTGAGAGCCCACCTGCCCTCTCAGGTGGATATAAAAGATCCCATGACTCTATTTTGAAGAGTGTAGGGAATTAATCCCTGGTGTCCTGGCCAATATTTGATCCCCAGTCTACATTTCATGAAGAAAAGATTATCTGGACATTGTCACGTTGCTGTTTTAGGGACCGTGTTGCACACAAATTGTCTATCACATTTTCTATATTCCAGCAGCAACTGCACTTCAAAGTTACTTCACTGGCTGTAAAGCCCTTTGGGATGTCCTGAAGTCATGAAGGACACTGTATAAATAAAATACTTTCTTTTATATGTGTGAGATGGTACATTTCAAGTGGAAGAGTAAAGAGGCTGCATACTCCTTGAAAAATGATTGCTGGAATGGGGTAAAAGTGCATCGGGATCTGGGAGCACAGATACACAAAGTTAGTAAAAGTAGCAACACAGGTAAAAGAAAAGTAAACAAAGAACTGGACTTCATTCCTTTAGAGGGATAGAATTGAAAAGCAGAGAGGTTATGTTAAATTTGTATAGAAGTTTGGCTAGACCACACTCGACTGCTTTGTATAGTTCTGGTCCCCATACTATAAAATGATATAGATGTATTGGAACCAAATGCAATAAAGATTCTCGAAGATGACAATAAAGCTGAGACGATATTCTTATCAGAAAAGTTCGAAAAGCTGGGTCTCTTTTCTATAAAACAGGGAAGACAGAAGGGTGGCCTGATAAAGGACCTAAGGATTATGTAAGGATTTGATAGGGTAGAATCGAAGATGTTTTCATCTGCAGGTAGGCCAGAACCAGGGGCCATAAATATAAGATAGACGCTAACAAATCCAATAGGAGATTCAGGAGAAACTTCTTTACTCATGGGGCAGAATTTTGCCCTTGTCGGGCAGGCTCGACAGGGCGGGTGGAAAGCAGATTGCTACCTGCGATCGGGGCCAGACTGTGATTTCATGCTGGTGGGCCAATTAAGGTCTGCCCAGTGTGAAACGCGTGCTGCAGAGCTCAGTGCTGCCTTTGGTGGGGGGAGGAGGGCGAGTGCAAACTTTGCGCATGCATGCGTGTCTGTGTGCTGGAAACACCCCCTGGGCCACAGAGCTGCCTCAGGGAGATGAACAGTTTTGAAAATAAAAAATAAATGTTTTTAAAATATTAACAAAGTTACATGAGCAGGGATATGTTAGAAATTAGGATGAAATTTTTTTTTAAATTTTTAACGACGAATCGAAACCTCATCCCACCTGTGGATGAGGTTTTGCAAAAAATGCAAAGGCCACTTGGCCTTTTCGCCTGCCCGCCAACCATAAGGTTGGACAGGCAGCAAAAAATGTAATCAGTTGGATTGTTAATGGTCTTAATGGCCTCTTAATTGTCAGCGGGTGTGCTGCCAACTCTTGAGTGTGTCTGCCAGCCAAAATATTGCACTTCGTTTTACGCTCGAGTGGGTTGGGCACGCGCCCGCCCGCTCAGTGAAAAATCCGGGCCATGGAGTGGTTAGAATTGTGGAACTCACTACCACAAAGAGTAGTTGAGGTTGGTAACATAGACGCATTTAAGGAGAAGTTGGATAAACACATGAGGGAGAAAGGAAAAAGAGGGTATGTTAATGAGATCAGATGAAGAAGGGTGTAAGGAGACTCGTGTGGAGCATAAATACCAGCATGGACCAGCTGAGTTAAATGGCTTAATTCTTTGCTGTAAACACAAGTAAAGAAGATAATGCGGCTAAATTTTATGGTCCTTCGGAAGTCAATGGGCTGTTGAATGGTTTGCCGCATTTTACGGCCCCACTCTTGCCGTGATGGGACTGTAAAATTCTGCCCGTGCTCTTAAACCTTGTTAAAGTACTGCAGATTATTTTAAATATAACATTGTCCCCAATTTAATTATCATATTTGCCGGACCATTAGATATTCCAGGATTTTAGAAGGAAATATCTAGGAAACATTTCGGCATAACCTTCAGACTATAAGACGCACGACAATTGTTTCCAAAAAAGTGGGTAGAATCATTTAGTGAGATTCCTGATTGTACTGCAGCTAGTGCTGTAAAAAGTGGGCTTGTCCAGTCCTCCCGCCAATACTCCGGTACGACAATGAAGACCTTCAATTGAAGGTATTTCTGGAGAAGCTGGGTCCAAAGACCTGACTAGAATTGGAGCACAGCGTCAGGGTGCAATGTGAGCAGAGCGGCAATCTGACGGCGATTGCAGTTTCAGGGAAGGCCATTGAGTGCAGGCTTTAAAAATTTTACTTCAAAAGCTGACCTTTTGACATTACCTATTGACATCCATAAAGTAAGCAGTTTAAGAAGATCTGCTTTTTCCTACAGGACTTTTTACTGAAATATCTATTTGATCGTCAAATGGCATTTCTTATTGGCCTTAGCAATTAGCTCCAATTCATTTCAGGACCTTGCAACAAACTTATCTATTTGTGGTCATCAGGAAGGCCCCAGGGTTGGGTGGGAACGCCACTTATATCAGCCTGCAAGAAAGGGCACATTAAATTTGCCGGTTATGGAGCCAGAAATCCTACAACAATATGCACTTCATTGGAATATAATTCAAAGCCAGTTTATGGTCAATTTACAGAGAATCTGTTTCATTAAAATTAATTGCAGCGTAACATGATCTTTGAGCTCAATGGATGCATATAATGATTATCCTATTTGTTCCTGTTAGTGCATTCTTTTTTTAATGTAATTCATGAGCCATAAGGGTAAGCAGTCATTTTTGTTTGGCTTTTAAATTGTCATCTCCTACAAGCAGATACTCAAATTACAACAGTCATTGCTACTCTGAATATTTAATCCTTTATAAAACTTGTGCTCAAGGTGAGAGACAGCGTATCAAGGAATAGAATAAATTCCTCAACCAAGGCCTTTTTGCCTAATGTACAACAAGCATCGGACAATTGCAGAGAAAAGCTTCCTGTGCTCTGTCCCAGAGTCTTTACCCTCTGCTTAAGAAAAATGCCCCTCTTAACCAAGAATGAATTTGGCCATTTTCTTTATGGCCTTTTTAAAGATTGCCAATTTCTGTAAAATGCTTGAAGATTTTGTGCTGTGAAACCACATCAACTAGGAACGTAGTTAGGATTGTCTTAAAGTTATTTTAGGTACAGCTTTAAGAGCCTTATCCCATCACTTCACCATTTTTGTTTTTAGTCTGAATTCATTTTCATGCTTATGGCATTAGTAACTCCAGTATCTTTCAGATCAGCTATTTTGCCAATTCTTCACAATACAAATACCAACTATTATTAATGCTAAAGCCAAATGAATTTCTATATCAAATATTCAAATAAAAAATGATAACTGTGACCATCCCATTGCTAATTCATTTTATGCAATCAATATTCAATTGATCGCTATAAATGTCAATTTTTTAACAGTTGTTCCTGCTTGGCTATATTTCTTCCACCAAAACCAATCATTTAATGCAATCATGTATGGCAAAATTTGAATTAGTACCGGCATATTTTCTCATTTTGTGACCTTCATGAGAGAAAAGAATGCTCTTATTCCACTGAACATGTATTAAATAAAGAGTATGATGTTTCTTTTTAAGTGCATTTACAGGAAAGCATTATTTTGCTTTATATATATTCAGTCAGATGATTCACATTACAGTTAACTGTTAAATCAAGAGCTAGTTGAAATATACTTGCAATATTCCTGATTTTGCATTCTAATTGGCTCAACTGAAAGTATGTAAAATCTAATATACCCAGAAATCCCTCATTCAGTTGGTAAACAGCAACACATTGTAAATAAAAACTTGCATTCTGTATTGAACATAATATTTGCAGAAGTGATTCTCACTATTTATTTGACAAAGTTTATTATGACGTCCAATGTACATGTTTTCTAACTCTGGGTCAGATTAATAGTTGCTCAATGCTTGGAGGAATAAATCATGTGGCACATCCCAAGGAACATTGTTGCATTCTGATTTAGTGCAAAACCCAACACAAAGCAGTTCAAAGTGTGATTCTCACCACTGAAATGGTCCATGTGCTTTTGGGGACAGAAAAGCTATGTTTTATCTTGGGGTGATGATCCTATTAAGAACCAGGTTTCTCTTGGGTCCAATCTCTGGTTAAAAAAAAGCAGCTGACTTCCAGTAAATGATCATATGACCAAGTTGCCTGGGAGCTAAACAATTGGAAAAGGGTCAACAAATTAATTAAAGAATGAGCAGGTCCTTGGGAGTTGTTCTTTGTTCAAGCAGTTTGGTTTTAGGTATTAGAACATGCAGGCTGCAGAAAAAAAAACCTCTCTCTCAGAGTTCATTTGAAATTTTGTGTGTCAGTTAAAAGAGTTTAAAACAATGTTAACTGAATGACTCCTAACAGTGAGTTGGACTTCCGGTATAGCCAAGCTCTGAGAGCCAGCGAAAGAAACTGAGAGAGAGACAGATAGAGTGGGGCAGACAGAGAGAAAGAGAGCTAGACAGAATACAAATCTTTGAAACAATACACAGACCAAGCAGTTAATCTTCCAATTTTGATAAGTACCGGCTATGACTTACTGGGGGTATAAGTCAATTGGATGAAGAAGGAAATGTGATTTAAAGTGCTCAGGTCAGTTTATAAGTAGCGTAACTGACTGTTTAAGATAACGCATAGTTAGTAGCATTCAAGTTCTTTGAGTTTTGTGCAGTAAAATTCTTTTGACTTACCTGTGAACATTGAAGCTTCTTTTAGTAAGTATCTGGGTTTTTGAATTGTAAAAAAAAACATGTTACTGATCTCTACTGAGATCATAACACCATCCAATGTCATGAGCATAGATCTTACTTCCTAACTTCCAGCCTCAGATCTTTGTAAATAATTCTATTGATTCCCAGTCTTCAGAAATAAGTGACTCAAAACCTGCCCGATTGTGGAGATAAGAACGTGTACACTATTATTGGATTTAAAGGCCTGCAGCAACTTAAAGGGACAGATATTATCAGAATTGGTTCTGGTGCACAGAAGAAATTCTGTTAGGAAAAAAATGAAAAATAAGGAAAAGGGTCCCCTTCTTGTTTGGTGTAGCAGTAAAATTGCAGTCTGGAGAATCATTTCAAACTCAAGCTTCACACATGTGGCCATTTGGTGCAAGCAAAAATTCAATGACATTACCAGGTCTGACGAGATAATTGGAGCTAGCTATACATTTCACAAATGCACTGTACAATCATGTCTGTCACTTATAATGAAAATCTTCCTCTCATTGTTAATATGACTGAATTGCTTATCATCAATGTCCATGAAGTGGCACAGTGGCATTTAAGCCCCATCATTCCCCAATAAGTAATCCTTCACTTACATCCTTGCATACCCAACAAGAAAATACTTTTCTGGTATGTAACTACTTGTTCTGTACACATCTCATCACACCCAATAATGGAATGCACGATGGTTACTGCATATTATTGCAAGTCATTGTAACAAAATACATTTTGGTCCTTTCTTTTCTCAAGAACTAGACAGCCATAACTGCCAGAGACAGCATCATAGGTGACGAATCCCTGAAATTCTGACTTCTCACAAGCTGTAAGCAGAGGCACTCCAAATCATGGAAAGAGAGGCCAGGGAGACTATTAGGGATCAGAAGTACTAGGGCATGTGACAGCTGCAGGTTTGTGATTCCATTCTACTTCTTACCTGCCCTTAAGAGCATAAAAATAGAAACAGGAGTAGGCCATTCGGCCCCTCGAGGCTGCTCTACCATTCAACAAGATCATGGCTGATCTTCTTGTGTTTCGATTTCCATATTCCCATCTAACCCCGATAACCTATGATTCCCTTGCTTAACAAGAATCTATCTACCTCTGCCTTAAAAATATTCAATGACCCTGCCTCCACTGCCTTCTGAGGCAGAAAGTTCCAAAGTCACACAACCCCCTGAGAGAAAAAAATTCCTCCTCATCTCTGTCCTAAAAGGGCCACCCCTAATTGTAAACCAGTGCCCCCCAGTCCTGGACTCAACCACAAGAAGAAACATCCTTTCAACGTTTACCTGGTCAAAGCCATTCAGGATGTTGTATACTTCAATCAAATCATCCCTCACTCTTCTAAACTCCAGTGGAAACAAGCCTAGTCTGTCCAACCTTTCCTCATAAGACAACCCACTCATTCCAGGTATCAATCTAGTAAACTTCCTTTGAACCACCTCTAATGCATTTACATCATTCCTTAGATAAGGAGACCAAAACTGCACACAGTATTTGAGGTATGGTCTCATCAATGCACTGTATAACTGAAGCATAACATCCTTACTTTTACATTCGATCCCTCTCATAATAAAGGATAGCATTCCATTAAGCTTCTTAATTACTTGCTGTACCTGCACACTAACTTTTTGTGACTCATTTACTAAAACACCTAGATCCCTCTGCATCTCAGAATTTTGCAGTCATTCTCCATTTAAATAATACTCTGCTTTTTTGTTCTTCCGGCCAAAGTGAACAACTGCACATTTTCCCACATTAGACTCCATTTGCCAGATCTTAGCACGCTCACTCAACTTATCTATATCCATCTGCAACCTCCTCATGTCCTCTTCACAACATCCTTTCCTATCTATCTTTGTGTCATCTGCAAATTTAGCTACCTTGTCTTCACTCCCCTCATCTAATTCACTTACGTAAGTCGTAAAAAATTGAGGCCCCAGTACAGATCACTGTGGGACTCCAGTTGTCCCATCCTGCCAATCAGAAAAAGATTCATTTATGCATACTCTCTGTTTTTTGCCAGCCAGCCAATTTTCTATCTATGCTAATATGTTACCCCTACACCATGCACTCTTATTTTCCATAATAATCTTTGATGTGGCACCTTATCAAATGCCTTCTGGAAATCCAAGTACAGTACGTCTACAGGCTTTCCTTTATCCACTACGCATGTTACTCCTTCAAAAAACTTCAATAAATTGGTTAAAAATGATTTTCCTTTCACAAAACCCAACAAGGCGAAAAATTGCCCAGGTACACCCTGTCTACAAAAAACAGGACAAACTAAATCCATTCAATTATTGTCCTATCAGCCACCTCTCAATTATCAGCAAAGTGATGGAAGTTGTTGTTAACAGTGCTATCAAGCAGCACTTAGCAATATCCTACTCACTGATGCTCAGAGTTTCTGACCTCATTACAGCCTTGTTCCAAACATGGACAAGGACTGAACCCAAGAGGCGAAGTGAAAGTGACTGCCCTTGACATCAAGGCAGCATTTGACTGAGTGTGGTGTCAAGGAGCCCTAGCAAAACTGGAGTCAATGGGAATCAGGGGGAAAACTCTCTGCTGGTTGAAGTCATACCTAGCACAAAGGAAGATGGTTGTGGTTGTTGGAGGCCACTCATCTCAGTCCCAGGACATCACTGCATGAGTTCCTCAGGGTAATGAATGTACTATACAATTGTAGACATAAGGAGGCATTTCCAGGATTTTGATTCAGCGACAGTGAAGGGATGACAAGAAAATTCTAAGTCAGGATGGTGACTGACTTGGAGGGCAACTTGCACGTGGTGGTGTTTCCATAGGTCTGCTGCACTTGTCCTTGATGGTGGAGGTCATAGGTTTGGAAGGTACTGTTGAAGAAGCCTTGGTGAGTTGCTATAGGATATCTTGTATATAGTAGACATTGACTCAACCATTTTCAGCTGCTTCATCAATGACCTCCCCACCATCATAAGGTCAGAAGTGGGGATGCTCGCAGATAATTGCACAATGCTCGTCAGGTACTGAAGCAGTCTGCGTCCATATGCAGCAAGGCCTGGACAACATTCAGGCTTGGCTGATAAGTGGCATTCACACCACACAAGTGCCAGGCAATGAAAATCTCCAACAAGAGTGAATCTAACCATCTCCCCTTGACATTCAATAGCATTACTATCATTGAATCTCCCACTAACAACATCCTGGGGGTTATTAATGACCAAAAACTGAACTAGACCAGCCATATAAATACTGTGACTACAAGAACAGGTCAGAGACTGGGAATTCTGAGACAAGGAAGTCACCTCCTGACTCTGAAAAGCCACCAGCTACATGGCACAAGTCAGGAGTGTGATGGAATACTCTCCACCTGCCTGTACGAGTGCAGCTCTAACAACACTTTCAAAGCTTGATGCCATCCTGGACAAAGCAGTCCACTTGATCAACACCCCATTCACCAACTTAAACATTCAGTTCCTCCACTAGCAATGCACAGTGGCAGCACTATGTACTATGTACAAAGTATACCTCTGCAACTCACCAAGGCTTCTTCAATAGCACATTCTAAACCCATGATCTCTACCATCAAGAAGGACAAGGGCAGCAGGCCTATGGAAACATCACAGCCTGCGTGTTCCCCCTCCAAGCCACACACCATCCTCACTTGGAATTTTCTCGTCATTCCATCACTGTCACTTAATCAAAATCTGGGAAATCCCTTTCATCAGCACTGTGGGTGTACCTGTACCAGATGGACTGCAGTGGTTCAGGAAGATGGCACACCATTATCTTCTCAAGGGAAATTAGGGATGGGCAACATATGTTGGCCTTGTCATTGATGCCCAAAACCACATGAAAGAATTTTAAAAAATCTTATTGCACCATAAATGCAGCGTCAGTAAACCAAAGTATAAAATCCCCCTGTGCTCCTCTTACTAAAAATGAAGTACATTGTTCGTCGGGAAAGAATCTCTCTTCCTTTTTTTTCCTTTACATGCAGAGGAAGATTAAACAGGCTCCATTGCATCCAGTGCTGTCAGCACTTCACAGTTAAAGATATCACTCACTCAATCTTGCCCAGGCAATAGCCTGTCTAACCTCGGAGGGTTTTGAAAGAGATCCAAAGGGCAGTACTATGATGAGCAATGTATAATTTTAAGATGAATTTTATATATATGAATTTTTGTGTTAAGGAAGGTAAAGTGGTTCCTATTTCACTTAGGTTTTTGATGAGGTTTTGCAACCCATGAAGTTAAAGAGAGGGGTTAAAAAGAGTTTAGAAGTTTAATACTTTTGGAAAAAAACACAAAGTAGAAAAGCTTGACTCTTGTCTAGCGCTAGTGCTCAAGTGACACGAAGACAGGGAAAGACAGGGGTTGAGAGGCAGTTCAGTCAGTGGGTGTCAGAGAGACAGGACAGGAATTTTAAACTCTCTGATAAGAAATACGACAAGGCTACTGAGAGGCTGAGTTTAGGGAGCTAATGTGTTTGCTCTCCAGTTGAAGCAATATTGACTTTAGAGTGCAGTTTTGGGTGTCTCAGAAACAGAGATCTATAAAAAGTGGGAGCTTAGAGTCAGAGCGAAGATTTAAAAAGAGCAGGAGCTAGACTCAGGGCTGAAAATGGCACGAAGACAGAACAAGAGTTCCAGGGAGACTCAGGGCTGAAAGCAGCGCGAGGACATCATGATTGAAAAAGTGATGCAACACAGGGGAGGCAACTGATTGGTCAGTGGGGTCAGATGAGTACTTCTACTTCTACTTTTTCTACTAATTAAACTACTGCAATCCATTAGCTTAAACAAAATTAGCTAAGGACTTTGCTCTATAGTAGGAGTGTTTGGAGTGGAATAAGGCCCCTAGCATAATTAGTCTTCTTAAAATGGAGTAACTAACAAGCTTAATCAAAAGGGCAGTCATGACAGTAGAGCTCAAACCCGTGATATGCTCCTCCTGTGCTATGTGGGAAGTCATGGACACTTCCAGTGTCCCTGATGACCATGTGTGCAGGAAGTGTGTCCAGCTGCAGCTGCTGGCTAACCGCATTTCAGAGCTGGAGCTGCGGGTGGATTCATTGTGGAGCATCCGCAATGCTCCATTATCATGGACATCATATTCAGTGAGGTGGTCACACTGCAGGTAAAGACAGAACAAGCAGGAAGGGGATGGGTGACCACCAGGCAGAGTAGAGGAAGTCAGGTAGTACAGGAGTCCCCTGTGGCCATCCCCCTCTCTGACAGATATACCATTTTGGATACTGTTGGGTGAGATGACTTCTCAGGAGAAAGCAGCAAGAGCCAAGTCCATGGCACCATGGGTGGCTCTGCTGCACAAGGGGAGGAAGAAGAGTGGCAGGGCTATAGTGATAGGGAATTCAATATTAAGGAGAACAGACAGGTGTTTCTGCAGCCACAAAAGAGACTCCAGGATGGTATGTGCCTCTCTGGTGCCAGGGTCAAGGATGTCTCGGAGAGGCTGTAGGGCATTCTGAAGGGGGAGGGTGAACAGCCAGTGGTGGTGGTACATATCGGTACCAACGACATAGGTAAAAAAAGGGATGAGGTCCTACAAGCTGAATATAGGGAGTTAGGACGAAAATTGAAAAGTAACCTCAAAGGTAGTAATCTCAGGATTATTACCAGTGCCATGTGCTAGCGAGAGTAGAATTAACAGGATATATCAGATGAATACATGGCTGAAGAAATGGTGTAGGGGGGTGGGATTCAGATTCCTGGGACATTGGGACCAGTTCTGGGGAAGTTGAGACCAGTACAAACTGGAGGGGTTGCACCTTGGCAGGACCGGGACCAATGTCCTCGGTGGGGGGGGGCATTTGTTCGTGCGGCGCGGAGGGTTTAGGCTAGAATGGCAGGGGGTTGGGAACCTAAGCAGGGAGACAGAGGATGGGGAAACAAGACAGAAAAGTAAGAGGCAAAAGTGGAAGGCAGACAAAACAAGGGTGAAAACAAATAGAGTCATTGTGCAAAATAAAGCTAAGATGACTAACAAAGTTAAAAAGACAAGTCAAGAGGCATTGTATATTAATGCGCGGAGCATTTGCAATAAGGTAGATGAATTAACAGCGCAAATTGATATAAATGGTTATGATATAGGGCTGAATTTTTCCGTTGGCGAGCAGGGGGCGGGGCCTGCTCGCTGATGCGAAAATGACGCAGGCTGAGGTTGGGGGGAACCTCCGATGTCACCCGCCCCATTTAAATATTCAGGAAAGCGGGGGGACAGCGTGATCAGCTGTCCGCCCGCTGATCTGTCAATGGCCAATTGAGGCCATTGGCAGGATCATTAAGGCAATTAAAGGCCCTGCCCATCCAATCTTAAGGCTGGCGGGCAGGCCAGGAGCCCCAGCGGGCTTCTGAAAATATATGAAACCTCATCCACCGGCAGGATGAGGATTCATGTAGGTTTTTAAAAAGTTTATTAAAGTTTTTGTATAATTTATTGACATGTCCCATTCCGTGTGACATTGTCACAAGAGGAGGGCATGTTAATGATGTTTTTTATTTTTCTATTTTTAGAGTTTGAAAAACTTTCAGCGATCTCCCTGAGGAAGCACCTAGCTGCACACTCACATTTGGGGAATCCACCCCCCCTGCCTGCACAGGAAGCACATAGCGCTTCCTGGCGAATGTCACACTGGGCGGGCCTTAATTGGCCCGCCCACTTAAAATGGCGGCGTGGCCTGCTTCACTGGCGGGGATCGGCTCCCCGCCCGCCGGAGATTGAGTCGGGCCCGCCCGCCCGACAGGCAGAAAATTCTGCCCATAGTTGCAATTACGGAGACATAGGTGCAGGGTGACCAGGGATGGGAACTGAACATCCAGGTGTATTCAATATTTAAGAAGGACAGATAAATAGGGAAAGGAGGTGGGGTAGCATTGTTAGTAAAGGAGGAAATCAATGCAATAGTGAGGAAGGAAATTGGCTTGGGGTAATCATGATGTGAGATCTGTTTGGGTGGAGATAAGAAATGCCAAGGGGCAGAAAACATTGATGGGGGTTGTCTATAGGCCCCAAACTCTAATGGAGATGTAAGGGAAGGCATTAAGCAGGAAATTAGAGAGGCATGCAATAAGAGTACAATTGCAATCATGGGTGACTTTAATCTACATATAGATTGGACAAACCAAACTAGCAATAATACTGTGGAGGAGGATTTCCTGGAGTGTGTATGTGATGGTTTTTTAGACCAATACGTTGAGGAACAAACTAGAGAGCAGGCTATCCTAGACTGGGTATTGTGCAATGAGAAAGGATTAATTAACAATCTTGTAGTGTGGGGTTTCTTGCGGAAGAGGGACCATAAAATGATAGAATTGCTCATTAGGACGGAGCTTGAAGGAGTTAAATCTGAAACTAGGGTCCTGAATCTAAATAAAGGGAAATTTGAGGGTATGAGGCATGAGCTGGCAATGATGGATTGGGGAACTTTACTAAAAGGGTTGACAGTGGATAGGCGATGGTTAATATTTAAGGAACATATGCATGATTTACAACAATTATTCATTCCTGTCTGGCGCAAAAAATAAATCAGGAAATGTAGCTCAACCATGGCTTACAAAAGAAGTTATGGATTGTATTAGATCCAAAGAGGAGACAATATAAGATTGCCAGAAAAAGCAGCAAGCCTGAGGGTTGGCAACAGTTGAGAATTCAGCAAAAGTAGACAAAATGATTGATCAAGAAGGGGAAAATGGTGTATGAAAGTAAACTTGCAAGGAACATAAAAACTGACTGCAAAAGCTTCTATAAACATGTGAAGAGAAAAAGATTAGCAAAGACAAATGTAGGTCTCTTACAGTCATAAACAGGGGAAATCATAGTGGGGAACAAAGAAATGGCAGAAGAATTGAACACATATTTTGGTTCTGTCTTCACAAGAGAGGTCACAAATAATTTCCCAGAAATGTTAGGGAACTACGGGTGTAGTGTGAGGGAGGAATTGAAGAAAATCAATATTTGTAAAAAAAATGGTGCTAGAGAAATTAATGGGGTTAAAGGCTGAAAAATCCCCTGATAATCTACATCCCAGAGTGCTAAAAGAAGTGGCCCTGGAAATATTGGATGCATTGGTGGTCATCTTCCAAAACTCCAAAGACTCTGGAGCAGTTCCTACAGATTGGAGGGTGGCTAACGTAACCCCACTATTTAAAAAAGGAAGGAGAGAAAAAAACAGAGAATTACAGATCAGTTAGCCTAACATTAGTAGTGGAGAAAATGCTAGATCTATTGTAAAAGACATGGGGCAGGATCTTCCAGTCAGTGAGCGGGGGCAGGGCCCGCTCACCCACGCGTAAAATGACGCGGGATGATGTCGGGTGGAATTCCCGATGTCACCCCATGTCATTTCCATTTTCAGGTCGGCAAGGGCAATGCCAAGTCAGCTGTGTGCCTGCTGACCTATCAACGGTCTATTGAGGCCATTGAAAAAGTCATTAACATCATTCATGGACCGGCCCGTCCATGCTTAAGAAAAAGCATGAAACCTCATCCACGGGTGGGATGAGGTTTCACAAGTGTTTTTTAAATATTTAATAAAGGTTTCAGTAAAAGTTATGGACATGTCAGGGAAATCTAGCTATCATTTGCTTAACAATTTTTAATTTAGAGCCGGTCTCCCTGAGGCAGCACTTAGCCTCAGGGAGATTAGTGCGCTTTTTTGCGTGCATGTGTGAAAGAGCATACTCTCGGCCGAGGGACCCCCCCCCCCCCACTCGCACACTCGCACAGGGAGCGCATAGTGCTTCTTGGCGGGCGTCACGCTAGGCAGGCCTTAACTGGCCTGTCCACATAAATTGGCGGCGCCGATCGGAGGAACGCCTGCCTGCACACGCTCCTGCACTTCCCCATCGATGGAGGGAAAATTTTTCCCATGGCAACAGAACACTTGGAAAGCATTAATGGGATTAAGCAAAGTCAGCATGGGTTTATGAAAGGGAAATCATGCTTAACTAATCTACTGGCGTTTTTTGAGAATGTAACTAGTAGAATAGATAAGGGAGAACCAGTGGATGTGATGTATTTGGATTTCAAGAAGGCTTTTGATAAGGTCCCACATAAGAGGTTAGTGGGCAAAATTAAAGCACATGGGATTAGGGGTAATACACTGACATGGATTGAGAATTGGTTGACAGACCGGAAACAGAGGCAGAATTTTCCTGTCGGCAATTTGGGGGTGGGGCCCACTCGGCGACAGGAAAATGATGCAGGATGACATTGGGAGAAAGTCCCTTTAAATTGTTAGGAAGGTGGGTGGACAGTGAAATCAGCTGTCCACCCGCTGACCTGTCAATGGCCAATTGAGGCCATTGACAGGGTAATTAAAGTAGTTAAAGGCCCTGCCCGTCCAACCTTAAGGCTGGCGGACAGGCCAGGAGCCCCAGCGGGCTTCTGATAATACATGAAACCTCATCCACTGACGGGATGAGGTTTCATGTTCCTTTTTAAAAACTTTAATAAATGTAATGTGAGATTTATTAACATATCCCATCTTGTGTGACATTGTCACATGAGGGGGACATGTTAATAATATTTTTATTTCTCTATTTTTTAACTTTTGTACACTGTCAGTAATCTCCTTGAGACAGTTCTTTTGCACGCATAGCATTTCCTGTCGGGCAGGCTGCTGGGCAGGCCTTAATTGGCCCACCCACTCAAAATGGTGGCAGGCCCCGTTTCGGTGGCGGGGGTCGGCTGTCCGCCTGCTGCCAAGCCGGTGGGGCCCGCACGCCCACCAAGGGCAAAATTCTGCCCAGAGAGTGGGAATAAATGGGTCTTTTTCTGGGTGGCAGGCGGTGACTAGTGGTGTACTGCAGGGATCAGAGCTTGGGCCCCAGCTGTTCGTGATATATATAAATGACTTGGATGAGAGAACAAAATGCAACATTTCCAATTTTGCTGATGCCACTAAACTGGGCGGGGTTGTGAGTTGTGAGGAGGATGCAAGGAGGCTTCAGGGCAATTTAGACAATTTGTATGTGTGGGAAAACACATAGCAGATGCAGTATAACATGGATAAATGTGAAGTTATACACTTCGGTGTGAAAAACAGACAGGCAGAGTATTATTTAAATGGTGATATATTGGGAAATGTGGACGTACAAAGGGATCTGGGTGTCCTTGTGCACCAGTCAATGAAAGTAAATAGGCAGGTGCAGCAAGCAATTAGGAAGGCAAATGATATGTTGGCCTTCATTGCAACAGGATTTGAGTTCAGAAGTAGCAATGTCTTACTGCAGTTATACAGGGCCTTGGAGAGACTGCACCTGGAGTATTGCATGCAGTTTTAGTCTCCCTATCTAAGAAAGGATATTCTAGCCATTGAGGGAGCGCAGTGAAGATTCACAAGGCTGATACCGGGGATGGCAGGACTGTTGTATGAGAAGAGATTGGTTTGACTGGCCCTGTATTCATCAGAGTTTAGAAGATTGAGAGGGGATCTGATTGAAACGTATAAAATTCTAACAGGACTAGACAGACTGGATGCAGGGAGGATGTTTCTCCTGGTTGGAGAGTCTAGAACCAGGAGCCACAGACTCAAGATATGGGACGGGCCATTTAGGACTGAGATAAGGAAAGGATTTTTCACTCAGAGGGTGGTCAGCCTGTGGAATTCTCGACCACAGAAGGCTGTGGAGGCTGGGTCACTGAGTACATTCAAGAAAGAAGTGGATAAATTTTTGGATATTAGGGGCATCAAGGGGTATGGAGAGATAGTGGGAATATGGAGTTGAGATAGAGGATCAGCCATGATCACATTGAATAGTGGAGCAGGCTTGAAGGGCTGAATGGCCTACTCCTGCTCCTAGTTTCTATACCAGTTGGGTGAAAAGCATTGAGTGAATGCTCAGAAATTTACCGGAAGAAAATCGTTTTTAACTGTGCCAGCCCAAGCAAGTAGTTTTGGTGTCAAGATAATGGTAAATCCTCACTGGGTTATGTGTCTATGGGGATATTGCTGGGTAAAGGAATATTGGGAAATTGAATCATCTCCTTGTGTTTATATTGAGATCTTTCTAACCTTTTTGCCTGATGTAATGTAGTTCATTTTTCTTGTTTTAATAAATATTTTATTCTTTGTGTTGGGAGTTCATCTGTGGACTCCCATGAATCTGTTCAGTGATTTCCCTCCACAGTTTCTAAAACAAAAGTTAGGATCTATCAAGCAGATTTCAATCTGAGATCTGACTTGTCCAGTATTAACATTAGCTGGGATCGTAACTGTACACTGAATAGTATGAAACATGGGTGAGCAGGAGCAGCTTGTGGTGGTTCAGGGAAAAAGACTTCGGTGACGGAGGGTCAAGACATGTTACCTCTTGATTGAAGAGCCTAGGCATCTTGATCTCAATGATCTGGCTTTTAAAACAATAATTTTTGCAAAGGATCCACCTAGGCATTGGGGCAGATATTAGTGTATTGGTTTGGATAGAGATATTTACTTACAAGAACATGCAGTATATCACAATTCTATTCACTATAGAGCATATGCTAGCTGCAGGAACATCTGCAGAGTCGCCATGACAGAGCCACTAAGGATGATCTGTTCTTTTTCCATACTCAAATTCCTGTCAGAGGTGAGTGATTGGAGGGAGAGATATTTCCTCTGACTTTAATGGGGTTAGCATTCAGTTACAATCAGGAGGAAGAGATTTAATGATCTCATTGGTATGACTTTCCCACAGATCAGTGGTCCTGCTGAATAAGTGCTCAGCACTAATCTTCAGCTTTGCCTTCTCATGCGTAGAAATACTGCATGAAGGAAATATAACAGATGGCCTTAACACCAATGGTATCACATTCCCCAAACACTCACACAGGGCCCTTGTAGCAAGTCAAGCTCTTTCCCATCAGAAAAGAGTGTTTGCTTTAGCAATCTCCTATTTATTATTCATTTGTTTCAACTTTCCTATTGTCTCAAATGGAGATTTTGTTTGTTTTAAGCCACTTCATGCACCTCTTACTGCTCGAAGCCATGCCCAACTAACGCCCATCCTTTTTGTATCCAATAGCTTGTGAAAAAAAATAGAATTTCATTAGCTTTTCTTTAATAGCTTCATCCATCTGAGGTTTTGTCATATGAATTTATACCAGTAAAACCCTTCTCTCTTCCAAAACACTGAGCCTACTTCCATTCAAATATAATTACTGTAATTTATTTTAAATCAAAATACACATACTTGCTGACAACGCAGTCTATCTGTCATTTTTTTAGTTCATTCCCCCATTTTTCAATGTCCCTTTGGTCTACAGCTCCAGCTGTAAATGTCGGTAAGACCCTCTAGGCAAATATCCAAATCATCGATAGAAACAGCAAACATCATTGGCTTCAGAACTGACCTCTGTGGGGTATCACTATTTACGTTCAACTATTCTGAAAAACAGTCCTTAACTCCTAGTCTCCATTTTCTCCCTTTTAATCATGCTCTTTTACCTCCAAATGTCTGACCTTTGACAGTAATGTGTACAACTATAGCTGGGAGAAGATCACGGCCAAGTCTGATCTTGCACTCATGAAAAGTCCAAGTGCTCACTTCCAGAAGTTGTTCCAGAATTGTAATCAAAATCCCTCCATGATTTACTCTTTCCTAGACCTTTTAATCCAATTTATTATCACCATCCCAAATGCAATAATCCTTAATCTTTCTAGTAATATGTGGTACCATGTCAAAGGTTTTTTACGGACATTTGAATTAGAAGCAGGAGTAGGCCACTCAGCCTCTCGAGCCTGTTCTACCATTCAATCAAATCATGACTGATCTGACTGTAACCTTAAATCCACATTCCCCCCTACCCATGTTAACTATTCACCCCCTTGTTTGTCAAGAAGCTATCTACCTCTGCCTTAAAAATATTCAAAGACTCTGCTTCCACAACCTTATAACCACTTCAAAGAATCCAAAGAGGTTTGTTCAGTACAATCATCCTTCTTCGGACTCATACTGGATACCTTCAACAACTTTCTCTTTATTTAGATGTGATCATTTCATTCTTAATTCGTGGCTGGCATTCCAATGCCGTACTGAGGGAGTGGTGTTTTTCAAACAGGGCTATAAGCTGAGGCCCGTCTGCCCTCTCAGTCGGTGTAATAGATTCAATGGCACTATTTCAAAGAAGAAAAGCAGGGGAGTTCTCCCCACCCAGTGTCCTTGTGATATTGCAAACGGTCCTCATGGTAGACTTGCTTGGGGGTGGGGTTGAAGATCATCATCCAGTTTACATAAGTATCGCCCAGGACTCAGTGTTGGTCAGGCACAGGTATGACTGTCTACTGTTAGTTAGCAGATTTTAACATCTGACCTGAAATAATAGCGATATACCAAATTGCTATACTTTAATTCAAATTTAGCGCATGTAATATCAGTAATGCACAGAAAAATCATTTTCCTTCCATGGCAAGAAGATTTCAAAACAATAGCTGCTAGAAAAATGATTTAAAAGATAATAGATCAGTCAGTATAATTAGTGAGTAGCTGAGTCATTTAGACCAGTGACATCCGCATAGTCTGAACTGAATTCACTGATCACAACCAGATTAAAGTAAATGTAAATCATAGAGGGATTTTGATTACAATACTGGAACAAATTCTGGAAGTGAGCAAAACAAAAACAGAATTACCTGGAAAAACTCAGCAGGTCTGGCAGTATTGGCGGAGAAGAAAAGAGTTGACGTTTTGAGTCCTCATGACCCTTCAACAGAACTGAATGAATATTAGGAGAGGGGTGAAATATAAGCTGGTTTAAGGTCGGTGGGGGGGAGGGCGGGGTGGGGGGAGAGAGGTGGGGGGTGGGTGGTGTGGTTGTAGGGACACGCAAGCAGTGATAGGAGCAGATAATCAAAAGATGTCACAGACAAAGGAACAAAGAGGTGTTGAAGGTGGTGATATTATCTAGACGAATGTGCTAATTAAGGATGGATGGCAGGGCACTCAAGGTACAGCTCTAGTGGGGGTGGGGTGGAAAGACTAGCAGGGCATAAGAGATTTAAAAATAATGGAAATAGGTGGGAAAAGAAAAATCTATATAAATTATTGGAAAAACAAAAGGAAGGGGGAAGAAACGGAAAGGGGGTGGGGATGGAGGAGGGAGTTCAAGATCTAAAGTTGTTGAATTCAATATTCAGTCCTGAAGGCTGTAAAGTGCCTAGTCGGAAGATGAGGTGCTATTCCTCCAGGTTGCGTTGGGTTTCACTGGAACAATGCAGCAAGCCCAGGACAGACATGTGGGAAAGAGAGCAGGGTGGAGTGTTAAAATGTCAAGCGACAGGGAGGTTTGGGTCTTTCTTGCAGACAGACCGCAGGTGTTCTGCAAAGCGCTCGCCCAGTTTACGTTTGGTCTCTCCAATGTATGGGAGACCGCATTGAGAGCAACGAGTGCAGCAGACTAAGTTGGGGGAAATGCAAGTGAAATGCTGCTTCACTTGAAAGGAGTGTTTGGACCCTTGGACGCTGAGGAGAGAGGAAGTGAAGGGGCAGGTGTTGCATCTTTTGCATGGGCATGGGGAGGTGCCATAGGTAGAGGTTGAGGAGTAGGGGGTGATGGAGGAGTGGACCAGGGTGTCCGGAGGGAACGATTCCTATGGAATGCCGCCGGGGGGGTGAAGGAAAGATGTGCTTGGTGGTGGCATCATGCTGGAGCTGGCGGAAATGGCAGAGGATTATCCTTTGAATGCGGAAGCTGTGGGGTGATAAGTGACGACAAGGAGGACCCTATCATGTTTCTGGGAGGGAGGAGAAGGCGTGAGGGCAGATGCGCGGGAGATGGGCCGGACACGGTTGAGGGCCCTGTCAATGACCGTGGGTGGAAAACCTCGGTTAAGGAAGAAGGAGGATATGTCAGAGGAACTGTTTTTGAAGGTAGCATCATCAGAACAGATGCAACGGAGGCGAAGGAACTGAGACAATGGGATGGGTCCTTACAGGAAGCGGGGTGTGAGGAGCTGTAGTCGAGGTAGCTGTGGGAGTCGGTGGGTTTGTAATGGATATTGGTGGACAGATTATCACCAGAGATTCAGACAGAGAGGTCAAAGAAGGGAAGGGAAGTGTCAGAGATGGACCATGTGCAAATGATGGAGGGGTGAAGATTGGAAGCAAAATTAATACATTTTTCCAAGTCCCGATGAGAGCATGAAGCGGCACCGAAGTAATCATCGATATACCGGAGAAAGAGTTGTGGGAGGGGGCCGGAGTAGGACTGGAACAAGGATTGTTCCACATATCCCATAAAGAGACAGGCATAGCTGGGGCCCATGCGGATACCCATAGCCACACCTTTTATTTGGAGGAAGTGAGAGGAGTTAAAGGAGAAATTGTTCAGTGTGAGACAAGTTCAGCCAGACGGAGGAGAGTAGTGGTGGATGGGGATTGTTCGGGCCTCTGTACGAGGAAGAAGCTAAGGGCCCTCAGACCATCCTGGTGGGGGATGGAGATGTAGAGGGATTGGACGTCCATGGTGAAGAGGAAGCGGTTGGGGCCAGGGAACTGGAAATTGTTGATGTGATGTAAGGTTTCAGAGGATTCACGGATGTAGGTGGGAAGGGACTGGACAAGGGGAGAGAGAAGGGAGTCAAGATAATGAGAGATGAGTTCTGTGGGGCAGGAGCAAGCTGACACGATCTGTCTACCGGGACAGTTCTGGTGGTGGATTTTGGGTAGGAGATAGAAGCGGGCTGTCCGAGGTTGGGCGACTATCAGGTTGGAAGCTGTGGGAGAAAGATCTCCAGAGGAGATGAAGTCCGTGACAGTCCTGGAAACAATGGCTTGATATTCAGTGGTGGGGTCATGGTCTAGGGAGAGGTAGGAGGAAGTGTCTGCGAGTTGACACTCAGCCTCTGCGAGGTAGAGGTCAGTGCGCCAGACAACAACAGCACCACCCTTGTCAGTGGGTTTGATGACAATGTTAGGGTTGGACCTGAGAGAATGGAGTGCAGTAAGTTCAGAGAGAGACAGATTAGAATGGGTGAGAGGAGCAGAGAAATTGAGACGACTAATGTCACGCCGACAGTTCTCAATGAAAAGATCAAGAGAAGGTAAGAAACCAGAGGGAGGGGTCCAGGTGGAGGGAGAATATTGGAGGTGGGTAAAAGGATCCGTTGAACAGGGAGAGGATCCTGCCCAAAGAAATGAGCACGGAGACGAAGATGGCGGAAGAAGAGTTCAGCATCGTGCCTAGCCCGAAATTCATTGAGATGAGGGCTTAAGGGTATGAAACTAAGTCCTTTGCTGAGCACTGAACGTTCAGCATCGGAGAGGGGAAGGTCAGGGGGTATAGTGAATACACGGCTGGGGCTGGGATTGGAAGATGGGGTGAGGACCGAGGGACAGCCAGGGGTGGAGGGTCCTAGATGGGTGTTGGTGTCGATGAGTTGTTGGAGCAAACACCTATCTAGGACCCTCCACCCCTGCCTGTCCCTCCGTCCCCACCCCATCTTCCAATGTCAGCCCCAGCCGTGTATTCACTATGCCCCCCTGACCTTCCCCTCTCCGACGCTGAAAGTTCAATGTTCAGCAAAGAACTTAGTTTCATACCCTTAAGCCCTCATCTCAATGAATTTCGGGCTCGGCGCAATGCTGAACTCTTCTTCCGCTGTCTTCGTCTCCGTGCTCACTTCTTTGGGCAGGGGTCCTCTCCCTGTTCAACGGATCCTTTTACCCACTTCCAATATTCTCCCTCCAACTGGACCCCTCCCTCTGGTTTCTTACCTTCTCTTGATCTTTTCATTGAGAACTGTCGGCGTGATATTAGTCGTCTCAATTTCTCTGCTCCTCTCACCCATTCTAATCTGTCTCTCTCTGAACTTACTGCACTCCGTTCTCTCAGGTCCAACCCCAACCGCTGACAAGGGTGGTGCTGTTATTGTCTGGCGCACTGACCTCTACTTCGCGGAAGCTGAGCGTCAACTCGCAGACACTTCCTCCTACCTCTCCCTGGACCATGACCCCACCACTGAATATCAAGCCATTGTTTCCAGGACTGTCACTGACCTCATCTCCTCTGGAGATCTTCCTCCCACAGCTTCCAACCTGATAGTCGCCCAACCTCGGACGGCCCGCTTCTACTTCCTACCCAAAATCCACAAACAGAACTGTCCCGATAGACCGATTGTGTCAGCCTGTTCCTGCCCCACGGAACTCATTTCTCGTTACCTTGACTCCCTTCTCTCTCCCCTTGTCCAGTCCCTTCCCACCTACATCCGTGAATCATCTGACACCTTACATCACATCAACAATTTCCAGTTCCCTGGCCCCAACTGCTTCCTCTTCACCATGGACGTCCAATCCCTCTACATCTCCATCCCCCACCAGGATGGTCTGAGGGCCCTTAGCTTCTTCCTCGAACAGAGGCCTGAACAATCCCCATCCACCACTACTCTCCTCCGTCTGGCTGAACTTGTTCTCACACTGAACAATTTCTCCTTCAACTCCTCTCGATTCCTCCAAATAAAAGGTGTGGCTATGGGTACCCGCATGGGCCCCAGCTATGCCTGTCTCTTTATGGGGTATGTGGAACATTCCTTGTTCCAGTCCTACTCCGGCCCCCTCCCACAAATCTTTCTCCGGTACATCAATGATTACTTCGGTGCTGCTTCATGCTCTCATCGGGACTTGGAAAAATTTATTAATTTTGCTTCCAATCTCCACCCCTCCATCATTTGCACATGGTCCATCTCTGACACTTCCCTTGCCTTCCTTGACTTCTCTGTCTCAGTTTCTGGTGATAGACTGCCCACCAACATCCATTACAAACCTACCGACTCCCACAGCTACCTCGACTACAGCTCCTCACACCCCGCTTCCTGTAAGGACGCCATCCCATTGTCTCAGTTCCTTTGCCTCCGTCGCATCTGTTCTGATGATGCTACCTTCAAAAACAGTTCCTCTGACATGTCCTCCTTCTTCCTGAACTGAGGTTTTCCACCTCATTGACAGGGCCCTCAACCGTGTCCGGCCCATCCCCCGCGCATCCGCCCTGACGCCTTCTCCTCCCTCCCAGAAACATGATAGGGTCCCCCTTGTCCTCACTTATCACCCCACCTGCCTCCACATTCAAAGGATCATCCTCCGCCATTTCCGCCAACTCCAGCATGATGCCACCACCAAACACATCTTCCCTTCACCCCTCCTCGTGGCATTTCATAGGGATCGTTCCCTCCGGGACACCCTGGTCCACTCCTCCATCACCCCCTACTCTTCAACCCCTACCTATGGCACCTCCCCATGCCCACGCAAAAGATGCCACACCTGCCCCTTCCTCTCTCCTCAGCGTCCAAGGGTCCAAACACTCCTTTCAAGTGAAGCAGCATTTCACTTGCATTTCCCCCAACTTAGTCTGCTGCACTCGTTGCTCTCAATGCGGTCTCCCCTACATTGGAGAGACCAAACGTAAACTGGGCGAGCGCTTTGCAGAACACCTGCGGTCTGTCTGCAAGAAAGACCCAAACCTCCCTGTCGCTTGACATTTTAACATTCCACCCTGCTGTCTTTCCCACATGTCTGTCCTGGGCTTGCTGCATTGTTCCAGTGAAACCCAACGCAAACTGGAGGAACAGCACCTCATCTTCCGACTAGGCACTTTACAGCCTTCCAGACTGAATATTGAATTCAACAACTTTAGATCTTGAACTCCCTCCTCCATCCCCACCCCCTTTCCGTTTCTTCCCCCTTCCTTTTGTTTTTCCAATAATTTATATAGATTTTTCTTTTCCCACCTATTTCCATTATTTTTAAATCTCTTATGCCTGCTAGTCTTTCCACCCCACCCCCACTAGAGCTGTACCTTGAGTGCCCTGCCATCCATTCTTAATTAGCACATTCGTTTAGATAATATCACCACCTTCAACACCTCTTTGTTCCTTTGTCTGTGACACCTTTTGATTATCTGCTCCTATCACTGCTTGCTTGTCCCTACACCCACACCACACCGCCCCCCCCCCACTTCTCACCACCCACCCCACCCTCCCCCCACCTTATATTTCACACCTCTCCTAATATTCACTCAGTTCTGTTGAACGGTCATGAGAACTTGAAACGTCAACTCTTTTCTTCTCCGCCGATGCTGCCAGACCTGCTGAGTTTTTCCAGGTAATTCTGTTTTTGTTTTGGATTTCCAGCATCCGCAGTTTTTTGTTTTTATCTCTGGAAGTGAGCATGTGGACTTTGCATGAGAGCAGGATCAGACTTTGATGTGATTTTCTCCCACTTATAGTTGTATGTGTTACTGTCAAAGTTCAGGCATTTGGAGCTATAAGAGCATGACCAATGTTGAGGTTTATACCTTAAAAGGGAGTCATCAGAAGATGTGGAAGAAGTTAAGCAGTTTTTAAAAATCCTGCAAATTCAGATGTTTGTACTTTGACACATCTGCTGATCTCGTGACCAGAAGACGTCTGATTTCTCCGCTGTTCACTAAGGTAAACGAAGAAAGATTCCGGAGGCCAGCATCCTGCAGGTTCATAATCATTCTGCTCTGTAATACCTGTGGCCTGTATTATTAAGGTCCTTAAGCACAGAGGTGGAACTATATTTTTAAAGGAACAATTTATGATCTTCTCTGGCCTATAGAACTTGATCAAGTGAACTGAAGGGACAAGTAAATATAAAGCAAGAAATTTAGCCTGTCCATAGTTATAATTCATCTGGCACAGGGAGAGAAAAAATCCCTTTCTTCCTGCTCATTATCTATTGGCAATCCTAGGAATTAGTCATAAAGTTCATTCATCAACACTTAAGCATGATTGCCTGATTTGCATTCTCGAGTGATTTATTTTTTGATTGGGAGTGCATAAATTCACCTTTAAATATGTACAGACATTAGATGGACCTGGCAATGATGATTCCTCTGCTACCCCTCAATATTCATTGAATGGTATGACAAATGAAGTATGGGCATTTAAGCAAGGTACAGATGGACCATCAGGCTCTGGTTGATGTTACCCCTCAGGATGAATAATGAAGCAGAAAACTTGGGAAAACCTTTGGGGATGAGGAAGAGAGGAAATAAGGAACATAATACTTTTTGAAAAAAAATGCAGACTATTGAAACTGTTGGAGATCTTGGAGGAAAGGGCTAATGACCAGACTTTTGATCCAAGTTCACCAGTTCCGTACTTCTGTACAAAATTTAAAAAGCAAGATGAATAATTATTAGTGCCTCATCATATCTCTTGGAAATATAATATAAATTTATTTGTATTTCAAAAATAATTAATTGCATTCAATGGCTGTCGTAGGTGCATGTGGCAGACATTTTATATATAGCAGAATCCAACAAAGAGAAATGCATTAAAAAAAAGTATTTCTATTGGTTGGTGTTGGTTGGGAGAATATTGGCCACTAGATCACTGGGCGAGTTCCCTGGTTTTAAAATAGTATCATGGATCTTTAACATCAATCTGCTCAGGTAGGTGGAAACTTGGCTTAACAGCTCATCCAAAGGAAGTCACTTGTAATAACATAGCTCTCCTTCAATGCTCAACAGGATGCCAGCCTGGGTTGTGTTTAAATCTTGAAGAAGAGCTTGAGCCCTTGATTCTGAATTCAGAGGCAAGAGTTCTGGTAACTGCCCAGCTTATTCTTGTCAAGCAGTGTAGAGACCGATTAAACTCAAATGAAATAAAAAGTTGAATAAAAGTTGAAACCTGATCCAGTTAGGTTTTCAAAGGAGGATTGCAGAAAGAATTCCATAGGAATTTCCTAAGGAGCCAGGGAGTGATTTAAAAACTTCTCCTTTCTAGCCATGAACATTGCAAAAGCAGTTTTCAGAAAAAAAAATCAAAGACTTGACCAGACCTAATTGAGCTGTAGGAAAAAACATAGGTTTCATTTTGCTCCTCAGGTAATGCAGTCAAATCTAGGTTTGTCCTGCCAAGGACATCATCAACCCAACACTAGTGACTGGTACGTTTGGTTTAGATATAGGTTTTGGATGTGATTTTCTGTAACTTGGCTTAAAAGGACAGCATGTACTTTTTATCTTTAAAAAGAAATGAATAAATGTCAAAAGCAATAGATAAAATGAAAAGATGATGCTGGGTGTACTGAAGCAGAGGCCTCCTTTTGTCCTGGCATAACCTCTGTTTGTACAATTATATGGATATGAAATGTTACTTGCATGGATGCTAAACCTGTTTCATATTCCAAGTACACTATGAATATTCACGATTGCCACCCATTTCTAAGAAACCACCATTTTAACAATTACAATTTCATGATCATTAATAGCATAATGAAACTGAGGGTTATAAATTGGCCTAGAGAGGTTGTGCAAAATAGGCAATAGCAAATCAGCAGTTGACCTTGCACACCATATGATTTTCTATCCATTGACTTCAAGATAAATTTATACCAAAGATTGCCTCCAATGTTCCAGTTTAACTAACTCAGTTCCTGCTTAGTCGTGAATTTTATTGTATTAAAAGCTGATGTATAACTGAGCTGGCAGCAAACTGATCAAAATGTTTGAGTTTAATTAAGAACAAAAACAGCTCATTTTAAAAACCACATTTTGAAACAAAGTAAAATTCTATTCTTTGACTTATTTTGTGATTTTTTTTCTGGAAACTTACAGGGATTCTGAGAAGGGTTCTTGCGACTATAAATATCACAATTGGGACAAAGAATGCAGATACTTTGAACTGATATCTGCAATTAATAAATGTGAGAGTAAATGCGTGTGTTCATGTGTGCAAGATGGAAGGAGATGGTTGCAATTTAATATAGTCTGTGTAAGTTCAAAATATTCCTTCTTAAAACTCCAACCTGATAGGGATATAAGCTTAAATAATGCTTGATGTGTTCATATGACATTCCTTGTCCATCATACTAAATTAGCCCACTTTTGGTCATTGAACCCATTTAAAATAAAGAGGGTGAAAACCATTTTGTTCCTATTAGAAATATAGCAAGAAAAGCATATGGATATTTAAAACCTCAGCAAAACAAGCCATGTAGTGAAGACAAATGAAAGAAGGGTCCCAGGTTCAAATCCTGATCTCTGCTGTGCTATTTAATTTCTGCCATTGCATGCAACATTTGGCATATGACATTTCGCCTCCATGCACAGGTAAAGGAGGTGAAAAATGATAATGGGAGAGTTCTATTCCTGCACATTATCAAATGATCCCTGCTGGAAAATGCATGTATGGAGATGGTACGTGAGGGCAGAGTTAGGCTTGGCTGTGAAACTCCCTTTCAGCTGTGCAGCCCACAGACATTGCTGTCTATGTTCACATAATGAATGACCAGTTGGGAGAGGCAGTGTGGAGAAACTGGCAACTATGGTACCAAACCCCAGCAGGAGTAAAAGCTTTCAGGACGGGTGAGGAAAGGAGACTGGAAAGAAAATTGAAAACAAATTAAATTAGGATATTTTGCTTTATAGTATAGAAGCACAAAGGTTGCAACTCCACAAGACCATTATTTCTCCTTAGCCCACAATTCTTTCTTCCACAATAGACTTCACCATTGAATGCTGTCTGTTTGATGGTTCTGGTTAAACCATTGTGATGAAAGCACATGTCCTTCCTGTTCTTTTTCAAGCACCTCCAACACCCCAGGTGTGAAATCATTGCAGCATGTTAGCAAACTATTTGCATCATTTTACAGATGTCTCAGCTTCATTTGTATTATTTCACACATCTTTGTATGGGCCACTTTTCTTTGGCAGTTACATTGAGTTGCTTATCCAATCTTAGAACTATCCTCTCCCTGCTCCATTCACTCATCCTTGTGGACTCACTGTATGTGAATGTTAACTGTGCCAGATTTTTGCTGTTAGTCCACACACACTGTACCTACACATAACGAGAGCAAGATTTATCCTCCCCAAACGAAATGCCCGTTTGGATCCTTGCAATTTAGCAGTGAGAGGAGCCTAAATGTGAGCTGAACTGAAAGCAGAGTGAAAGAAGTCTGTGCAAGTCCACTGAGCCACTTAATTTACTGCTTTGCAATGGTTTTGGCGGCAGAATGGCTCATCTTAAACAAAATAACCAAAGGGAGAGTGTTGCAAAGGAATGAAACACCAATACTGTCACATGATATTTACAATCACATTCTAGTTTAGCAATAAAAATAAGAGATATTCAATTTGATTCAAAACTAGTATGCTATCATGGCGCAATCAGCTATAGTTCAACAGAATAAAAAGCAAATAAGTGACGCACTTGCTGCCTCTGTAGCTAATAATAGCTACATTTTGACAGAACTGTCGTCTTCAGCATTTGGAATGAAGGCAGCTAATGCATCATTGATACATTCACGCACTTCACCCGTTTAAAGAACTCCTCCAACTGTGACAATACACTTCTGCAATTTCTCATCCACACAGTTCTTTGTCACATTGTTCCTACCTGGTGTTATTTTGCTGAGGAGAATTGTTTTGTGCAACTTCATAATTGTCATTTGTAACTAGTGACTTTGCCCTTTTCTTCAGCAGTGCTTACTAGGATGCTGCAGGGGACAGATGTGTTAGCTATAAGAAGCTTCAAGAAAACAAGGTTCAATAACCAAATGGCTACTTGTAAAATGCTGACATTGCTACAAAATAGATTTATATTTTTTTCTTTCTTTGATGGGATGTAGGTTTCATTGTCAAGGCCAGCTGTCCATTCCTTGAACTGAGTGGTTTGCTACCCCATTTCAGAGGGCAGTTGAGCTAACCACATTGCTGTGGATCTGGAGTCACATGTAGACCAGGTCAGGTAAGGATGGCAGATTTCCTTCTCTCAAGAACATTAGCAAACCAGATCAGTGATAGTTTTGTGGTCACCATTACCTGATGGCTAGCTTTTCAATTCCAGTTTTTTTTTCTTAATCGAATTTAAATTTCATCTGCTGCGATAGTGGGAACCCATATCTGCAGAACATTAGCATGGGTCTCTGAATTACTAGCTCAGTAATATTACCACTATACCACCATCTCCCCTTTTAATGTCCAAGTGTTACTCTAGTTTAAAACCCCTTTTAAATGACAACTTGCATTTACATACTACCTTCAACATAGCAACGTGTTTCAAGGTAGTGCACATGGGGGTTATCAAACTTTTGACAGCAACCCACATAAGATTTTAGGAATGATGATGAAAAGATTGGTCAAAGGCTTAAGGACCACTTTAATAGGAGAACAGAGAGGCAAAGAGATTTAGGTAGGGAATTCTAGAGCTTTTAGAAATAGGGGTCTCAAGGGATTGTAGGGCTGCAGAAGATTACAGAGATAGGAAGGGGCAAAACTGTGTAGGGGTTTGAAGACAAGGATGAGAATTTTAAAAATGAGGCATTACTGAACCAGGAGTAAATGCAAGTCAGTATGCACTGGGTGATGGGTGAAAGGGACTTGATACAAGTTATGATATGGGCAACAGAAGGTTTGGTTGGACTCAAGTTTATGAGGGTAGAAAATGGAAGGCTGGCAAGAAGACCATCAAACAGTCAAACTTAAAGGTAGTATTAAGGCTTTTAACAATGAATAATGTCTGTGGTGTTTGTGTTTAACGTTTATTCTTTTTGTAAGAGGACATTTTAGTTAAAAAGAAGTGTTACATAAAAAACTTGAAACTAGGGTAGGCTAAGCCTCAGATGTATTGCCCTCTGATGTAGAATAAGGAATAAAGAATTTTTTTTTACACAGGAAGCTGGGGTTCAGAAGCAGATAGGTATGTGTGTGTGTGTGTATTTTTAATTGTTAAGAAGTGACAAAACACTTCAAATAGCAACGAGGATGGGAATCATCACTATTAGGGTCTTCAGAGACTCTTGAGCCAACTACTATGGACTTTGTAGTTTATGTCAAGCAAATGGAACAATTTTTCATTTCGAATGAGATTGAAGAGGAAAACCAGGCCTCCATGTTTCTTACAGTCATCAGAATGAAAAATTTCACTTTACTGAGGAATCTTATTGCTCCTGACAAGCCAGCAGATAAAAGCTTTAAAGAGCTTGTAGACATTTTGAAAAAGCACTTCGATCCCAGACCAGCAATTATTGCTGAGAGAACAGAATGAGAGTGAGTCAATTTCCCAGTTCCTGGCTGCGTTGAGAAAATTAGCAGAACATTGTGACTTTAAAGGTTGCCTTATGCTTGGTTTGAAGACTAAAAAATGAAAAAGTTCAGCGTAGATTGATAGTGGAGCAAGAGTTGAAACTGAAGAAAGCATTTGAGATTGCACAAAGCATAGAAATGGCAGAGAAACAAGTTGGAGATTTGAAAGCGTATTCTAACAATGCCGGGTTAAAATAGTAAAGTCAGTGTATACTCGCTCTCAAATACAATACCACTGTAATGAAATAGGACATAATGCAGATGACTGTAGGTGGAAAACTACGGATTGTCGTTACTGTGGAAAAAAAGGTAGAGCGTGCATGTAGTTCGAAGGCTGATCACAGTGAGGCAGTACTGACAAGAAAAGGGCATCACAAGAAACACACGGACAAATCGCACTTGAAAATAAACAGGCAGCTTAAAAAGACACATTCCTTGGAAACAAAATACAAAAGTAATGTGAGTCCAGACGAGACAGAAAATGAAACTAACAGCGACAATGCAGAAAAGCAATTGCATTACCTTCAGTCTCATCTAAAACTGGATGAAGGACTAAAAGTTGACATTGCCTTAAATGGTAAAATGGTTGAAATGGAAGTTGACACTGGAGCATCTGTTACTCTGGCTTCAGAGAAGACATGGGAGAAAATCTTCAAGAGATGCCCATTGGAGCAAACCTTCCTCCAGTTTAGCACCTACACTGGTGAGCCTGTGAATATACTTGGAAAAGTGTCTGTTCAAGCTAAATATTGAGATCAAATAGCAAAGTTGCCACTTATCATTGTGAAAGCGGATCATCTATTGCTTATGGGCAGAAAGTGGCTAAAAGAAATTTGGCTGGACTGGAATAAAATGAATTAAGTACATTGCAACCCCATGTTACTCTCTTTGTTAGACAAACATACTGATGTCTTCAAAGGAGGTTTGGAAGTTATTAAAGACATTGAAGCCAAACTTGCCGTGAAGGCCAAAGCTTCTCCAAGGTTCTTCAAACCACGTTCAGTTCCCCACTCGCTGTGACAGGAAATCAAGCAGGAACTAGATCGACTTGAAAACTTTCAATTAATTGAGAAAGTTGATTATGAAGAGTGAGCAGCTCCAATAGTCCCAGTAGCGAAGGATAATGGACCTATCGGAATATATGGGGAATATAAAGTCACCTTTAATCCTTTCCTGGAAATGCATCAGTACCCACTACTGAAAATTGAGGACAAAAACAGAATTACCTGGAAAAACTCAGCAGGTCTGGCAGCATCGGCGGAGAAGAAAAGAGTTGACTTTTCGAGTCCTCATGACCCTTCGACAGAACTTTCTGTCGAAGGGTCATGAGGACTCGAAACTTCAACTCTTTTCTTCTCCGCCGATGCTGCCAGACCTGCTGAGTTTTTCCGGGTAATTCTGTTTCTGTTTTGGATTTCCAGCATCCGCAGTTTTTTTGTTTTTATTTTTTGTTTTTATCGCTGAAAATTGAGGACCTGTTCACTGCTCTGAATGGAGGTGAATTATTCACAAAGCTTGACCTATCATAGGCATTTTTGCAAATGTAGCTGAGTGAAGATTCCAGGAAATATACAACCATCAGCACACTCAAAGGCCTATATCAATACAAATGGCTACCATTCAGTATCGTATCATCAACAGCCTTATTCCAGCAGGCCATGGACAAAATAATGCAGGGCCTCCCTGGTGTAATCTGCTTCCAACACAACACACTCATCACCAGGGAAAACCTCCCAACTCATTTGGGGAACCGAGGCAGGGTCCTGCGTAGACTGGAAAAATATGGCATCCTCTGTAAGAAATCCAAATCCTCATTCCTGAAGCACTCAGTGGAGTTACCTGGGACATGTGACCGACGAAACTGGCCTCTCAACCTCACCCAGAAAGGCGGAGGCAGTGGTGAATGCACCACAGCCCAAAAATGTTAAGGAGCTTCATTCGTTTTTGGGACTTGTGACTTACTATTGCAAGTTCATTTCCAGTTTGGCCACCAAGGCAACACCTCTGAATAATCTGCTGAAGAAGAATGCAAAATGGGATTGTTCACAAACCTGTCAGGAAAATTTCAAGGAACTCAAGCAAGAGTTCTCACTTCAGCTAAAGACCTGGCACATTTCAATGAAAAATTACCTGTCAGCCTGGCTTGTGATGCATCTGGATTTGGTGTTGGAGCTGTCATCTCCCACACATTTCCTGATGGCAGTGAAAGGCTGATTGCATACGCCTCATGCACATTGTTCAAGGCAGAACAAAATTAAGCCCAAATTGAGAAGGAAGCTCTTGGACTAATCAATTGAGTCAAGAAGTTCCACCAATACTTGTATTGGTGTGAATTCACATTAATTACAGACCACAAGCCTTTGATCTAGTTGCTTAGCATGAAGTCACAAACCCCGGCACTTGCCGCTGCACACCTACAAAGTGGGCACAGATCTTATCTGCTAAGCAATACAAAATTACATTTCGCTCTACTGAGAATCATGGAAATGCGGACGCACATTCCTGAATTCTGTTGCACCACAGCTCCGCAACCCGAAATGAAGTCACTGCTTTCGATGTGAACCAGATAGACATGTTACCTGTTAAAGCAGATCAAATTTGACGTGATATGCAGAGGGATGCTGTGCTCTCCAAAGTTCACCTGTACACACAGAAGGGATGGGTGTGTACCTCAAGAAGTGATTACTGAGCTTAAAACTTACTACATGCGTAGATTTGAGCTGACTCTGCAAGACGATTGTCTGTTATGGGGAATCAGAGTTGTCATTTTTCCAAAATTCCAAACATGAGTGTTAGAAGAGCTTCACCTCAGTCAGACGGGAATCGTCAAAATGGAAACATTAGCTCATCTACATGTATGGTGGCCACACTTGGATAAAGACATCAAAGGCATGGTCAGTGATTGCCTTCCATGCCAAGAAATGAAATCTTCTCCTGCACCTGCCCCATTACATCCATGGGCTTGGCCTGACCATCCATGGCATAGACTTCATGTGGACTTTGCCGGACCACTTCCCAGACTACGTTCCTGATTGTGGTGGATGCCTGCACTAACTGGCCTCATGTTATTCCCATGAAGTCGACTACTTCAGCAAAGACCACTGATGCTCTCCGGAATGTGTTCACTACTCTTGGATTGCCGGAGCAGATTGTGTCTGACAGTGGCACACAGTTCACATCATGTGAATTTCAAACATTCCTGAAAAACAATGGGATCAAGCAGATTCTCATTTTGCCTTACCACCTGTCCTCAATGGTGAAGTGAAGCACTTTGTCCAGACGTTTAAAACGGCCATATCAAAGGTGAGAACGCAAACAGATTGGAAGTTGAAGCTGAAGTACTTTTTGATTATGTATCATAACATTCCACATTCAACAACAGGTGTATCTCCTGCTGAGCTAATGTTTGAGAGATGACTGCATACCAGAATGGATTTGCTGTGTCCAGGTTTGAAAGGAAAGATTGGTTCATGGCGACTTGATCAGAAAAAGTCACATGACATAAGTAAACCAGCTCGTGAGTTTAATCTGGATCAGTATATTTGGGTCCAAGATTACAGTGGAACCAAAGTGGCTACTGGGAAGAATCATCAAGCATCGAGGACCACTGACCTATAATGTTGAAGCTCCCTGTGGAACATGGAAGAGACACATTGACCAGATTATGCAAGCCAAATCCAAGGAACCAAATTTCATGGAATCTCCAGTTACAGTGGAAGATTTCTGGGAAACATCTGCTCCAGTTGGCTAAACCCGACTTGATTCAATTGACAAACCTATAGCATCTGTAGCTGGGACTGTTGAACCTGAACAGGAACAAGTGGAACAGCAGAACCTTCCTTTAGTTCCTGGCCCAATTGGGAGGAGATGTGATGTTTGTGTTTAATGTTTATGCTTTTTTGTAAAAGGACGTATTAGTAAAAAAAAATGTGTTATATAAAAAACCTAAGATAGGGTGTGCTAAATCCCAGATGTATTGCCCTCTGGTGTAGCATACGGAATAAAGGAACCTTCTGTTTTTTACACAGGAAGCTGGGGTTCAGAAGCAGATAGGTGTGTGTGTGTGTGTACGTGTATGTGTGTGCGTGTGTGGGAGTACATGTGTGGGTGTGTGTGTGTATTCTTAATTGTTAAGAAGCGACAAAACACTGCAATGTCCCATGATGTTTTGCAATGGCATATATCAGACAAAATAGATGCCGAGATAAACATATTAGGATGATAGAAAGGTTAATCAAAGAGGAAGATTGCTGAGGGAGTCTTAAATGAGGAAAGGCAGGTGAAGAGATAAAGTGGCTTTGGCAGGAAATTTCACCAAGTGCAGAAATTGTGTGTCCTGCCCTCCCAGACCTAAGAAATACCAGGGACTGGAATTTTCCAGCACTGGTGGTTGCAATTTGGTCCATTACACTTGTTCTAGTTCTCAGAACTCTCCACTTCATCTCAGTCACCTGCCTTTAAACACTCTTTTTCCAATATCTTTCCTCTCCATTTTAAAGTTTTTGTGGACTCCCTCAACATCCCCACCCCCACCCCCATCACTGATTCTGGTAAGACATTCTATGTCCTATTAACCTTCTGTATAATAAAAAACTAATTTTTCCCTTTGTTCTTTGGGTGATTTGTTAATGGCCTCGAATTGTCAACTGAACTGAATATTTGAAATAGTTTTCTTTCTTTACCTTATCAAAACCTGACATTTAAAAAATAATTTCATAGAGATTTTCAATCTGTAGTTATGAGAAGAGGTTAGAGAAACTGGGGTTCCAATAAAATAGAGACTTTCACACCTATCATTGTGGCAAATATCAATATCTTCACATTTGGTATCCTGCTTAATGTTGGGCAGATTCCTGCTGTAACCTAACCAATAGTTTTGTATCGGCTGTGCATTAACCCTGTTCCAGGGTTACTTGTGCTAAGAACATCTCCTATTGCATCTGATGACTTTTAGTATTCTAGGCTACAAGGATTATTTGACTTTTCCATAGATCACCACCATCGTTTTCAAGAATGACTAACAAATAAAGAAATCTGCAACTGTTCCACAGCTTCCTCTTGTACCCTTTCAATCTCACCATCATACTCTTGTGAAAACCAAAACACTCTCATTTAATATCTTTCTGATTCTTCCATTACTCATAAGCTCTTCTTTTCTTATCATCTCAATCTTTTCTTTCCACATTTTAAGGTTATAAAAACTTTTACTGTTTTTCAGCCTTTCTTCATTACCTTTCACTTAGCCTTTAAACTTGCCATTTTTGCTCCTCCTCAGTATATTCTGTCATAAGTGCCTTACCCAATCACCTGGGAGGCTGCACGATATTTGGAACTTCCAGTTGTGGCTGTAAAAATACCCACCTATTCCTGTAATTATGGAATCCCCCATTATTGCATTTCTTAATTTTATCCTTCCCTTTTTGGTTCCACACCACCATTGTGATACTTATGTTTGCCCTCTTCCAAACTATTGCTATTGTCATAAGTATTTGGCATTGGATATCTATGTCAATGCAACACAATTTGGGGGATCCATACACCACTTGCTGTCTTCTCTTACCACCCTGATAAATTATCATCATTTCCCTTTCTACTAAATTACTTTGCTGAGGGTTAACCACATCCTGGAATGTATGGATTCCACAAACCCATCTGCCTCCTTCCTGTTACAGCATGTCCCCAGTTACTGCGCTCGAGTTCAGACAAATTTTCCACATGTGGGGTCATCCCAGACATTTGAAGCATCTGGAGCTTCCTATATTGTGCAGGTACCACACGTTATAGGTTTCAGCTGTCCCCCCTCCATACTAGTTGTTCTCAAAATTTTAATCAAGATCAAACAACTTGGAGATTTAACTTTCTCAAATATATTCTCAGTCACTTGCACTGCATGACTAATCTCCTGCCTATGTTATACTTCACATTTGACTTTGCACCCTACACCTTTCAGTGTCCAAAAGGGATCTTTAGCTAGTAAACTAAAGTTTAAACTCTCTTGATACACACAACAGCCCATTGCCAAAAGGAGAAGCAGAAATTGATAGGCTGATCAACAAATTAACCTATTACCAACTAAAGCCAGCCCACAGATAGGATACCAGATTAATTAAGTCAAATATTTCCTAGCATTGAACAGTTAAATGGAGCAGCTCTATTTCTTGCGCAGTTTCCAATTACTCCCCTTTTTAACTTGCCTGATTTTAGTGATAGATGAGGTGCCCGCCAACCGCGTATGATGTACATAACATCCCAATGTTATTTTAACCCACTCCTGAATTGGGTAACTACAATGCCAACCCAGCCAGGTGAAGCTGTTGGGCAGTCAGTGAGTTCACTGTAGGTAAAAGGGAACCCTTATGTTCATGGGGCGAGTGGCTATAAAGCTGCCAGATCTTCATGGCTCATGTGCAGGCCAGCTGTCTCTTTCCTCCCCAAAATGGTGAACAGCTGCAGTGACATTAAACATCTGCCAGGCCTAGAACTTAAGTGTGGTGAGTGCCGGCCCCTGCCAGCTTCCTGCTGTGAGATAAAATCAGCCCTGAAGTATGCTCTGTTAATACTAATCCAGGGAGTGAACTCCAGTTTTACTCATGCAAGAATAATCTGGATTTAACCTGAGAGCCAATTTATAGCTGGGCCTTGTGCTGAAAAAGTATTAAATATTAATAGGTGAACATCTCCAGAATAAATCATTCATGTTAGAGGATTAAGAAAGTGAGTAAACTATTCCAAAATGTTTTCAATCTCTTTTAATCTTTGCCTCTTATTTGTCCCCCTTATCTCTCTTCTCTTGAAGGTGGTAAACTGCATAAAGGGATTAAACATCGAGACAATCTACAGTTATCTAATCTCTTGCCCAAATACCCATTTTCAATGTTAATGCCAGACAGTGAATGTTGCCAAAACAAAAACAGAATTACCTGGAAAAACTCAGCAGGTCTGGCAGCATCGGCGGAGAAGAAAAGAGTTGACGTTTCGAGTCCTCATGACCCTTCTTTTCTTCTCCACCGATGCTGCCAGACCTGCTGAGTTTTTCCAGGTAATTCTGTTTGTGTTTTGGATTTCCAGCATCCGCAGTTTTTTGTTTTTATTTCAGTGAATGTTGCCAAGCTGTTGAAATAAAGGGTGCATTGCTGCTGTCACCTGTCCTGCCTTTAGTTTTTTAATCATGTGTTACTGGATTGTGATCAGAAGCAAACATGAACACTGTTTGACATTTCCCCTCTATCAACCAGGATTATAACCCCCTCAAACTGCCTTGGCTAAGATCATTGATTTGAAACTGAGACTACATACAGCCTTTATTCTGCAGAGCACATTGAGCAGTGGGTTTACAAAAATTCTTGACAAACCGGTCTAGTCATCAGTTTGGGAGAGAAATGGAGAAATATGGAGGAAGAGAATATACATTCATATGGTTCTCTGACTTCTCGCTGCTGGCAATAGGTTTCATCTGCAGCAAATGTGAACAAGTGCAGCAACAATTTGTATTGATAAAGCACCGTTAATGTTGAAAAATGTCCCAAGGTGCCTCAAAGGAATGTTAAAGATTTGGCATCAAACCACATAGTGAGATATCAGGTCAGATGACCAAAAGCTCAATCAAAGAGGTGGCTTTTAAGGAGTGTATTAAAGGAGGAAACAGGGTTAGAGAGGTAGAAAGATTTAGGGAGGAAATTATAGAGCTCAGCACCTCAGCAGTTGAAAGTATGACAACAAAAAGTGGAGCAATTAAAATGAGGGATGCATAAGAGGCCAGAATTGGAAGAGCACAGATATGCCAGATGGCTGGAGAGCTAGAGGAGGTTACAGACCTAGGGAGGGGCAAGAGAGGGATTTGAAAGTGGATGCGGATTTTAAAATTGAAGCATTGCTCAAGCAGGAGCCAATGTAGGTCACCGAGCATGGGAGTGATGGATGAACAGGACCTGGTGCAAGTTAGGACATGGGAACAGAGTTTTAGATGGCCGCAAGTTTACACAGAAAGGAAGATGGAAAGTCTGCCAGGAGTGCTTTGGAATAGTCAAGTCACAGATGAATGTTTCAGCAGAAGCTGAGCTGAGGCAGGGTAGAGTTGGACAATGTTGCAGAGATTGAAATGGACAGTCTTAGTGATGGCATGGGTATGTGGTTTGAAGGTCAACCCAGGGCCAAATATGACAATAAGGTTGTGAACCATCTGGCTCAGCCTCAGCATTTGCCATGGAGAGGGATGGAGTGATTGGCTACAAATGCTTCTGTCTTTCCAGTATTTGGTTGGAAGGTATTTCTCATTCAGTACTAGTGTCAGACAACAGATCAAATAATTGATGAGAGAATAAAGGAGTTCAAAGAGATGATGACAAGGTAGTGCTGGGAGTATTTTTTTATTTGTTCATGAGATGTGGCTGTCATTGGCTAGGCCAGCATTAATTACCCATTCCTAATTGCCCTTGAGAAGGTGGTGGTGAGCTGCCTTCTTGAACCGCTGCAGTCCACGTGTTGTAGATACACCCACAGTACTGTTAGGAAGCGAGTTCCAGGATTTTGAGCCAGCGATGGTGAAGGAATGGTGATATAGTTCTAAGTCAGGATAGGTGTGTGGCTTGGAGGAGAACTTATAGGTGGTGGTGTTCCCATCTACCTGCTGTCCCTGTTCTTCTCGGTGGTAGAGGTGGTGGGTTTGGAAGGTGCTGTCAAAGGAGCCTTGATGAGTTACTGCAGGGCTTCTTTTAGATGGTACACACTGCTTCTGCTGTGCGTAGGTGGTGGAGAGAATGAAGGTTGACAGTGGTGGATATGGTGTAAATCAAGCGGTCTGCTTTGTCCTGGTTTGTGTCAAGCTTCTTGCGTGTTGTTAGAGCTGCACTCATCAGGCACTGGATAGCACTGATAGCACTGTCAATGACTCCTTCCATCATTTTGCTGAAGATCAAGAGTAGACTGATGGAACGATAATTGGCTGGGTTGGATTTGTCCTGCTTTTTGTTGTCAGGACATACCTGGGCAATTTTCCACATTGCTGGGTGGATGCCAGTGTTGTAGTTGTACTGGAACAGCCTGGCTAGGGGCACACTAGTTTTGGAACATTACTATTGCTGGAACATTTTCGGGGCCCATAGCCTTTGCAGTATCCTGTGCCTTCAGCCATTTCTTGATATCATGTGGAGTGAATCAAATTGATTGAAGACTAGCATCTGTGTTGTTGGGGACCTCCGGGGGAGGCCAAGATGGATCATCCACTTGGTTCTTCTGGCTGAAAATGGTTGTAAATACTTCAGCCTTGACTTTCGCACTGATGTGCTGGGCTCCCCATCATTGAAGTTGGGGATAATTGTGGAGCCTCCTCCTCCAGTTAGTTATTTAATTGTCCACCACCATTCATGACTGGATGTGGAAGGACCACAGAGCTTGATCTCATCGTTGGTTGCAGGATCACAAATCTCTGTCTATCACTTGCTGCTTCCATGGTTTGGCATGCACCTGTGTTGTAGCTTCACCAAGTTGACACCTCATTTTTAGGTATTCCTTGGACCATTCCTGGCATACCCTCCTGCACTCTTCATTGAACCAGGGTTGACCCCCCCCCACCCCCCCCCCCCCCCCCCCCCCCCCCCCCGGCTTGATGGTAATGGTAGAATGGGGGATATACCAGACCATAAGGTTACATGTTGTGATTGAATACAAGTTTGCTGCTGCTGGTGGCCCACAGCATCTCATGAATGCCCAGTTTTGAATTGCTAGATCTGTTCAAAATCTATCCCATTTAGCGTCGTGCTGGTGCCACACAACATGATGGACAGTATCCTCAATGTGAAAGCAAGACTTGGTCACCAAAAAGACTGTGTGGTGGTCGTTCCTACCAATACTGTCATGTAAGATGCATCTGCAATATCTAGATTGGTGATGATGAGGTTTTTCCCCTCTTGTTGGTTCCATCTCAACCTCCCCAATTCCCAGTCTAGCAGCTATATCCTTTAGGCATCGGTCAGCTTGGTCAGTAGTGGTGCTAAACAAAGCCATTTAGAGATAGACATTGAAGTCCCCCATCCAGAGTGCATTGTATGCCCTTGACACACTCAGCACTTCCTCCAAGTAGTTTTCAACATGGATGAGTACTGATTCATCAGCTGAGGGGGGTGGTAGGTGGTAACCAGCATGATTTTTCCTTGCCCATGTTTTACCTGATGCCATGAGACTCCATGGAGTCCAGACTCAATGCTGAGGAACCCCAGCGCAATTCCCACCTAATTGTATACCACTGTGCCACCACCTCTGGTGGGTATGTCTTGTCAGTGGGACCAGGGCATCCCTAGGGATGCTGATGGTGGTGTCTGGGACATTGTCTTTAAGGTATGAATCGGTGAGGATGACCATGTCAGGCTGTTTGCTAGGCTAGTCTGAAAGACAGCTGCCCCAATTTTGGCACGAGCCCTCAGATGTTAGTAAGGATGACTTTGCAGAGTCGACAGGACAGGACTGGGTGTGCCAGTGTCATTTCCAGTGCCTAGGTTGATGCGGGTGGTTCATCTGGTTTCATTATCCCTTTTAGACATTGTAGCAGTTTGACACATCTATGTGGCTTGCTAGGCCATTTAAGAAAAAATTTAAGAGTCAACCACATTCCTGTGGGTCTGGAGTCACATGTAGGCCAGACCAGGTAAGGACAGCAGATTTCCTTCCCTAAAGGATATTAGTGAACCAGATGGGTTCTTACGACAATGGTCTCCTGTCACCATTAGACCAGTATTTCAGGACTGTGGCAAGGGAAGAAATCTGATTGGAAGGATTCAAACACAGAGCTCCAGGAAATATGGGTGCAGATTATGGAGGTGACAACATGTTCAGTGACATTGGAGATGGTGTGGTAGCATGCAAGGATGGAAGAGACAATGGTTTTTTTTTGAGGAGTGGAGTGGTGACACAGATTTGAAGGAAAGGGTGACTGTACCTGAGGACCAAGAACCATTAAGAATATCAGCTAATAGCAGGGCCAGGAAAGAAAGTTAGACAGCTAGCAGTTTAGTGGGAATGGAGGTGGGTCTTCTGGACAAGATTAGTTTGGAGAGGGCATGAAGCCAGATGCAAGAGAAATGAGTTCAGGGCTAGAGCAGGGGGCAGCCTAAGAATGGCTTGGTCCAGTGGGCTCGGGGGAAGGGAAGGAAGTGCAGAGGTAGCTGATTGGATGGTCTCAATTTTAGTGATAAAGAATTCCACTTATTTGAGGTGAGGTTAGGAGAAAGAAGGGGGGGGGTGGGGGGACAGCGGGGGAGTGGGAATGTCATTGGGCTAGTAATCACCTCTCAGGTAGGTTTCTGTCAAGGTTGTGATGTCAATGTAATCACCCATTATAATCTCGTGGATGGCAAGGGACGGACATTCCGGAAAGAGATGCAGACTGGGGTGCTAATAGCTGATCCAGTGGCACAGTCCACAAGATTAGTATTAGGAGGAGTGAGTGGGACAAGAAGGAAGTAGGAAAGAATAGCCCCCTATGTTAGGTGGGAAGTTGGTTAGACCTTAGGATGGAGGAGTTGGGGTTGCTGCTCATAAAGAAGCTGTGACGAGTGCCCCAGTGGATCCCTTGGAGTATGCCAAGAGCGGCACAGAGGGAAATCATAGGCTTACCTAACAGGCAGCCAAGCCTGGGTCATGAGGGAGAAAGGTTGAGGAGGCTGAAGGGCTGTGGCAAGGATTTGGAAGGACAGAGTACTTGAGAGGGGAAATGAAAAGGAGGAATAATGACAGGAGAGAGATGCCTTGGAGGGAAAAAAAGAAAATCCAAAAAAAAAGTGTATTAATAGGTATATAAAACAAGCATATAAAAACCATCTGATTTGGTCAATTTGGATCTATTAATATTTAACTAAATTTGAATTTGAATTTTAAATAACAATTCTATTGTTTGGATTTATTATTGAGTGTTCACATTTTGTTTGATCTAACTGCACTCTGATTTTATCTAAATGTAAATAGGGACCACTAAGAAGTGATGAATATTTTCCTTTGTTCTTCATATTCCTTTACTCCATATTAATATTAACATTTTATTCCTGTCATGTTGTACAGGATATATTAATCCTGAATTATGGTACAACCACAGGAGTAATTGATTAAGTAATTCTTTCTGTTATGACCAGGTGAGGAGGATTCGCAGGGCTTCCCTTCTTCTCATCTCCTCATTTGACCGCAACAGATTTTTGGAAAAAGATAAGGGTATCGTTGCCAATTTAATGTGTACTTAACTGTTTACATGCTGTGATCATAAATGAATGAGTTGAATGAGGTTTCTTGAGTTTAACAAAGAAAGAGGTTAGTTTTATTACACTAAAACTATCTGGGGAAAAATAATAAAAATGTGCTCTGACTTTCACTCGAAACTCACACACACAAATACAGGTTATAGAATTAGGGAATGCATTGCCTGGAAGTGTGGTAGAGGCAGGTTCAATTGAGCCACTCAAGAGGACATTGGATGATTATCTAAATAGAAACATTGTGCAGGGTTATGGGGGAAAGGCAGGAGATTGGCACTAAGTTAAAATGCTCAGAGAGCTGGTGCAGACACGATGGGCTGAATGGCCTCCTTCAGCACCATAACAATTCTGTGATATATTTGGCCAAATTGCCCTCTGTAAGAAATAAAAGAAGTTCACAGATTGTTTGGAATATCTGCTAGCTGCAGGTTGAATCTGATGGTCTTTTCAGTGCTGAGGCAGTTCAAAGATCTAGTTGATCTTTCTGTCTTCCTGGAGACATTGCTCTGAAGTTAAATTCTTTCTTTAAGAAATCTATGATGACTGCAAAATGGAGAAAGTCAAATTATTAGACAGGGCCCAAGCTAGTTGGTGAGAGAGAGGGGCAGGAGCTCCACTTAGCTCTATCCATTATGCTAAGAAGCCCATGTGCTTAAAACCGCATACAATACTCGCCAACTGCCAGCAATTCAAACAATTGTCTATTCCAATTAGCTCTCCTGGCAACCTAATTGAGTTATCTTAAAAATCAAGGTTTTTTTTTGTGTCTAAGCAATTAACCTCTGAACGAAAACAGAATTACCTGGAAAAACTCAGCAGGTCTGGCAGCATCGGCGGAGAAGAAAAGAGTTGACGTTTCGAGTCCTCATGACCCTTCAACAGAACAGGGTCATGAGGACTCGAAACGTCAACTCTTTTCTTCTCTGCCGATGTTGCCAGACCTGCTGAGTTTTTCCAGGTAATTCTGTTTTTGTTTTGGATTTCCAGCATCCGCAGTTTTTTGTTTTTGTTTTTAACCTCTGAATTGTTCGTCTTCAGCTATTGATTATTGTAGTTGGCTTACATAGATATCTTGTCAATACGGCAAGAAGGAATGTTTTTTACAGGTCAGGGGGAAAGGTTCGGTTATTGTCTTTGGTGAGTTTTGCAGACTTGCCATCTCCTCTCCTTAGGGTTGAAAAGTGGAATATAAATAGAAAAGTAAATTAGTGTTGGCCATTTTGGTGTAAATTGAAGTCACTTTAGTCTGTTTTTAAAAATCTGTCTTTTTTAAAGTCCAATCCCTGTTTCCAGCCGATGATTTGTAAAGCATTGGGTCTGAATTTCATTGGCAATTGGTGTTGGATTGCTGCTACACTCCTGGTTTTATCACCTTAAATTTTATTCCATCCTGTCTTATCTGACCTTCTGAATCAGGCCGGGTGAGATCCGGGCAGTCCAGGGCTTAATGTTGAAGGGAATTTCTGTCAAAGGGAAGGTCATGCTCTCTTTTTTACAGCTTTAGCTACTGTAAATTAAAGGCCCATTGAAGTTTAAAGGTCCTTGAAAGGCCAGGGAGCAGTTAAGTGTATAAGGTAACTGGATAGGATTTGGGGAGACGCCGTGTCATTGGCAGTGGTGGGGGGGTCATTGGGAGGAGGTCATGGGTGTCATTGTGGAGGTCTTCGGAGTGGTCATTGGGGCAGGGGAAGATGAGGGGGGAAGTCGGTCCTCAGTTCATGTTGAGCCTCGGGGAGTGGGCTGGCATGGATGTGTCGGGCCTTAGATGGGTGGGGGTGAGAATCAGGTTGGATCTGGTTGGGCTTGGAGGGAGTGGGGGTGAGAGTCAGCTCCGTCGGGCCTGGGAGGGTGGGGGTGAGAGTCAGGTCAGGGCTGGGAGGATGTGGGGCAGGAGTCCAGTCAGGTCAGGTAGGGCATGGGGTTGTGGAGGCAATAGTATGATCTTGTTGGTGGGGGGAAGGAGAGGAGTCCCTGTGGGCATGGGGGACTCCTGTCAGGAGGTGCAGTCCCTTGGGGAGGCCCCTGGGTGGGTCAGTGGGGGAGGGGTGGGGGAGTCCTGTGAGGGGTAGTAGTCAGGGGGGATGGGGGAGGACCCTGGGGGGGTCATTAAGATGGGGGGGGGCTCCTGTTGGGTGGGGGGGAGTCGTGTGGGACTGTACAATAGTTAACCAGAAGTTAGAAGTGGTTTCCATTCTTCTAACTTTTTCTGGGTAACTATTGATGTTATCGAGTTGGAACCATCTGAGATTTGCGATTTAAGTCACATTTTCGGATGGTTCCTAGTGCAGGGCAATTGCCCAGGGGAGGTTTGCACTTCCAGGCAATTGCCGTACAAACCTTACCTGTGAACCTCCAAGACTGGTTCCCCAATGAATCCCTTGGGCAATCTGGAGCTCGGAAGTTACGGCTCAATATTTGATAAAAGCACATCTTCATAAAGTTTCCTACTGGATTCAAAAGCGTCACTTTTGAAAACCAATATGCTTGCTTACACTGAATTTGGATAATTATAGTAATAAATCCTAACCCCCAAAACATACTTTGAAATTCATTCCAGTCATGTGGATGTGACCTAGGTCAGCATTTCCCTCTGTCCCTAACCATCGTTGTCCTGCCTGTTGGTGTGTTCAGCTTTAGTTTAATGAATGAGTACTGCATGCAGAACATATTCATTATTGAGATAATCAGTCTCTGTTACACTTCAAGGGCTATTTGAATAAGTTTTGATGGCTTTTGATGCTTTGAGTCAAGATGCCAAATCCGACCACCACAAGATTAAATTTGTGCTGAGGAAACTATCATTTGATTTGCACGCTAGATGGAATCCTATTATTTCTAACCATGGCTCTGGTAAGCAGGGATGCATTTGGAGTATTTAAAATATTTCTAGTAATCAGGATATACAGGATAATCCATTATGAAACTGGAGACATTTTGTAGAGATGCAAGAAACAGAGTAACTCCTGATCTAAAACTGTTACAGCAGGAAATGGGTTTAAAATCTATATCTGAACTTTAATTGGTCTGTTACTGATTGCTCTTTTAAGTGTTTCAAGTTTGCTTTTTCTAAGAAATGCTTTTGAGTGGTTCTATCAGCACAAGCCACATGAAAAGCTGTTTCCTTCCAGTAAAGCCACAAGAAACCATATAATGTGGGTGTGAAACAGTCCAAAATAGCAATGGGCTACAGTTGTATATTTGGTTTGTTTTCTATTGGAGTTGTATGTTACATTTTTAGCATATCTGTGGGAGATCCATGGTTTTCATTATACAATTGCTAAGTTAACATAGAATTACGTAGCATTTTATAACACCGGAACAGGTTATTCCACCTAACTGGCCTGTGCTAGCACTGGCCTCCTCACACCTTATTTCATCTCATCCTATCAACAAATCTTTCTATTTATTTTCCTCTCATGTACTTATCCAGCTTTTCCTTGAATAAATCTATTTCAACTACACCCTGTGGTAGAAATTTCCACATTCTTACCACACTCTGAGCAAATTAAGGACGTTTCTTCTGAATTCCCTTCTGGGAATTTATTCGTGGCTATCTTATATTCGTGGTTCCCAGTTTTGGATTCTAGCACTTGTGGAAACATTTTCTCTGCATCTACCCTATCAGTTGAGTCTGTCCCTGTCTCAGCTCTTCTTCTCTGAAACTCTCATCCATTTCTTTGTTACCTCTTGACTTGATTTTCTAATGCATGTCTCCCACATCCTACCCTCCTGGTGGTCATCCTCTGCTGCTTGTGTCCTAACTCCCACTAAATCCTGTTTACACCACCCCTGAGCTCGCTGACCTACACTGACTCCCAACTAAGCAATGCTTCAAGTTTAAAATTCTCATCCTTTTTTTTCAAATCCTTTCATAGCCACGCCCCTCCCTATATCTGAAAACACTGCAGTCCCACAACCCTCTATGCATCCCTGATTTCAATCACTCTACCATTGGTGGCCATGCCTTTAGCTGCTGAGGCCCCAAGCTCTGGTATCCCTCCCTAAACCTTATTGTCTCTCTCCCTTTCTTTCAGCCTCTAAGACACTCTTTAAAATCTATTTCTTTAACCAAGATTTTGGTCATCTGCCTTCATATCATCTTATGTGGTTCATTGTCATATTTTGCTTTATAATGCCCCTGCAAAGCACCTTGGGACATCTGATTATGTTAAAGATGCTGTATAAATACAAGCTTCTTGTTGTTGCTCTTATGGTACCTCATTGTTCAGAGCTACAGTGAACAGCTTGAGGCCAATTTTGTTTTGCTTTTCTCAATCATATGGAGATGAGTTCCTACAGTCATGGCAAAACACTAATATTAAGAGGACAGTCATCTTCTGCTGAATCTATATTTGTTGTTGGCCCCCATATTGCTATATATGTTGGATATCTGACACATTGCCAGCATACAATTACACACAATGCATTTCTTTCTGATGTTCAGAATTCCTCATGTTTGAATGTATCCTATCTAGGATAATGTCAGTATCATTTTGTTTCAGCACATGGCCTATTATCTCAGAGTTCAGAACAGTATTATTGAAATATTAATCCCACACTTTATAGAGTTTACAATAGGCTTTTGTCATACAGATGTTAAACCCGTGCCAGTGATATTGAGTAAATTATGCATCAAATTAGACTTGAACAGTCTTTTTTTTTCATTCAATCTCTATTGTATCAGCAAAATACACAACAAGGAGAGAAATGGGGTGACAAAAACCCATGCAAAGATTTAATCATAATTATTTCTTCCTCATAAGACTTTGCTCAACATTTCTCTCTCTAAAAAGCAGCAATTAATGTAACATTCCAAAATGATATACCTGCTGATGGAATGTCAGAACCAACTCAATCCACTTAGCACACTGAATAATCCGACATCTGAACCAGACTTGTTCGGTGTCTACCAATGGCTGGTCACTTTGTATGTGCCCCTTCTCTGAGGTCTCTTTGCATTTACCATTTCCCTCTTACAAAAGCTTTACTGCCATCCACCCACTGCCTCTCTTTTATCTGATTCTTCACGGACAGAGATCAAAGGGGTTTCCAACACATTGGGAGTAATTTTAACATTGATAATGTAAAATGGGCAAATGCAACTGGCTTCAATGAAAAACAAAATCAGGCATTGTGTATATTGAGGGGCCAATTCAATATTGTCCCTTATACACCATTAACTCAGTGCGGTGGGACATGTTTTTACTTGAGTATCCAGCTGACACATTGTTTATTGTTCGGCTTCTGGAGAAAAGTTTTGATTTATAAAGGCATTTTTTTTTTGTTATTGAGTTAAGTTTTAAAATCAATGCAGATAAAAATCAAACCATGGCCAGAATTTTCCGTGAATTTCAACAAGTGATGTGAAAAAAGAAATTTTTCCTGCCAGCTGCAAGGGTAGGTTTTTGCTCTGTATTGTCCGCTTCCCACCTTATTAATTATGCAGCCACAGAAAACATGCAGTATCAATGGCAGGCGTCCTCTGAATCGACAGACATGCTATTATCTCACCGTTTCCTCACTCCTGGTGCCATTTCTAAACTGCAGTCACACGCACACTTCTCAATGGTTGCAGCCCAGGACCTGCTCCAGTGAAGACATGGCCCTGAAAGCCAAGAAGAGGTCACTGACCCGTCGCTAGAATTAGTTTTGGAGGCCCGCCGTGATGTCCTCTTTCCCCGCTCTGGCCACAGGAAGTCCAGCAATCTCACCGCTCCGGCTTTGGAGGTGGTGGCAGTGGTAGTCAATGCCAACACTGCACATAAGGAAGAGGGGCTGATTTTTGGCATTCTTGCCAGAGTGACCCACCCCACCGCCCCCCCCCCCCAACTTTTATCAAGTACAGTAATACACTGGAATGTAGTATCCTTGAGATGGAACTCTTTCCCTGGAACTTGAATAAGAGTCCCCCAACCTGCCATACCACCTGACGCCAACAAGGCTGGAAAATTCCGGCCCTAGTGTGATCGCTTGGTAACTCCAGAACTGACCCCCAACCATTCACACTGACCCCCTGATTACACCCCAACCCCCCAACTACACCCCAACCACCCAACTACCCCTCCCATCCACCCAACTATCCTCCTCCCTGACCCACCGACTATCCTCCTCGCCACACTGTGTGACTACCAATTATCCTCCTGTCCTCCTGACTAGCCCCCAAACATCCGTCCACACACCGGAACCCCAACTACCCTCCCTGTACTTGCAACTACTCACTGACCATCCAACTATCCTCCCAACAATCCCCACCTACTCAACTACTCTCCCGACCAGCCAACTACCTTCCTAACCTGACCCAACTACCCCCTAACTTGCCTACCCGTTCACCCACCTACCCCCTACCCACTTACCCACTGACCTCCTACCCGCCTCGCCCACCTAATTTCTACCCATCTCAACCATTCACTCACCCACTCATTCAACCATCCATTTGCTCATCCATTCACTGACATCTTTCACTAACATTCAGACTGGACATTTAAACTTACCATAGGGCAGCTAGTGCTGTAAAAAGTGGCTGTGTCTTGTCTTCCCCTGACTCTATTACGATCCCAAGGGCACTGCAGTCTGCATTTCTGGGGCAACCAAGTTCGGAAGACCCCTGTAGAAATGTGGAACAGTGTCGAGACAGGCAAATTTCCGGACACAGCAGCAATTCAACAAAGATTGCCGCTCCTCGGAAGATCTAGGTCAATATATACTAATGCAGTAGATGTTTAGTGAATTTTCAAATCAGTCATTAAAAGCCAGGACATGCGCCACCCTCAGTTCTGACAATGTCCTGATTTAAGACAACTGATCAAAACTATCAATGCAGCCATTTGCTTCATGCATTCAAAAGTAATGAGTTATTAATTACATTTCAGTGTTAAATTCAATTTGAAAAAAATGAAGTGGAACAGTATCTCATGCATAAGTCATCATAAGTAAATCTAGTCATTTGCACCTATAATTCAAATTTTAAAGTGATTTGCAGGTTTCCACATCAATGTTTTTGTAATACTAACTTCATGGCCTCAAGAAAATACAGGTGTCTCTAGATGCTGGCCACTTAAGCAACTGCCTTCATCAAATGCCTTTACCTGAACTCTTCTGGGCAAATGAGAAAGTTGTATGAAATTGTACTGTACAGTTTCGTTAGTATGACATTTTTACATATTTGCTTAGTTTCAAAGATCATAACGATAGGTTATGAAGCATATCAAGGATGATTTGCTTTTCCTGGCAGTAATTCATTGGCTGGGAATTTCTTCAGTAAGTCATTTTATTTCTTTTGGTCTTAATAGAGGGAATATCAGGAATCCAAGAAGATGCACATCCATAATATTAGCCATAGGAGTGAGAGAAATGTACAAAGAATCGAAGAAATGCCATTGAAGGAGATAACTATTTGGGTCATGGTATACTTATCTGAGGTCCACACTAAGGCTATTGCATTTCTCCATTTCTTCTCCATACTCTTCAATTTTCTTCTTTAGATTGTTCAACTATTTTCCTCTTAAATGTTGTGATTGACTTAGTTTCAATAGTCTCTGATGGTCATGTAATCATATTCATATGCATTGGAGGCATTGGTCGAAATATTCCAGAACTCAGTGGATTCCGGGAGGGTCCCAATGCTAATGTGATGCCCCTGTTCAAGAAGGGAGGGAGACAAAAAGCAGGAAATGATAGGCCAGTCAGCCTAACATCTGTCGTTGGGAAAATGCGAGAGTGCATTATTAAGGAAGAAATAGCAGAACATTTAGAAAAGCTTAACACAATCAAACCGAGTCAACATGGTTTTGTTAAAGGGAAATCATGTTTGACAAATTTTCTAGAGCTCTTTGAAGATATAACAAGCAGAGTTGATAAAAGGAAACAGTTAGATGTAGTGTATTTAGATTTAAATGTAGTGTATTTAGATTTCCAGAAGGCTTTCAATAAGGTGCCACATAAAAGGTTGTTGCACAAGATAGGAGCTCATGGTAATGTATTAGCATGGACTGAGGACTGGTTAACACACAGAAGACAGAGAGTCAGGATTAATGGGTCTTTTTCAGGTTGGAAAGACGTAACTAGTGGAGTGTCACCAGGAGCAGTCCAAGGGCCCCAATTATTTACTATCTATTTTAATGACTTGGAGGAGGGGGCAGAGTGTAATATATCAAATTTGCTGATGATAGGTGGGAGAGCAGTTTGTCATGAGGACATAAGGAATCTGTAAGAGGATATAGACAGGTTGAGTGAGTGGGCAAAATCTTGGCGGATGGAGTTTAATATAGAAAAGTGTGAGGTCATGCACTTTGGTAGGAAGAATCAAAAGGCAGACTATTATTTAAATGGAGAGAGAATCGAAAAGAGTGCAGTACAGAGGGATCTGGGTGTTCTTGTGCATGAAATACAAAAAGTTAGCATGCAGGTGCAGCAAGTAATTAAGAACGCAAATGGAATTTTGGCCTGTATTGCTAGGGGGGGTTGGAGTTTAAAAATAGGGAAGTCTTGTTACAACTGTACAGGGTGTTGGTGAGGCTGCACCTGGAGTACTGTGTACAGTTTTGGTCCCCGTCTTTAAGAAAGGATATACTGGCACTGGAAGAAGTTCAAAAGGCTGATTCCTGGAATGAAGGGGTTGACTTATCAAGAACAGCTAAACAGGTTAGGCCTTTATTCATTAGCACTCAGAAGAATGATGGGTGATCTTATTGAAACATACAAGATTCTGAGGGGGCTTGACTCGTTCGATGTTGAGAAGATGTTTCCACTAGTGGGGGAATCCTGAATTAGGAGGCGTAGTTAGTGAATCAGGGGATACTCATTTAAAACTGAGTTGTGAAGGGAATTTCTTCTCTCAGAGGGTAGTGAATGTCTGGAATTCTCAACCTCAGAGAGTTGTGGAGGCTGGATCACTGTAAGTATTTAAAGAGGAAGTAGATAGATTTTTGAAATATCAGGGAGTTGAGAGTTGTGAGGAGCTGGCACGAAAGAAGAGTTGAGGCCTGGGGCAGACCAGCCATGATCTTATTGAATGGTGGGGCATGCTTGAGGAGCCGAATGGCCTACTCCTGCTCTTACTTCTTATGTTATGTTCTAATAACCCATTGCATGAAAATTTTCTTCAATATTCCCTTTTTGTGCTACTCGTCTTAGTCATAAATGTATGTGTCCTTGCTACCAATTCACCACCCAGTGGAAATAACATTCCTTATTTATATTGTCAAATCCTTTCATATTTCCCATTTTACTCTATAACTCTGTTTTAGTGAATAAAGCCATGATTCTCAAATTTCATCAGAACTATATCACTGCATCAGTGGTATTTTCCTAATGAATCTAAGGGCACATTTATAAAACATATTCAAAATTGATGAAAAAAAGTATTGATTTTGTACAAGTGCTAAACTCATGTAGACTAAACCAAATTAGGACTCGAAATTACTTTGAAGCAAAGTAGAGTGATCTGCCATCTTACAGAAATTTCCCTGTTACTCTGATGTTAGATTAGGTCCTGGCTATATGGAGTTGAAGTTACATGTACACCATACCTATAAGGTTTGCACAAAGTTAAAAACAAGCTGCACTGGTGCTACAATTGTAGTCTAACTTGTTCCTTTTTTTAATGACTTCAATATGCTTTCTATAACAGGATACCCAAAACTGTAAACAGTGCCCTAATTGTTATGCAACCAAGTCTTGTAATCCCTTTGCTTTTGTACTCAATGCCCCATATAATTTTTTATTTGTTTACAGGATGTGGGCATTGCTGACCAGGCCAGCATTTAAAACCCAAAATCCTACTTGCTATTTATATAGATTTTTCGGCTTACAATCTTGCTTTTAAAGGGTTACATCCTGCATCCTGGATCTCTCTCTTCATCTACTCCAGCAGGAAATTTGCCATTTAGGTTATATTTCCATCCTCTGTTCTTTTCTCCAAAATATACTGCTTCATGTTCATGTACATTAAACCACATTTGCCACATAATCTGTCCATGTCCACCTTCATTCTTCCTCATACATTGCAACAATCCCCAGTTTTGTGTCATCAGAAAATTTTGGTATTATTCCCTCAAACCATTTGTTTGAGGGGGAGAAAGAGATCCCCACTCAAATTCCTCAAGGCCGTGTAACTAGATACATCATGGTCTTGCTGAAAAGCACACCTGTGTGAATATAGTCAAGGATAGTTTCACAATTGACAACAATGTCCCACCCCTTTATGATAGAATAGCCTGTCAACAACTTAAATTTAAAACTGCTTGGACATGATACCAGAGTATTGCCACAGCCTGAAGAACTGTAACTCCAGATTGTGTTGGCACCTTCAGGAAAAGAAATTGGGAAAAGGAACAACTAATTCAGTGCAGTTACCCCTTGGCTACTATAGGAGTCATAAGTTTAAGTTTAATATGATTAATTATAATTACTCTTTACATAATGAATTTGTGCTCCTAGGTAGACCTAGAACTCAGTCCATGTGGGAATCTCCATGAGGTGTACTTTCCATATATGTTTTTGGAGGGATTGTAATATAATGGTGGGCTAAACATTCCCGCTTTATTGTTCTCTGGTGAGAAATATAGAGATTTCAATGGATCTCCAAATGCCAGGTTGAAATAATAAGAGTGGAAAGTGTGGCTTGTGTTTGCTAACAGTAAGGCTGCGCCGACTTCAAAATTGCCTTCTTTGTTATTTCAAGAACACCTAAATTGACATGGGTGCAATGTGTTTCTGAATACATTAGGTGATTTAAGTGATAGAAACTTTGGGCTGATTTTCGTCTCCCAATGGAGGCAGGTCAGAAAAGTAAAATAATTAGGACTTTCGACTGCAAATTCCAATTTCTAATGCCTTTCCAACCCTGTGCTATTTTTGCGTGGCCTTTTTGTGGGTTGGGAAGGCCTTGAGGGCAAACCCTGAATTCACTCTTCTGAGGTTAGGGTCGCCATTGTTAAGACCATAGGAAATTTGAATTTCCTTCCTCATGCTATTTTCATGTGCTGATGTGGGTTTTGGAAGGCTTAAAAAAACCCAGCCAGATTTAAGAGTTTGCGACCACTGCGGGAAGCCTGCTGAGGAGCCTGGAACATACTGACAGGTAAGTGTTTAATGTTTTGAACCAACACTATCAGATACTATATTGTGATGTAGATGCGTTTTTAATGCTGTCAATGCAAAGGTAGTTTGACCATCACATTGATTACCATTGTGTAAGTGTTGATATGCATTGCAGTGCTTTTCCCAATAAAGTGACATGATGAATTCAAAACGGTAGAAAAATGTGTTAGGAAACTCTCGTGTTATGCTTTGAACTGACATTTAAATGTCCAGCAATCTTTAGCTTTGAAAAAATTGGACCTGCTGTTGAATGCTAAAACAAGCTAAGCATCTGCTACACTCCATTGATTGACAGGCATTCTGCTTCGAATTAGAACTGAACACCACTGGCAGTTTTTTTTTAAAAGGGCTATCTGGTGTTTCAGTTTCACTAGACTATATTGTTGACATTTCCCAGGGTTCATTTTAACTGAGGCTATTATGAATGCTTGGCTAAGTTTCAATTGGCCCAGAACCACTTATTTCAGTGGGGGGCACTATACTCCCATTCTAATTCACCGTTCTAAGAAGTTATTGAAAGATTATTTGTCTTTGATGTTGTAAATGGACAAATGTTTGTTTCCACAACAGATTTGACCATTTGAGGGCATTTACATTTTTTTGAATGGGTTTTATGGAGGAAAGTTTTTTGTCAGCATGCAGGTGCTTTGAATATGACAGCTCTATTAGACTGTTAGAAATTTTTTTAATGCCCATTTCAGGGATATTCTGAGGCCTGCCCATAGCAGATACAGGGTGAGTGTCTACTGAGACTACATGCGGGGCATGGAGGGAAGCATGGGGATATGAGGGGGCAAGGAGTGGGCATGGAGGGTGCTCCAGGTGACATTGGGTTATGAGGGGTCATAGAGGGGGCATGAAGGGGACATGGGGGTGGTGATTGAGGGTTGAGAGTTAGCGGCATAAAAACTATGTTGGATTGATATCTCAGTGAACATAGGCGGGCCTTTTAACTGACTTGCTCAGCACCCTCACTCCTTTGATGTTGCTTCAGGTCTCAGTAAATCAAAATTTTGCCTGTCCACGTCTCAAGGAGATAAAAATATAGTGGGTATGGGCAGAGGTGATGGGCTTGGGTTTCTGAAATTGGAAGATGGCTCACCTGAGCCCAGCATGAAAATCCAGCCCTTCAATGCTGCTTAGCAGATGTGGGATGAGAGTCCATCTCAGGGGGTTATCGGGAAGTGCATCAAGGGGTTGATATGATGTTATAAGCTATGTGTGTGAAGCCAAAGAATCTATTAATATTACTTAAAATGTACATCTTGTTGGGATATATACCCCAAAGTTAGCTTTTTATGCAAAAATCGTAGCATTTCTGCTCATTGAAACCAGTGGCTCTCAAACATTTTTGTCCGCTGATCACTTAGGTGGGGGAGAAACCCTGTGAAACACCTAGTAGTTCTACCCCAACCATTTTTGCTTACCATCGTATAAAACACTCCTCAGAGCTTATGGAAACGAAATATTTTGCTGCATTTTTACTTCTAAATGTAATGAATTGAGATGCATTCATTTTTAAAATATTTATCATAAGTAAATTATTAATTCATACTAGAAACAAAAAAATAGTCATGTTCATAGTATAAATATTATTACTACGAGAACATTATTTGAAACATTCTAATATATGCTATAAGACCATCATGATAATCTTCTTCTGGGAAACTAATACTTATCTTAAATTGATATTAATCAAACAAAACCAACAGTAACACAAATTTTGCTTATAAAGATATATTGTTGCTCAAGCTTATGATCACTGGTGCCACACTTGCAGGAGCCAGTCTAGCTGTTTGACATCGCGTGGGTGGTGCGTTGAGTGTTCTGGCCTCTTCTGTCATATAGCCTCGGCTGACATTTACTCATCAGTGACTTGCATTTTGGACCAGCCTGCAGACCACCTGGAGGACCCCTATGGGCCATGCTTTGAGAACCACTGGTTTAGAGTTATTAATTTTTATCTAATTTGCCTGGTTGGGAGGGATAGGGCAAGCGTTGCAGGGAATAGCTACAGAGCAAGAAATGAGCAGGTATGGAACATTATTGTTGTCCTGTTGTTATATGTTTATCAAGTGATTAAACAATATAGGGTCAGTTAAACATCCTAATCAAGTGGGAACAGAACAGGTGGGGCAGTAATATATCTTTGGGAGACATATGTACTACTTTCAAACTGAAACTGAAATGAAACTGATGTGGTGGGACTTTGTAAGTTTATTTATATCTTGTTTCTGAAATACCTTGTATATCTGTATTAAACTTGCATTGAAATTCAGAGGTCAGGTCAGTGATCATGTGCAGTAGTGAGGGCCTCAAAAATGTCAGAGTGATTATTGGGAAAAATAATGTTTTTGATTTAAACAATCAAAATAAAGTGAAAAATTATAAAAATTTATCCACTGAAAATGCTTTCCCTACCAGAGCATACATTAAGAATACTATGGTCATTGTAACATTCAGTAAAGTGCACATTTACAAAATCCATCAGCTGGCAATTAACGATTAATGATTTTTTTGACAACAGAGCTAGCGGTAGAAATTCATCTTGGCTTTTCTGCGCTCCTTTATATATTTAAGGCACTGCCTCCATAGATGACTGAAAAATAGCCTGACTCCATTTTGGGCCAGAGGTTTTTAAGGGACCAGGAGTGCTGGATATTGGTCCTCAAAATTGAGCTATATGGTCCCCGTTAAGGCTTGGATATTTCGGATGGTGAGGTTTCCCATCCTGCCATCCGTAGAGAACATGTCCCCTCCGACTCTAAGAGCCCTGTAGCCATTTCATGCTCGAATGAGCATTAATCGGCTGCAAACTGGACTTCTGCCCCTCACTCAGGAGGAAGTCCCACTTTAGAGATTGGCTGGCAGTTCTCTAGTACCTGCAGTGACAGAAGCTGCAATGGACAGAAGAGGAAGTTCATGAAGTCCACAGAGCCTAAGTCCCTGGAGTGCATGAAAAAGTGAGTTTTTGGGGCATCAGGGCAGGGAGGGTAAGGAAAGCCGGGGGGGGGGGGGGAGTTGGATAATAGGGGATTAGGGTGTCAAAAAAGGTCAATAATCGTTAATTGTCAGCTGATAGATTTTGTAAATGTGTACTTTACTGAATATCACTTTGAGGACAGAGTGGGAGGGAGGTCCAGCAGCCATCGGAGCCTTAAGTGGTGGGGGGGGGGGGGGGGGGGGGGGGGGGGGGGTGGAGGTGGGGGGGGGGGGGAATGCCACCAGAAATTAGAAGGGAGCTTCTGATGGAAGCCACTTGACCTTCCCGCCTGAGGCCTAAACCCAATCATTTTTGGGCTTCCCCCACACCCAGGGAAATCCTCCCATCAGCCTAAAAATTGAGGCTGGGCAGGAAGTGGCCCTTAAGTGGTCAATTATTGCTGAGTGGTCGGGCGGGCGGAAACCCAGTGGGATGCCCATTCATTTTATCTTCCCTCCCACCAAAAAATCCACCAGTGGGGAAGCGGGAAATTCTGGTATAAGATGGAGCAACAAGGTCCAATTTCTACCTGCTGATCTTCTGTCAATGAAAATCAGTATGTCCTGTTTTCTGAAAGACAATTCATTGTTATATTATGTTACTGTGATACTATTATTGTGCTGGCTAGATTTCAGTGGTATTGGAGTAGTTGTTCTTTTTACCTGTTTAAGACAAATTCCATTGGGTGTTTTCTTTATAATGAAAATTGCAACTTGGATAATCTCCCATTTTAGTTCTCAAGTGCTGCAGTGTAAGTTCATGAAATATGTCTTACTTACAATTTAGTGCAGTTATCTATGAGATAAAACCTGCAGGAAAGGTTTATATGAGTCATAATAACATATAGATGGCTCCTTAGAAGTCAGACATAATATCACAATCCATATTCTCTCAAATACTGGGTTTAGACAACATAGTTCTGGCTCTTAATGTTATTACTTGTAGAACGTTCAAGAACTCTAGGGATTAGATTGTGAATGAGTCTCCAATTACTTTCTATTTGATTATAATTAGCTCTCTAATTAGTGACAATGAACATTTTGATTGTGACCTTATTTTAAAATTTACACTTCAGCCTTTAGCCCTAACTAATGATACCATAAAACCCCAGAGTTCTAGACAAAGAAATTAAGTGAACTACGACTGGGGCAATGTAGATGCTTTTATATTTTGGCCCTTTGCAAAACAGTAATACTCATGGAGTGATTCCCTATGAGCACGTGACTAAAACTGGCTCTTCCTTCCCAACAGCACAATCATAGATCCAAAAAGATCTTACGCCTCTGTAAACATCAGAAAGCCCTATGCCCCTCCAATACTTTATTTTACTAAATTAGTAACTAGTTAAATAATAAAATAAATAAATAAGGTTAGACAGACACAGGAGGCAAATGGTGTGCACTGTAATGCTGGACAACCATATCTGCACTAAGCATCTATAGCTTGAGCAACTTTGGCTGAGAGTTGCTGAGCTGGAGTCCAAGTTGTTGACATTGCAGAGCATCGGGAAGGAGAAGAGTTACCTAGAAACTTTGTTCTGGGAAGCAGTCACCTTAGATGAGCAGAACTTTAGGGTTGATCAATGGTCAGAGACAGGAGGGTTTAACTGCAAATCAGACAGGGATGGGGATCCAGCATGTAGTGATGGAGGAGCCTCAGCCCTTGACTTTGATCAACAGGAACAAGGACCACAGGTTGGATGAGCAAACTGACCATGGCATCATGGTGCAGGATGATGCTTAAGTGGGAGGAGCTAAAAAGAATGTTGTAGTGGTAGGGGATGGTATAGTCGGGGGATAGGCACTGTTCTCTGCAGCTGCAACCGGGAGCTCAGAAGCTTGTGTTGCCTGCCCGGTACCGGGGTTAAGGACATCTCGTCAAGGCTGGAGACAAGCTTGAAGTGGGAGGGTGAGGCTCCAGTTGTTGTAGTTCACAAAGGATCTAGAAACATATTTTGAACTAGGAATGATGATCTGCTGAGAGAGTTTGAGGAGTTAGGAAGAGTTAGGTAAAAGGAAACGATAACAGGAAACTGAAAGTATTAATGCACAAATTTCAGTAATATTTCACATTTCAGAATTATAACATATAAAAGATATTTAATACCAAGTTTCAAATTCAAGGTAGGAGTGCTACAAAGAACAACAAAACATAACTGGAGTAACTTCAACTACCCAAAATGGGAAGATGGTGGAGTAGTGATAATGTCACTGGACTATTAATCCAGGCTAATTCTCTGGGGACATGGGTTCAAATCCCACGATGGCAGCTGGTGGAATTTAAATTCAATTAATAAATCTGGAATTGAAAAGCTAGTCTCAATAATGGTGACCATGAAACTACTATTGATTGTTGTAAAAACCCATCTGGTTTAGGGAAGGAAATCTGCTATCCTACCAGAGCTGGCCTACATGTGACTCCAGATCCACATGATGTGGCTGATTCTTAACTGCCATCTGCATTGGCCTAGCAAGCCACTCAATTCAAGGGCAATTAAGGATGGGCAACAAATGCTGGCTTTGTAGGTGACACTGACATCCCAAAAAATAAAGGAAAAAGTGTTTAGGTTGGGTAAGAAGTAAAAATTTTAACCTGATTCTATACTACCCCGAATGCACCCATGTCCAATTTTAATGAAGAGGGGGCTGAGGCTGGGCAGCCACTCTACTTTCAGGAGATGGGTCAGTCATTATAATCTTTTAAGGATTCTGCAGGCGGAGTCTTACCAGCTTTAAAAACCTTCAGGCATCAGGACCAGTTGGATGGCAGATCCACTGGGAGAGGTAGGCACTACTGAGGCGGAAAGTGGAGTGGAAGGGCACAACAGAATGGAGGCACTTTTGGAAGAATACTGGAAATTTAAAAATAAGGAGAGCCCACCACTGTTAGGGCCATCAATGTAGAGGAGGAACCCTCCACAGGATCGTTTGTGGCCTTGCAGCCTTTTCATCCTTAAGACTTCTTCATTGAGCCATCGAGACGAGATATCAAGGGCCCCTCAGCCTGCCACCGGAAGCTGCCTCCAAGATTTGCCCAGTCTCTGGACTCCGCATGAGGCTGGTATGATGCTGGAAAGATACCACTGGTTTCTGAAAATACCCCATAAGCAGGGAATCTTAAATGGTCTTATTGATGACTATCAACCAGGTTGGTTGTCAGGTGGGAAAGCTGGAAGAAAATACATTAAAAATTTAAAAATTAACAACTGGAGAATGTTTGGAAAAGCTGTATTTCCTGGTTTCCCATTTATAACCCCTCTCCGCCCCCAACCCTGAACACACAGACCTGTAACTGTTGTGGCAACGTTAACCTGAGCACAGAGTCAGTTACAGAGAGTTTACTCAGCAGAGGGATTTTAAAAAAATGGAAGAAAGAATGGATGCAATTAAGGATGCAAGAAAAAGAAAAATAACCTGGAACAGCATCTTAGCATGGTGAACTATTTATCAAAATTCCTGCCTGATTTGTCAAATGTCATAAAACTACTAAGAAAGCCACTCTGGGGGGAGGGTGGGGTTGGGGGGGTGGTGTGGAGATGTTGTTTGGCATTGAACTCATGAGAACTTTTTTTCCTGTACATGTTGATGCGGGATATCAGTTAACCATGTCGGCAATTTGTGTCAACATGCTAATCTTGCTAATCTTATGTATTTTTCCAGTTCTTGGTGGCTTTGATGTATTTTTGCCACCAGAACTAATCTCGAGCAGGCAAAAAATAAGAATTGTCACTATTGGAGATAAATCTCCTGTCAATAGTGTCATGAAGCGATTAATGTATATAATGTTATTTGAAAAAAATTTTTAAATAGAGGTTTAGTCTGTGGGTGTGTCTTTGTGTGTCTTAATTGGATTAAAGCCAGCTAGCCTGGGTGCTTTGATGTACAGTAGCTTTGAGATGTAAACAGAGAGGTAGGAGATTTATTTGCATTTTGTTGAATAGAACATTCAAGAAGGGGATTGAAATCTTGCACCTAGCTAGGAGAGACCAAGCAATATGTTCATATTACTAATAAAATTGGTACTATGAAAGGGGTTTTATTGTTAGAAGAGGTGGAGTTCAAATGGCCTGATGATACAATGAAAATTTACATTCAAAGAGAAGTGCTGGGTATAACCGAAGGCAGTTTTGTGTGTGCAGAACAGAGTCATGTAACATCAAAGCAGCTATAAGCATATAACTGTCTGCAAAGGAACCGAAGTGAAAGGAACTTCATTTTGAATTTGTAAGATGAAAATTCCTTGCCTGGTGTCTGGTTAGAGTCTGTGGGTTGTTGTTGCCTTAGTGGAGATTAGTTTGGGAATTTGTTAAAAAGCTATAATAGTAGTAATTTGTAGCAATGTGTATATGTTTAACTTGTGTAAATTAATAAATGTCTCATGTAGTTTGATATAAAAACCTCTCGAGAACTGGTGGCCTGATTCCTGAATTTAGAGCTGCATCTTAAACATAATCACTTAAAAATATAGGTTATGACAGTTGTTTAAAGTTTCCTGTTGGGATTTTAAATAACTCAACTTTGAACAACTGCTGTGTCATAACAATAGTTAATTAAGCTTCAATATAGTTGCATCTCAGGACTAGGTTCAAGAAATTATGCCAAGATAAGAAGCTTTAACTTTTATAATGATTAGTCTTTTAGTTTCTCATTTATCACCTAAGTGGAAGCCTTGTGGTATAGTGCGTAGCATGCCTGTCTCTGAGCCAGAAGCTCTGGGCTCAAGATCTCTTCTAGAACTTGTTGGCTAGGACACCTTGGATAGCTCTGCTACTCTTCTTCTAAGTAATGCCATGAAATCTTTTATGTTGACCTGACAGAGCAGATAGGGAGTCAGTCTAACATCTCATCTGTAACACGGCATCTCCAACAATGCAGTACTGCACTGGAATGTCAACCTAGATTGTTGCACTCAAGTGTCAGATGGTGATGTTGAGACATCCTCTTGACAGTTTGCTAAAAGTTGTTCATTTAGGCTTCAAATCTTTAGGAGTACTGTGGGGGTAAATTGGATAGTCACCAAAAATGAGTGAGGGAATCATGATGAGTGATTAACCTGTGCCCACGATTTAAATGCAGGCAGCATACCAACAGCTGCCTGCTCATCATAAGGCTTTCATGTTTTCAGATTGGGTGGCCACTTTCAATCATTAGGTCAATTACATAAGTTGGTAAGTTCTCGATGAACCAGCGCTGCAGGGAGACCACATGTGGGTTGCCATCAACTCCCCAGGCAGGCATCGATGTTAGAGAAAGCAGGCAGCATGCTCAAAAGTGACCTCTATCTACTTGAATGCTGTTTTTGACTCAGGTAAGAGAATACAGTTATATTGGCGTTTTGTCTGAGCAATAAGAGCCCTGGCGAGCATTAGAAAAAGAATGAAACCTCATCCATGGGTGGGATGAGGTTTCATGTTGGTTTTAAAAAAATTAATTAAAGTGGTTTTAAAAGTTATGGACATGTCCCAATTCATGTGACAGTGTCACATGAGGGGATATGTCAGGGATTATTTTATTTTCTATTTTTAATATTTTTGACAGAAGAGGCGATCTCCCTGATGCAGCATTTAGCCTCAGGGAGATGAGTGCGTTCTTTCGCATGCGCAAAAGAGCGCACTCTCAGATTTAGGGATTCCACCCCGCCTGCACAGGGAGCGCTCAGCGCTTCTGTGCAGACGTCATGCTGGGCGGGCCTTAATTGGCCTGCCCATGTAAAATGGTTGCACGCCCCCAACTGGGGGCACCGATCAGAAGCGCGCCTCTACGCGCCCGCTCTTCAACTTCCCCCCTGACGTGGGCGTTGGGGCACATTCTATCCTATGTGTTTTTTTATGTTTACACTGTGGCCAGCCAGACGTTGCAATGGTCAATGATAGAGGAAAGGTAAAGTGTCGAACTGTTGGTGATTAAGAAATTGGGGCCTGCTGTGGGGTTGGGGTTGTTGCAGTTACTAGTCATGGACTCAGATTGGCCCTTCATTGACAGCCTGACAGCCTGGCCAGAAGGAGGCTGTCAACATTGTCTCCTCTCTTCTTCCTCCTCCTCCTCAACCGCTGCTTGCCTTATAGCTGGTGGCAAGGGCTATCTCCCATAATGACAAGGTAATGAGTCTTGACACCTGCTCTGCCGAGTATGCAGGCTCCTCCAGAGTGGTCCAGGTAGCAGAGCTGTTGTTTCAGCATGCCAATGATCTGCTCCATTGCATTTCACATAGAACCATAGAACCATAGAACAGCTACAGTGCAGAAAGAGGCCAGTCAGCCTATTATGTCTGCACCAGCCAAAAAGAGAAAAAACTAGCTCATTTTAATCCACTTTCCAGCACCTGGTCTGTAGCCTTGCAGGTTACAGTACTTCAGATGCGGATCCAGGTACCTTTTTAAATGAGTTGAGCATTTCAGCCTCAGCCACCAAGTTAGGCAGGGAATTCCAGGCACTCACCACCATTTGGGTGAAATCATTTTTCCTCATGTCTCCTTTAATCCTCCTACAAATCACTTTAAACTTATGCCACCCGGTAACTGATCCATCAGCCAAGGGAGATGAGTCTTACCTGTTTACTTTATCTAGGCTCCTCATAATTTTGTACAAATCAATTAAGTCACTCTTTAGTCTCCTCTGTTCATGCTACAGCTTGACTTTTGTTTTATGCATACTACACACTTTTGCATGTGTTGCCCACCGAAACCGTCAGCCATGTCATTTAGTAGCCACTCTGGTTTGTCATGGTGGCTCAAGTGCAGTTGGCACACCAGGCTGCCACAGAATGAAGGCATCATGACAGTTTCCAAGATTTCAAGGATTGACCTGCGAAAATTTGCTGCCTATAATCGCACATCAACTGGACACGGAGGAATAATTCCTTTGGTTCCAGTATATGGAAGGATTGACATATGGCAGTGTATAGAGAACTTCAGTGACCTCCCTTATATAACTGTGGATGGCAAACTATAAGATGTTGCAAGTATCTTCAGCTACAGCCTGGAATAAGCCAGATGTAAAGAAGTTCATCACCTTCACAGATACTGACAAGGCAGTCCCTGCTCTGCTCTGAGATTGCAGTTGTGAATGCAGCAGGTAGCAGATTTCAGTGAGGACCTGCTTACTGAAATACAGGCAGCTCACACTTTCTCCCTCCCTGAGGTTCAGGCAGGAGAATTGTTCCTTGAACACACTGAGGGTGGAGGGCCTCCTTCTGCTTCCTTCTCCCCCTTGTCCATCTCCACCTTCCAGCAGCTTGTCCTGCTCTGTGTGACTTCTACTCATTTTCTCAGTCACCCTTTATTTCAAGAGGAATGCCTAGGAGTGTATCCATATTTGGGAAAAAAAGTTTGCACAGAAGCCTTGAAGTGAGGAAAAGGAAAATGGCCTCCTGCATCTGATACACCATTTACAACGTGAAAGAACTGTGGAAAAGAGCAATAATTTATGTGATCGTAGCAACAGCCAGAAGAAATCAATCAGTAACTGACCTGTAAGTCGTTGATGTTCCTTTAAGAAGCATTGCTGGGGTTACTTCCTGTTGTGTAACAAGTGTTCAGCTGTGCTAGTTTAAGAGAAGACATTGGTTGAAGGATTGAACCCCAAAATGGCACCACTGGCTTCAAATCAGCATTGTGCACTGATTGAAGTAATTTTCTGCCTGCTCTGCACACTTCAAGCAGATGTTAGCTGCAGACACTGAAGTTTTTGCTGTGATGGCACCTGGTATGATTAGTGGCAGAAGCATGTGAGTGCACATTGGACGCTATTTTTGTACCCATATTTCACATGTAGCATCCAAACAACAGCTACTCTTGAGGACCATTCCACATCCAATGTCGAGTGGATCTGAAGTGAAGGGGAGAAAATACGTCAAAAATATTAACTGTCCTCTAACCTTAAACTGACCAGTAAAATTTATGGTGGTCTGTATGATGGTCATAGTGGTGCTACATTAGCCCATTTCCTATTACTAAGCTAAAGATTCAGAACAGATCATTTCCATTTGCCCCTGTAATGATAGATTGATAATATCTGCTGCCGGGCTGATATTTTTAAAGGTTCTAGCAGCTTGTTTACTAATGTGCATCTAGAATTATCATTCGAGGTTTTATTTTCATTCTTTCTACTTCAGACTGGATTTCTTGATAATCCAGCAGCTTCTGTCAACGTCTGTTGGATATTGCGATTTTGTCTGTTAAAGACTTTGCTTTGTGGGCAGGAGCATCATAGAAAGCAATAAATCTTTAGCTTCATTAAAGAACAGCTCGTCTCACAGCCAAATTGTTGCTAAAGTGAGGGAAGAAACTGGATGTAAAACTATCAAAAGCCTTATGTCACTTCATTTCTTTTTCCCTCCATGCACCTATTTAGTTTAATCTCATTAAGAAATGGCCTCTGAATTGTGGATATATCATGGATATATCCTTCCTAACATGCCTACCCAATACTTGTAATAAATGGCACTGGAATTCAGTGATAATGAGCAAATCAGATTTATTTGGCTGCATTTTATTGAAAGCAGAAAGGCACAAACCGATAAGAAATTGTAATTATAGCAACATCTTAGAACAGCGTGGCCCTTAGCTGTTACCATAGTGATGACATTAAAGATATTGTGCTGGAATCTGAATATCTACAAAATCGAAGCTTTAATCATGAAATGAAATAAACTCCCAAACATTCAACTGGTTTTTCTATATTTGATTTCAGTTTTGTAAAATCAGGGGAAGCAAACACATAGAAACAGTTATCACTTTTACCACTTGGGTGAGCATAGAAAGGAAAATCTGGCAGGTAGGACGTTGACAGAATCGGAAGGATTTTCCTTCTATTAACCTTAATACAAGAAAAATCAGGTGTGTTGAGCATGCCAAATGTTCCTTTCTTCCCTTTGCCCAGTCAATGCTTACTGCCCAGGGAGTAAAGACAAAAACCTATCTCAAGAATTTGGGGTGATGTGCTATTATACTTTGGCTATATTAGTTCTCATTTCATTTATGGTGATAGTTTAAAGTGTGCCCTGTGGTGTATTTTATATAGTTTTTTTTAATATAAACTTCTTAAACCTGTTTTCTTCAATTGATCTGGACCAATTCAGCACAATCATTTACCAAGTCATTTTATTCAGTTTAATTGCTTATGAGTAAGATGTTTTTGTACATTCAATCTTTGCTGAATGGAGTGCTGTTCCTGTCCTTACGGCATATTTCGAAATAGATTAGGGAAATATAGTTCAAGCGTTAAAAATTGATCACAATTATTGACATTATTTATTTTCCAAAAATGTAAATAATCTTATATATGTTTAAATGGGGCTGAAGTTTAAAACCTAAAAACAAATGGGTTGGAGTATTGGCAATCTCAACCCCAATCTATCTCCAACCTGGTTTAACGGTGGTGAAACAGTTGGCAGGTAGGCAATTTAAGTATTTCAATAAGATTGGCCGCCTCTGATTTAATTTGCTTTGCAAGTTTAGCAGTAACCAGCTGGTTTCCCAGGCCTCAGGAAACCCATCAGCTAAAGGGAAGCGAGGACATCTTTGGGGATTAGGTAACGGGCTCGGAATGCTCATTCTCATCTCCCCAAAGCTGCACCTCACCTCCTAGAATTGCAACCCCACCGCCCCCCCCCCACCGTCAACAATCCCAACCCCCACAATAGTTGCCAATTAGAAGTCCCCATGATCACAGATTGGACCCAACCTTCCCTCTGGAGTCAAGGATCTGAGTTACATGCTCTGGAGTCCTCCCCTTTCAACTGGAAGCTAAGATGGTCAATTATGTTGATATCCAGGCAGGGATGAAAAGGAGAAAAGATGGACACCTTGGAGTCAATTCCACAGCATGCATGGAAACTTGGACTTCTGGGTTTCTTTTCTGAAACTCTGTCAAATAAACTATTAAGTGTTACCCTCCCTCTCCCTACCCAATCTGAGTTTCAGAAATATGAAGTATCAGGGTGCTACTGAATGAGTTCTCAGTCATGTAAATAAATGTTGGATATTGTGAAAGATGATAGTGTCACATCATATTGCAGCTACTACTCTGGTGGGACCCCCATTTCCACCCAATATTCCTTGTCCAATGAGTTTTTGCCGCAGCATCATAGTGTGTCAGACACTGTGTCCGACATCCATTAAATACCTCTCCTGAGCCGCATTTCCATTGATTTCAATAGAAACAAAAATCAGATGAGATGTATAACTGGCAGGCTCTTTAACAACAAAAATAGAAAATTATAGGAGAGACTGTCCATTCCTCTTCACCTGTTACAACCCGATTAATGAGCAAATGACTGACCATTTTTTAGATAGTATGTTTACCTTGGTAGCAGAGAGTTACTGCAATTATTTGCAGAATGTGAAAGACTTATAACTCATGAACAACATTGACTGCACAAGAGTAAATTAATTCTTTTCCCTCTAGTTCTTGAACCAAAAATACAATTTTTTCTTACTTGATCTATTTAGCTTGTATTTACTCCATGGACAATACTAGTTGCTAAAGAGAAAAAATTCATTTTGAAGGGTATAAATTGGCTTCACATTTTCATAATGATGGTGGAATGACTATACCTTCATGGTTTCCAAAGCTATTTATAATACAGGAGATTAAGTCACAGGATCCTATTGGATGCCAATAGATTATTAATAGATTATCCCACTGGTGGGATTTTGGCTTAACTGATACTAAGTTGAGAAGGCTGTTAAAAAAATAAACAAGACTTGGTTTTGTAAACAGAGGCATGGCGTCAATTTTAACCCATTCATAACTCACTTGTACATTAAAATTGAACGCCCTGGAGTACCAAAGCAAGGAGGTTATGTTAAACATTGGTAACTTACTGGTTTGGCCCCAGGAGGTGTATTGTGTCCAATTCTAAGCATCACGCTTTAGGAAGGGTATCAAGGCCTTAGAGAAGTTGCAGGACAGATTTACTTAAATAATACCAGGGCAGAATTTTGAGTTTGGTGGGCGGGCACAGTTGGCAGGCCCAGGAGTGACAGGGAAATGGGCCGCCACCCACAATTGGCCCCTGAGCGTGATTTCACGCTGCTGGGCCAACTAAGGCCCACCCAACATGACAAGCGGCTCCTCACGGGTTGGGAAGGGCTGAGCAGCGGCAGGGGTCTGTCGGCCTCCAGCCCCAATGATGACTCGAAAGCCAGTTTAAAAATAGCCCAGGCTGCCCCTGGAAGGCTGCCAGGAAAGAACATCTGTTTTGTGTTAGCAAAGTGATGGGGCCGATTGTGGCTAGAGATGCCAGGTGGGAGGGCAGGTCAGGTGGGCACTCAGCCCCCCTGGCTTTCGAATGAGTGCCTCATGGCCCTCCTGGAGAAGATGGCTGCCAGGAGGGACACCCTTGTCCCCAGAGATGGAGGAGGAGGCCACCGCACCTCACCAAGAGTGCATGGGAGGAGGTGGCAGCACTGGTCAGCTTCCATGATGTGGTGGGGTGCACATGGGTGCAGTGCAGAAAGAGGTTCAATGATCTGCTGCACTCAGGAAGGGTGAGTACCATATTGGTATGGGTCAGTGTGCAGAAGTATTAAGGTCTGGCCACCTCCCCGTGAACCTCTGGTAATTTAGAGTCTGAGTGCCAACTTCAATGACGCTGGACCTGGCCAAGGGGTTGGGCCTTGGCTGCTCGGCCTGAGTACCTTGTAGCTTGAGGGCCACAATTTGGATGTGCCCTGTGAGGAGTTCCTCAGCTGGGGTTGGCCAGGTTACAATGGTGCTGCAGGTAGAGAGTGGACTAATCAATGCTCCTCTGTTCTTTCAGAAGACAAGCCAGAACCAAGCAGAGAGGCCACGTATAGGCAGAGGCCCGCCCAACTTGCTGCTGCTCACCAGGTTCGGGCAGATGCCCTTGAGCTGGACAGCTGGTATGCTCCACATGCAACTGGGTGTGGAGAGGCGTGGCTGCCAGACTAGGGTAAGGGCTCAGTGCACAGAGGTGAGTTTCGAATTGTGCAACCATTCTACTGTAGTCTTTTCATTGATGAGAGCTTCAAATCTGGAGTCCCCATTGGTAATTGAAAGACAATGACATCACGATGCAGGGTGCCAAGCATGCACAGTGACAGTGTGATAACTTTAACTAATGACTTGTCCTTGTCCTCCCTTTTAGATTCGCCAGCACACATTCACTCTCTTGACCCTGAAGGGCCACCTCTGATGGAAGAGGGCCAACATGCTTCATTTGCACCTGCATCACAACCGCTCTCTGAACCAGGCACCAACTCAGATGCCAGTATCTTTGTGGGGATTAGTGATCTAGCCACTAGATCAGTGGCTAGAATTTCGGAGCACATTGGTGAGGGCAATTCACACTCGCTTGAGGTGCAGGATAAGACAGAGGTTGCCCAGAGCGCCAACAGTCAGAGGACTTCTGGGGACCAGGATGATGCTCAGTCGAAGAAAGATGATGAGCCTTTGGAGTCGCCCATTAGGCGACAGATGCTAGAAGTCCAGCTGGATGTGTGGGAGGATCTAGTGGAGATCCATGAGGGTCTGTCAGTCCACCCCTTCAGTGAACATTTCTCCCCCAGGGATACAGGACTTCAGTTACGGGTGAAGAGACTAGAGAAACTGTGTTGTTCTCATTTAAAGTTTAAGCAGAGATTAAATAGAGGTGTTCAAAATTATGAAGGGTTTTGTTAGAGTAAATTAGGAGAAACTGTTTCAAGTGGCAGGAGGGTCGGTAACCAAAGTACACAAATTTGTTATTGTCAAAAGTACCAGAAGTGAGATGAGGAGCATTTTTTTAAGCAGTGAGTTGACATCATCTGGAACGCGCTGCCTGAAAGGTGGTCAAAACACATTCAAACTTCCAAAATGGAATTGAAAACCTGGATAGAAAAAAAGATGAAGGGCTATGCAGAAAGGACAAGAGAGTGGAACAAATTGAGGAGCCTTTTTAAAGAACCAGCACAGGTTCGATGACCCAAATAGCCTTATCCTTTGCTGTATTATTCTATGTTTCTTTGCTTTTTTATGGCTATGTTTGTGATTTTCCAAAGTTTTAAGAGATAAAGGCACTATTCTGCACAGGACAAAGCTATACACAGTAACTCCTGGGCAATGGATCAGTGAAACAAAAGATTTCCTCACCCAGTACCCTTGACAGGAGCCTAGTTCCTTTTAAAGGCTGGGCCGCATACAAAAAACAAAATATTGTGGCTGCCGGAAAACTGAAATAAGAGAAGAAAATGCTCGAAATACTCAGCAAGTCAAAGGATTATCTATGGAGAGAGAAACAGAGTTAATGGGTGGAATTTTACAGACTTCAGGGCCCCCCTCCCAGGCGCAGGATGAAATCCTGGAGAGACCATAAAATTGGGTGTCATGTTGGTGGCACCATGCCTGTCTCCTACCCGCCGCCATTGATATTTTGCCAGGAGTAGTGGTGGCGTGAGGTGGCCTAGCCTTGGGTCAGTTGAAGCCATTAAGTGGCCTCTGCTTAAAATTCCAGTAAATGTTTTAGGTTTCTGACCTGTCATCAGAAACATATAATGTTACAGATATAACAGGTTGATACCCCTCTGCAGCTGCCCAACTATGAGCCAACAGAATATCAAGCACCCTGTAAGATGACATGGTTGTCAGAAAGATAATTTGGAGGAGATTGCTATTATAGAGGTAGCAATCTCCTCAGAGTATCTGTCTGGGGAACAGCAGCCCACATTATCCTTCTGGAACCCAAAGAAACACTACTGCTCCATCTGGCCCACAACGAATTAACTGTAATACTTGACTTTTTGGGCCTCTTCCTCATGCCCACCAGGTTTTACTGATTAGTTGGTTATTAGTATTTCATTAGGTTTCTATGCAAACCATAGGACATCCATGCATTCAGGAAGCTCCTGCCTGATTCAGCCACAGTCACCAGTGAAAATTCTGGAGATAATAGAGTAGCAGGCATGAGCACAAAAATTGAAGCTGATACTCCAGTCCAGCGCTGAGGGATTTCGAATGAGATGTTAAACTGAGACGTATTTTCTCTCAGGTAGATGTAAACGATCCCATGGTACTAATTCAAAAAAAGCGTAGCAGAGTTCTCCCCAGTATCCTGGTCAAATTTATTCATCAATCAACATCAGTAAAACAGGCTATCGGGTTATTATCACATTCTGTTGTGGGAGCATGCAGTGCACAAGTCGGTTGCCATATCTTTTGCATTGCAGTAGTGACTACAATTCACAATGCACTTCGTTAGCTATAAAGCGATTTGGAACATGCTGAGGTCATGAAAGATGCTATATAAGTGCAAGTCTTTCATTTTTAGGTAACTAATGAGTGAATTTTGAGGGATAAATTCACTGCTGCAATTTGGACTCCACTAACCATTTCATTTCTATTGGGCATAGAGAGTTAACATTTTCCCTCTATTCTATGCTGATTGCCAAATCTCAATTCAGGTACTGCAGTTGTCAACAGTAGCCCTGGAGAAATGAGATGAAAACTCAACCAAGGTTTCTAATTCTGATGGCTGTCCAATGCCTCTGTTGGAAAGGATATGTGTGTGGATATCAGGTGAAAACAAAATCAATGTTGACTATTATGCTCTCTAATGGTAAGTAGTCTGCCAAGAACCACTCACTGTCCAAGATTATAAATGAAGAGTGAGCACTTGAAAGAGTTATTGGAGCAATGCCAATGTTTATAAAACTGTATGCCTGTGCCTTCAGGAGACAAAGGAGGGAACAGTTAGCAAAAATAAAGAAGCTGGATAAGTATTCAGTCTGAACTATGAGATGAGAGATAGAGATAGCAACCAGTATTGGGGGAGACAATTATATATTCTGCAGGGAACAATAGTCCATTGCTTGGGAAGCAAATACTATTTGTGGAGAGTTGAATAGTGGAGGCATGAGGATAGATGAATGTTCTGGATCATCACCTTTGGGGGGAGGGTTTTTAAATGTAGGACATTCCTTCAGATTAAATACATAAGATAAGGGTCATGGAAATGTCAATTGTCCATAGATGATATGAGTTTAACAGACTGGCCTTCACTCTTTCTGGTTTTATACATTCTTAAGACACTAAATAGAAGGTACATTTCCAATATGTTCCACCTGTCCTGCACCAAGGCATTAAGAGAGGAATATCACCGACTCTGATGGACTTTTCAGTACAAGCCAATACCAACATTTTCTATTTAATTTCTGTTGTATAGTGTCTAAAATTCTGAGGGGATGATTTTCCCATGTGGGTTCAATCACTACAGATCTTCCATGTTGGCCAAGATGGGTTCCTGATCAAGCTGAAATTCCAGTTTAGCCTGGGTTTAGTGCAAGACATTGTGGTGGAGGACTTGAAGTGCCTGTGAGAACCAGCTATCCAGAGAATTGTTAAGGGGATGACTGCCACTTAAAAAGATGCTCAGTCTCATTAAGGAGGCAACACAGCAGCTTGGTGGTAAATATTTCAACTCACGCCCTTTCCTAACAGCGACCAGTTGTACAGGAGTGAACAAGGGGTTGGTTTGGATTTCAAATGTTACTTAAAGGGGCACTCGCCATTTCATGTTTAATTGCTGCTGGAGAGGACCTCTGAAACACATCGGGAAACTTTCTGGGACACTTGTCAAGACTTCATCAACATTCCAGCAACATTTATTCTGGAAATTCTCTGAGCACTTCACCTTAAAATGAGTAAGTACTGGGCCAGCCCACATTATTTGACAACTTATAGGAATCACCAGGTGTAACGGAAGGGTGGGGGGGGCGCGGGGGGTGCAGTGTCAGGAGCATCTTGTACAGATTGGTTTGGAGGAGGAATGAAAGGATGACATGAAGCCAGGAAGAGTAATGCCAGCTGTTGCAGGAGGGAGGGTCAGGAGAACAATAGGACGTCCTTCACTCCTGCGGATACAGGACATTCCTCATCCTTTAGGCCTTCTCCAGTTCTGAGTCTGAGAACCTCTCTCTCTCTCATTCGCGGAGCTGTAATATGCTATTGCAAGCCACACAGTCAGTGAAAATGGGTGTGAAGTGCTTACAAATACTGCTCCATTTGTGTCTCATCAGCAGTTGAGCACTAAATCTGCAGGTGTCTGTTTTGTGGCTCCAGGCAAGTTTAAATCATGGTAATCTGAAATTATGATCAAAATTTTGTGCAAATTCCAGGCTCTCAAATAGGCATTTTTGATTAAAATAACACCAATTTAGTGCCAGTTTTATCCTTTGGCCCAAATAACCCACTGAACACCATTCATTGAAAAAATCACATTATTTTATTAGCAATGTTAGAGACATGGGGAGATGGAGGGGTTGGGGTGGAGTTTTAAACTACTCATGATGGGCAGGAGAGAGTTGGCACAACAGTGAAGTTACAAATAAAAAAAAAATGTGTCAACCAACCCCAAGATGTCCCATATGGACCTGCTACCATTTCTAATGATAGTGGAATCAACGGTCAGCCTGTGCCCAGTTCTTAAGGGGCAGGGCACCTGGCCCAAAGTCAATGGACTTTTGGATGCCTCTCCAAATTTTCCATCCTGCTCGTGACGTTTCCTGCCACAGGCGGGACCAGAAAATCCTGGCCCTCATTATAATATTTAAATCAGGTTCCCAAAGTGCAATTAGGTGCTTCATTTAAATTTAACACTGGCTGGCTGAGTTTCCCAGGACTGTATGGAATTCTTCCATGGAATGTGAGCACTGCTGACAAGGCCAGCATTTGTTGCCCATCCCAGATGGCTCCGCCACAATTAGCCGATTCCCTGAAGCTACAATCTCTCTCCGCACCCCTTCCATCTGATTACTGGTTCCCCCACCCAACTTCCACCAATTTCCAATCTTTCTTGCTTGACGGGGATCATCCCCAACAGTCCCTGGCTGTAGTCTTTTATTGGAGGCTTTCCTGCCCACCAGCCAACCTGTTAATCTGGCTAGCTGTCAAATGGGAACCTGTGTTTAGAAAGAAAGAGATAATATGGTTCTGCCCTCCCCACCTCTTGGAAATATCTGGGACATTGGAACTATAAATGGAGCACTGGCTTTACAGATTAGCTAATAATTCAATTAAACTGAGAACACCTGCCCCTCCTCCGTCTATTTACCAAGGCTGAAGAGTAAAACTGTCAAAACACAGAGTTTCATAACCTTCTGATCAAATAATATTCAACACAAACTAACAGCAGCATACTGAAGGAAAGAGCTTTCAATTCTACGTGTCACTTGTGAAAGCATTCTGATAAGTTTTACTTGCACCATACAAAATAATATGAAAAAGTCAGAAAATAATTATTTTAGGCTTCAATAAAAGATAATGGGGCCTAACTTCATTTGTGCCAGAATTTGGCTATGTGCCAGAATACAGAGGCCCAAGGACCATAATTTGTCCCCTAGCCTCATCATCATAACTGCAGCCAACTGCGCCCATCCTAACACAGCTTATCAGTCTTGGCCCTTTGAATTTCAGGCAGCTTCTGGTCCTCTTGGTTCCACCTTAAGGTAAGCTTTAAAAATAATTACCTGTAGGTTTCTTCCACAGCCTCCAGCGGTTCCTTTAATGACCACCGCATAGGCCGCAGGGGAGCCTGAAAGGTTAGTTGAAGGTCCAACTACTTTTCCCCAATTTCAGGAACTTATTTGGAGATGGGCACATGTGCCCATTCATTTCAGATGGGCACTGTGGTTGTCTAAGGAGAGACTCTGATCAATTTAGCAGTCACTTGGATGAACATGTAAATCTGTCCCGGGCTTTCCCATTAGCTAAATTTGTCATCACATGAGCATGAAATGGAAGCAATGCTGTTGAAGTAGACTCCAATTTTTGTACAACTCACATCTGTTACCAATAAATTGAGAAAATGTCAATATTGTATGAAAGCTGTGGTCTTCATAAAATAATTTCATTCATAAAGCTTGGTTTCAGATGTTGTTTAACAATCCTAATTTTGTCAAGCCAAGGATACTGTTCCTGTCCATACGGTAAATTAGTTTAGTATTCCCCTAATAGTTTCCCTCATAAGACAACTAAATCAGAGCAGTTTGTAATTCTTTCCCTCAGTTCCTGTGATGGCTGCAGACTCCAATAAAAGATTGATTACACGTGACAAAGCATCAAGATAAATGGAAAATTCCTTATAGCGCAGGGATCATAAACCTCCATACCTCGGTGTTACTAAATTCAATGCTAATATAAGCTACCATGTCTTACTGTTATTCATTTAGAAACACTGTTAGCCAACCTGTAATCGTGGCTAATGTCAAGCTATATGGCTGGCCAGGAATCTGTTGTCTCAGCAGGATTAAGATTAATTTCATTGACTCTCTTTGTCTGTCTCCCTGGCTTCCTGTCTTTTGCCTGTTATCTCCAGCTAGCTGATCCTGTCATTTCTCATTTTCTTTCTAGTCATTTATTTTCTCCACGCATCTCTGTGCATTTTTAATATGATGTTCGGTGAGTTCGGCACTTTAAACCAGGAACTTAGCAGGTTAAATGCAGAGGGCCTCTTAAACCAACACCTCTTCCAATAAAAGGAGTCATTGATTTCTCATACAACATACTCTCAATTGTTATTTTAATAACTCTGTGTTTTGGTGTTGCCCATGAAACCAGAACACATATGGATGCAGCAGACTGACTTCTGTTCATCGTATTTATTTTTGTGTTAAATTAGATATAACCCATATGCTATTTTGCTACAGTACTGTAAAGTTTTTACAATATATAGCCCTTTCACAGATATGATCATTGATTAAAAAGAATAATTCCATTATTAGCACCATGTCAACATTAAACATCAGTCCAAACTATTATGGGGTTCAAACCAAGCACTAACTGCAACTGAGAAATGCTCGTGGAGTGTGCATCGTTTGAGTAAAGATCATTTGAAGAAGATGGGCACCAGGCCACATTTACAGTACTCTTGTAACATTCTGACACAATAATTGTTTAAACAGCTCCGGAAAAGGATCCTCACAGAAAGAAGCCTACAATTTATTAAGTTTTTTTTGCCAAGGTTATTTTCAGACAAATGTCTGTGTCACATCTAACCTCCTCCATACACCCTGTGCCACCAACTGAATTGTCACTTAATATCCTCTTCCTTTCACCTTGATCTTTTCAGTAATCTTTCTTTTTGTTATTCTTCTATTCAGCAGCTTCTATTACAAAACAAATGCTTCTCTTGAGAAACTAAAGACTGATTTTTCAAGAGCTGATGTCAGGGTCATCGGTGCTTTTCATCAGCAAAATCAACCAGTTATTATTAATGATAGAGATTACCTTAAAATGTAAATGAGTAATTTTATTTAACAGAATTTTTTTTTTAAACCGTACCATCGCTATATTTAAGGTCTCAAATTACTAAGGTCACATGCATTTAATTATTCATTACCTTCTGCCTGGAGGTTAGTGTTTTATTGAATTGCCCTTTGCATTTGTACATATTTTAAAACTCTTCTTACCAGCACCCTCCTCCTTTGATTGCACAGTTATGTTCTTCTTTGACGTAGCTATTCTTGCTCTAAGAGTCACAAGCAACTTTGATAGATCACAGCTAATAAAATATTCAAGATGGTTGAATTGAATTTGTACATTGTCCTTCAATCTCTGGGTTTGCAGTACAAATCCAATCTGTGTTCTGAGTTGAAAGTTTGAAACTGGAAAAGCCTTGTGTGAAAGATAAGCAGCTCAAACTCTGTTCCTATTATGGAGTTAGATCACAGATGAGCCATGATCTCATTGAATGGCACAGCTGGTTTGAGGGGCTGAACGGACAAGTCCTGTTCCCATTTTCCTGGTTGATGAGACCAAACATAAACCTAACCAGAATGAAATACTGTTATGACTGGTCACTGGGTGAGGTCCCCCAATTTGTTATGATCCCAGATGAGATACCCCAAATTGTTAATTTCCCAATTGGGACCCCAATTTTGTTGTGGTCCTGGCTGAAGAGGAATGAGCTGGCTCTATCTCTTTATTCAACCCTCTCGGTTAGTCACAACAAAGTTTAATTTAAAAGGGATCACCTCCCTCATGGATACCTTTTCCCAGTCCAAGTGTATTTATGTTTAAGAAGGACACAGATCAGTAATGAGAAGTTGAGTCCAAAAATAAAAGTTAATAAAGATATACAAATAATTCTTTGGCTTGTCTGTGAGGAATAGATGGCAAAATGTTGCAGCCATTAAGGTGGGTGATTCCAGTAGGGCTGACTTTGGCAGTTGAGCAGTTGGTTTGGAGACACTTGGTTCTGTAGGTTAACTGATGAAGTTGACCTGTTTCCTTTTTGGCTATGGCTTTGCTGACTTGCCTCCAGCCAGAAAGAGAGAGAAAGAAAGACTTTTACCTGCACGCTGAAGGGATCCCTAATTGGTGTTCTTCTGCTCTGACCTTCACAGCACACACTACAACAAAGGAACTAAAACACACAGATCAGGTTTGCAGCTGGCTTTTTAACCCATTTCCTTGTGTATTCCTGGAAGGAAAAAAACAAACATGTCTTTCACCTAGAATCTGCTTTCTATCAACTCAGGCGTTAGTGTAGTGGTATTGTTGCCAAGAGTATTGCCAAGACCAAGAGTGATGCTCTGGGGACCTGGGTTCAAATCCTGGCCATGGCAGATAGTGGAATTTGAATTCAATAAAAATGTGGGCTTAAAGGTGATGACCATGAAACCATTGATGTATGTTGTATGCCCTTTAGGGAAGGAAATCTACCATCCTTATTTGGTTTGGCCTACATGTGATTCCAGACCTACAGCAATGTTGACTCTGAAATGGGCTAGCAAGCCACTCTGTTGTATCAAACTGCTACAAAGTCTCAAAAACAAATGTAACTGGATGGACGACCTAGGCACTGGAAACGACAATGGCAAACTCAGCCCTGCTGACCCTGCAAAGTCCTCCTTAATAACATCTGGGGGCTAGTGCCAAAATTGGGAGAGCTGTCTCACAGACTAGTCAAGCATAGCCATCCTCACAGAATCATACCTTCAGACACCACCATCATCACCCCAACAGAGGTGGCGTCACAGTGGTTGCCCTGGGAATCCTCAACATAAAGTCTGAACCACATGACATCATTGCATCAGGCCAAGCATGGGCAAGGAAACCATGTACTGCCCTCCCTCAGCTGATGAAACAGTGCTTCTCTGTGTTGAACATCACTTGAAGGAAGTGCTGAGGGTGGCAAGGGTGCAGAATGTACTCTGGGTGGGGGGGGGACTTGAATGTCCATCACCAAGAATGGTTCGGTAGCACCACTATTGGCCGAGTCCTAAAGGACATAGCTGCTAGGCTGGGTCTGCAGCCGATGGTGAGGGAAACCACATGAGAGAAAAACATACTTGACCTCATCCTCACCAACCTGCCTGTTGCAGATGCATCCATGACAGTATCCGTAGCCATGACCACTGCACAGTACATGTGAAGACGAAGTCTGCCTTCACATTGAGGATACCCTCCATCATGGTGTGTGCCACTACCACTGTGCTAAATGGGTGAGATTTTGAACAGATCTCGTAACTCAAGACTGGGCCTCCATGAGGTGCTGTGGGCCATTAGCAGCAGCAGAATTGTACATGAATACAATCTGTAACCTCATGGCCTGACAAATCCCCCACTCTACCATTGCCATCAAGTCAGGAGGTCAACCCTAGTTCAATGAAGAGTGCAGGAGGGTACGCCAGGAGCAACACCAGGCATACCTAAAAGTGAGCTGTCAACCTGGTGGAGCTATAACACAGGACTATTTGCATGACAAACAGCATAAGCAGCAAGTGATAGACAGAGCTATGTGATCCCACAACCAACGGGTCAGATCTAAGATCTGCAGTCCTGCCACATCTGGTCGTGAATGGTGGTAGACAATTAAACAATTCACTGGCGGAGGAGGCTGCACAAATATCCCCATCCTCAATGGTGGGGGAGCTCAGCACTTCAGTGCAAAGATAAGGCTGAAGCTTTTGCTACATTCTCCAGTCAGAAATGCTTAGTGGATGATCCATCTCGGCCTCCTCCGGAGGTCCCCATCATCATAGATGCCAGTATTCAGCCAGGTTGATTCATTCCTGTGATATCAAGGAACAGCTGAAGGCAATGGCTAGTGCAAAGGCTATGGGGCATGACAATATTCCGGCAATAATACTAAAAACTTGTGCTCCAGAACTTGCCGCGTCCCTAGCCAAGCTGTTCCAGTACAGCGACAACACTGGCATCTCCCCAGCTATGTGGAAAATTGCCCAGGTATGTCCTATACACAAACAGCAAGACAAATCCAACCCAGCCAATTACTGCCCCATCATTCTATTCTCTATCATCAGTAAAGTAATGGAAGGGGTCATCAACAGTGCTATCACTTGCTTAGCAATAACCTGCTCACTGACACCCAGTTTCGGTTCTGCCAGGGCCACTCAGCTCCTGACCTCATTACAGCCTTGGTTCAAACATGAGCAAAAGATTTGGACTCTAGAGGTGAGGTGAGAGTGACTGTCCTTGACATCAAGGCTGCATTTGACTGAGTATGGCATCAAGGAGCCCGAGCAGAACTGGAGTCAATGGGAAGCGGGGGAAATTATCCACTGGTTGGAATCATACCCAGCACAAAGGAAGGTGGTTCTGGTTGTTGGAGGTCAGTCATCTCAGCTCCAGGACATCACTGCAGGAGTTCATCAGTGTAGTATCCTAGGCCTAACTATCTTCACCTGCTTCATCAATGACATTCCGTCCATCATCAGGTCAGAAGTGGGGATGTTCGCTGATGATTGCACATTGTTCAGCACCATTCATGACTCCTCAGATACTGAAGCAGCCCATGTCCAAATTCAGCATGACCTGGACAATATCCAGGCTTGGGCTGACAAGCGGCAAGTAACATTTGTGCCATACAAGTGCCAGGCAATGACCATCTCCAACAAGAGAGAATCTAACCATTGCCCCTTGACGTTCAATGGCATTACCATCACTGAAACACCCACTATCAACATCCTAGGGGTTACCGTTGACCAGAAACTGAACTGGATTAGCCATATAAATATTGTGGCTACAAGAGCAGGTTAGAGGTTAAGAATACTGCGATGAGTAACTCACCTCCTGACTGCCCAAAGCCTGTCCACCATCTACAAGGCACAAGTCAGGAGTGTGGTGGAATACTCCCCATTTGCCTGCATGAGTGCAGCTCCCACAACGCTCAACAAGCTTGACATGATCGAGGACAAAGCAACCCGCTTGACTGGCATCACATCCATAAACATTCACTTCCTCCACCTCTGGCACACAGTAGCAGCAATATGTACTATCTACAAGATGCACTGCAGGAATTCACCAAGGCGCCTGAGACAGCATCTTCCAAGCCCACGACCACTACCATCTAGAAGGACAAAGGCAGCAGATAGACGGGAACATCAATAAATGCTGGCCCAGCTAGCAAAGCCCACATTCTGTGAATGAATAACAAAAGGTACAACTCAATAAGAAATGGTTTCTGCTGAGGTGTGGTAATCAGTCTCCATTGTTTCCACAACCACAGGAGATGAAAGTTCAGTCTTTTGCATTGCATCTTTTCCTTTCAAGTGTCTCTGTCTGAACTGGGCCTTGACACCTTTTTAGGTGCAACATTTCAGGGCCTCTCTGGATTATCGGTCAAGTATAACGCACTTAGGAATTTTCCAGAAAGTGGTTACTTTACATTCTCAGCCAACTTTTGTTAAAAAAAACCACATATCTCCCTTAAAAAGTTCAATATACCCGTAAGTAATTTGGGGTTGTGATCCACTCCCATGGCAACATTACTTAGCACTAAATAGGCATTTTCACTCTGAAAGGCCACAAGGATATGAAAATGGAATCAATGTTGGGGTAGTGTTATCTTAACCTACCAGGCAGGAAACTGATGAGGGTGGATGGTTTTATACCCTCTTTGATTTTACTTTCCATTAAATAGTCTCATCAGCTCCATCCAGTCTCATCAGCTCCACACTGGACAAGTTTGTTCAAAATCATCCACACTTTGACTTTATAAGAGATGTTTTTCTGAGCTTAAGGAGGGTTTTCTGTAAAGGAATGTATTTGCAATTACCCTTCACATTATGCTCAGGGAAACATCGGGCAGAATTTCACCCATGTCGGGAAGCTGACTGCTGCCCACGATCTGGACCGGGAGGCGATTTCACACTCTCGGCTGATTAAGGCCCGTCCAGTATGAAACGTGAGCTTCAGCATTCGATGCTGCCTGTGTGGGCGGGGGTGAGTGCGAGCAGGGTGAGCGCGTGAACTTTGCACATGCATGCAAGTGCCATTTGCAAATCTCTCTGAGGCACAGAGCTGCTTCAGGAAGGTGAACAGGTTTAAAAAAAAACTAAATATTTTATAAATGTTATAAAACATGCCTCCGCTCATATTGCTCTGTCACATCAGCAGGGACATGTTATTAATGAAAAAAAAGTTTTTATTGCATCTTAATTTGCTTTTGGAAACTTTATTCTGCCCATGGATGAGGTTTCCAGCAAAGTGCAAAGGCCGCTTGGCCTTTTCGCCTGCCCGCCAACCGTAAGGTTGGATGGGCAGCGAAAACTTTATTTAAATTAGCTTTTTAATGGCCTTAATAGGTCTTTTAATGGTCAGCAGGCATGCTGTCAACTCCTGCGCTTGCCCGCCGGCCAAAATATCAGGCTAGTACGGAATGCTTACCCGATGCCATCGCACATCACTTTACACTTTGCCTGGTTGGGCGCGTGCCCACCGAGCTAAAGATTTTACCCATACTTCCATTATTGAACAGATAGAAGGAGTTTTACACTGCCCATGGCATGTGGTCCTGACCTGGGAATGCTTACAGCTGAAATTGATTACTAAAAATAGAATATTATTCGCACATTATCTGTGTGATCTTTATCCACCTATTGTCATAATGGCCATGCGGCATGCATTAACATTTCACAGGCTAGAGACGGCTGTCCAAAACCTACAAACATTAAATAATCACTGCCCTCAGAGGATCCATAACTTGATTAGCCATAATACAAAAAATACAATTAGGAGATAATTCTGTTCTGGGTGAATATGAAATACCGCAAAGCTGTAATTTACTTTGGCTGCACACAAAAGGACTGTTAACTGAAACTGCAATAAAAGGAGCTAATTTTGCCATTTTGTTCCATTCTAAAACTATGAAAATATTTAAAGAGTATTTTGCCAACTTTGCACTCCTGGCATGCAAGCCAGGCCACTGGGAATGTGAATTCAGAAAATCACCCCAGAAGGGTAAATTATTCTCATTTAATAAGGTGGGTCTCAATTTAAGAGCAACAACTTACATTTGTATAGCAACAAAATGTGCCAGGATCAACAAGGACACTAAAATGGGGAGATAAATGAAGGGAAATGGCTGGAGGAGTTTTGAGAACAGGTGCGTATTAAAATGATTTTTAAAGGATTAGAGAAAGATTTCAGAAGGGTTCACTGTTTCATACTGGATTTTATTCACCTCCCATTTTTGAATAAAATGATCTGCTGCTTTGGAATCTGAATCTCAGTCTGATAACGTGTAGATTCAATCTACCTTTCGAAGAGAAGAGAATTATATGGTGGCACATCATATATTCCAGCAGTTTTTGGACCGAATGAGATTATCATTCTGATTCCTGGGTCTTCCTATCATCTACATAATTATGGGGCAAAGAATAGTTACATTCTAGGCAATAAAGACCCAAGGTCTTGGAGTGGCTGGTAAAGTTAAACATGAAATATTTAGCATAAAAATTCCCATAACTTGATCGTTATTATATCCCATGATAATGCTGCCAATCACCACAATTTCTACCCTGTAGTGCTGTCAATCTCCAGAAATACCATACCTAGTAGTACTAAATCTCAGAATCCCTCCAGCCCTGCCAAAGCTCTGCTAGACCTGACCCTCCTGTGCTGTGCCACTAAATCCTGTCAGAGTATTACAAAACCACAGGAATCTCTTCGTGCAACCAAAAACCAGCATCCTCCACACTTCTGCAAAACAAAAGAACACCTCCAGTAATCCTACATCCCAGTGATTGTTGAGAGTGCCTAGGTCACATTCCAATGTTCCAAGATCTTTTAAATGGAATGCTGTCAGACCCCATAACTCTACTTCCTCCATCGGCACTGCAGCTGAACATTCCCAATTGCTAATTCCCTCAGGTGCCCGCTTCACAACAGGTCTGTTACACTACGATGTGTTATAATATAAAAAGCTGATTCTCTCATGAATATTCTGATGGTAACTCCCACAACCCCACCCCCACTCCATTCCAGTTAGATGCCCCTGGACTTTCTCTTTCATTTCTGTCAGTTCCCCCTTTCTGATCACTATCCCTCCTTCCACCTTGGTACATAACTCCATACCACATAACTTTAAAAAAAGATAAAAGTTGAGTAATAGTCAAAGGAACATGTCTGAGAACCATGAGGACAGAGAGAGAGAGAGACATAGGAAGGAATGGAGATTCAGTAACACCAGAGACTTAGTTGAACTGACTTACACAAAAAAGTGTGAGGGAAAAAATGATAAACACTCAATGAAAACAGTATTGAATCCATAAAGAGGGAGAGAAATATTATAGGTGAGGGGGCATAACTTTTCTTTAGGTGATAGTGTAAAACATGCAATTTCAAATCAGCCGCCCATTATGCATCTCTTCCACCTTTCAGTTCATCGACTTCAATGTGCGACTGAATTGTTTACGTAATCATCCAAAATCAAGATGATCACCATTGCTTGAAAAGGAAATACAAAGACACAGTAAGCTACAGAAAGAATTTGAGAGTAGGACAGTCAAGAAAGAGGGAGAAAAGGTAGTCTCTACATCCCATCAGCATCAACAAGAATATTATATAATAATACACAATGGATTACATTAAATAACCAATCCCCTCCTCCCTTATGTTTATAAAACAGCTTATCCTCTTAGCCTTTGTAAGTAATGCGGAGGAAGGCACAGTAGTTTAACATTTTTTTAAAAATTATTAAGACATTCAAAGTAGATTGAAAATGAAGGTGTCAGATACCAGAAAGAGCTGGTAAAATATCAAAGGCTTTTAACCAGGAACTCAAGACAGACATACATAAGCGGGTCTTTAGAAGTGAGACTGTGATGCATAAGAGGGAATCTCAAATTACTGTGGCTAAGGGCCAAATCTTTACCCTTTTCTCCATTTTCAACTCTTAGCAATGTCACCATACCTTATTAAATGGATTTCAATAAATAATTAGGTTTATGGCCGAATAAAGATCTTTCTGCCATTTCCAAGTACATAACCTTAAAGGTGTTACTTCCTAACACCAAGCAGTTAATCTGGCTTTGAATCATTACCCACATTATTTATGTGATTTATTCCACAAATCCATATAACATAAGAATGCAAATATGTATGAAAAAAAGACATAAAACAGAGATACAATCTATGGCCTGCCACTACCTCCAGGTCACAGGTTGCTAAGGAATTCATTTCCAGGAGAAAAACTTGTGCCAAGTATTGGTTATAAAGTAGTGGTACAAATCCGTGTTTTAAATGTATCTATAAAGGTATTTTCTCCAGAATCATTCCAGGCCCATAGTAAATTCTTCTGAACACGTGGATAAATCCAGCATGTCTGGTGCATCCAGAGCATTTTACTGTCATGAGATGAAGCATTCTGCTCAACTGAACAGGTTTGTTAATTATTTATCTTAGTTTAACAGCATTTATTTAATAACACCGTCCTGTAAGAATGGGCAATTAAAATAGTTATATTGTTCCTGCCTCTAAATTTTAATATCAATAGCTCTATTTATTACAGAAAACAGCTAAACTCCTGATTTAAGATTAAAGTTGGTGATGTTGTGCTTGATGCTTAAATTACTTCAGTAGGAATTCTGATGGAATTCTGTCTTGTACAGTCACCCTTTCTTTATAACACAAGGAAACACAAAGCTTTCACCTTTTCCCCAGACAAGATCTGAAACCTATCCAAGTGGCAGGCTTATTCGAACCAGTCGGAACACAGCTTTGCAAAAGAAGCCAAAGAAAGTATCTCTAAAGCTCACAGTGACCCGTAGATGGTGATTGATTTACATGGTCAGTTCTGGCTGTACTGTCAGTTTAACCCACGCTGACTCACTCTTTAAAGTCACTTTTATGTTGTTTTTGTTTTGCCACAGACTCTTGACACACTGGTCTCAGCAGTGCTGAACACTATCTGGGCCATATTGTTTTTAAGACAGCTGATTTGAAAGATTAATTTTTTTAACTGAGATTCCCCCACTATCTGTTTTTGTGATAGCAGTGTCTTTACTGGCAGTGATCTCATGACACAATGTTGTGGTGTCGTGGCATGATATGGTTATCAGCACTGACATCACAGTGTGGTTGTGATAACAGCACATCAAACATATTTACTGACTGGGTTGTCACAGCCAATCTACAGGAACAAAGGTGCATCCACTTTATAAAAAGATTATCATCATCATCATAAGTGAATGATGCTTCTGAAACTTCAGCCACAAAGTAAATCAGTTTGGCATTCATCTCTCATCTAAATATGTAACACCGAATGTTACCCTCTTAAAATCAAGCGGGAATGGAGAATGAATATTACCCCCTTTGACAAAGTTATAGTGCAGCAATCTGACACTAAGGTCCTGGTTTAGAGGCAGCAGTGATCCCCACGCTCCTACGTGCTTCAGAGACTTGGACAACCTACTGCAGGCACCTCAAATTACTGCAGAAATAACACCAGTGATGCTTTCGCAAGATCCTCCAAATTCACTGGCAAGAAATGTGGTCCAACAGCAGAGTCCTCTCCCAATCCAGCAGCATCGAAGTGCTAATCACTCAAAACCAGTTTTGCTGGGTCCGGCATGTCGTTCATAAGCCTGACTTCCAAAGCAACTGCTCTGCTTGGATCTCAGCCTCAGCATGAGATTCACAGGAGAAAGTGGAAATGCTTTAGGGATGTCCTTGAAGCGTTCTTGAAGGGGTCAAACATCCTCACTGATTCATGGGAGCCACTGGCCTGTGACCAACCAAAATGAGAAGGTTCATTCAGATAGGCACCGAACACATCAAGACACTTCACCGCAAGCAAGCAGAGGTGAAGTCAAGCTTTGGAACCTCCAAACAACTCATCCATCTGACCCTTTAAGCACCACCCATTCCATATGTGGCAGAATCTGCAGATAACACAATGGACTTATCAGCCATCTCAGAATCCATCGAACAGAAGTGGAAGCAAGTCAACCTTGATCCTGAGGGGGTGTCTATGAAAAAGGATGCAAAAAGATTTGGCTCTGAAATGAAGCCTGATTTGGGGAGATTTGTATTTCCTGAAACAGCTTGCACTGAAGTTAGTACAGCTTGGCCTGTTGTCTTCCATTGTACAGACTTTTGGTCGAATTTGTATATCGAAGCTAATAAATAAATATCAAAAATACTGTGATTACAGCATTGTCTCACAATGGCCTTCTCTTTGTAAACATGATTATGTGCCCCACAACATGTGCACATGTGATAGCTCGTATTGTTGTAATAGGATTTTTGCAATTGGTCCTGCCTACATGAAGCTATTGCAAAAGCACAAGGACAGAAAAGTAGAATAAGGGACACAATAATAATAAACAAAATACGGATAGAGATCTAACAAATGCATTCAAAATGTTGCATGACTGAAAGTTTAGGCTTGAAGTAGTTTTGAATATCACTGAACAGTTCAGGGTTAAAATGTGACATGTAACCGGAGAGAAAGATCTTGTGATGCAGTCCTAATCTGTGCTGAATTATCTGATTTAATTTCATATCGAAGTACTTCTGGAGGAGGCTGCACCTAAATTCAACATGCCCTTATTAGTGAAAAGGAAACTTGCCACAAAATCCGTCCTGAATGCTCTTCAGCAATTTCAGCTGCACGTGTACTTTAGTGGAAGTTAGAACTAATCTTGGTTATGATGGACTTCATTGTTGAATAGTCAATTGATGATCCATGCCAGGCCTACACAAAAAGAATGGGTATTTGAAGTATGGCACCAGAGGACTAGCACTAATGCCCAAGAGCCTTAATATAACTTAAATGGTTAGCAAAAATACTTCAACCTACCAAAGGCAATTAATTCACATCAAACAACTTTTATGCAGTGACAATAGGAGAAAGTTATGAGAAGTCAAATATCAATAATCTAAGTGAATACAACAAGGGTTGTCAAACACAATTGCAGTTCTCAGCAATGCTGCTGTTTAACCAGTGATCTAGTTTACCTCAGTGCTGAACTTTCAGCAAATATACCGTTGCTAACACAGGTTCTGTTCACAGGCACAAAAGACACTTTGATAAGCCTCAGCTGCCCTGTTCTGAACACAGTTGTAAATTGAAATTGCCAGATAAAAATCAAAACGAGCAATTAAAGATAACTAATTACATTAACAAAAACAGCAGAACTGAACAGAATGATACACCTACTGGAATTGTTGCAGCTGGGTTACATGATTAAATGATTGCTTTTAATGGGGATTGGTTCATTCAAATGTAAATTATTATTGAGCTAACCAAAAAAAAACACAGAATAGCAATCTGTGGCAGAATTCTGACCTTCCCGGCCAGTATAATAAATGTTTCAGTAACATTATCTTTTAAGCTTAATGGAGAAGGTGACATGTTTTTCAACTGTAGCCCTTGAAGTATCCCATGGCCTGAATTTTCCGGTTGGCGGGGGAGGTGGGGGGGGGGAGGGTCGGAGTGGGCATGGGCAGGCGTGGACCCCATCACCGCCTGTAATCGGATCCGTGCTGCCATTTTACATGAGCGGGCCAATTAAGGCCCGCCCAGCGTATTTCTTGACTCCCGTGGATAGCAGGAGTGGGCGGGCGGCGGTGGGCGTGCACAGACCGCCAAGTCCAATGGCGACCCGGCAGCCTGTTTAAATGAAGGCCTGGAAGACTTTTCTAGGCTGCTCACAATGGTAGGTGCAAGGTCACAGCAGAAGGCTCCTGGTGAGCAGGTCCGGAAGGTCGGCCAACGGGACAGGCCAGACTGGAGGATAGGGCGGAAGGCCAGTGTGCCCCTCGTTTTTCCAATGACTGCCTTGCTGCCCTCCTCGAGGAAGTGGCAGCACGGCGGGAGGTGCTGGCCCCCAGGGTGGGAGGAGGAGGCCCCCCCCACATGATGAAACGTGCCTGGGAGGAGGTGGCGGAGGTGGTGAGCTTCTGCGACGCGGCGCACCTGGATCCAGTGGCCCAACGACTTGTTGTGCTCTGGCAGGGTGAGTACCATGCTGGCAGTGGCACCCCCCCTGCTGCCCCCAACACACCTCCCCCACCCCCAAACCCTAAGTCTGAGTGCAGTGACTGCACTGAATCATTGACGGCATTTGTCCTTTGCTGGGTGGACAAACAGATATTGCCCATGTTGAGGTCAACCTGAGTGGGTGATGAAGAGATATGTATTGCCCTCGCAGCATGTGTTACACTGAGTTCCACATGACTGGTTTGGGGGCAACCTGGAGGAGCTGCACCTAGGCGTTGTGTTAGAACTCCAGGACATGTCCAAGTCAGGGTGATGAGATGCTGGGAGGGGAGCTTCAAGGTGGCGTGGCAACGAGCCATCTGCTGCCCTCTGTGCTCCATGTGCTTGTGCCTCCTTGCTATGGAAGGATATACCATGTGGTGCCTAATGTGATGTAGGCAGCATGTCTCCAAGGTGGGGGGGAACAGACCTAGCATCTTTGTGCGAGTGTTTGCCAGCAGTGGAGTGAGGGGGCACTGGAGCCCTGATATGTCCCACTCTGGTTGGAATGGGCCGTGCACGAACAGAGTCCATGTACAATTTGCACTAATCAATGCTCTTCTGTCATTTTCAGGAGAAGAATGCTCATAATGCAGCAGAGCATGCGAGGAATGGCAACGGCCAGGTGCAGATCGCCATTCTAAGCCGTTTCGAGCAGGAGTCTCTGGATTTGGAGAGGCGCCATGCGCCCAGGGCCACTGGTGTCCGTGAGGCTGGGGTGCCACGGCCAGGTATTTATGCCCAACAGTGAGGAGGTCAGCATTGTTCTCCCAACAGCCATAGCCGTGCTGAATGTTAATTGATTTAATTTTGCAACATGGCTTTACCATTGATTATGGAAGGATGAGCGCATAATGATCCGGGGGACAGGGATGGACTTTGCCATTCTCTCCATGCTAAGTGATCCATTGTCCTTGTTCTTCCTTTCAGCATCACCGGACCAGGGTCAGGAGGAGGAGGAGCAGAGGCCCTGTCTCACACCTGAGGGGCCTGAAGTCTCACCAGCGTCACACCATTTCTGCCAGGCAGGCACCAGTGCAGATACTTGGACCTCAGTGGGATTTCGAACATTGGCTAGTGTCCCGGGGCACAGTGGTGAGGGCACTTCACAGTCACTGGAAGAGCTGGCAGAGACAGAGAGTGCGCATGGCGCCAGCAGTTGGAGGACTGCAGGGACCAGGCACATGCTCAGTCGGTGCCTGATGATGTGCCTCTGGAGTTGTCACCATGACACAGCAGGGGCAGGAAATGTGGCCGGGTGTGCGGGACCATCTGGGGGAGATACATGAGGCTATGGTTGTCTTGGCGTCCGTGGTGGAGGAGTCTAGGCGGACGGTCACTGAAGCAATGAGCCACATGTCCAAGTGCCATGCGTCCTCCATGGAGAAAGTGGCGACTCTTGTGCAGAGCCTACTCCAGGAGACCCACCAGGGATTCCTGGGGATGCGCTCTGACCTCAAGCCCTCACATCGGCAATGACCTCAGATGGTCAGTGCCAGTGTGGGATATGGTGTGGGCATCAAGTTTCCCAGCTCGGTGCCTACCCATCCACAGTGAGCAGGGAGGTCTGAAACGACCTCACGTCGGTGCAGCAGCTGCCTGTAATCTCTGTGGGCACCTCTCAGGGTGCTCTGGATGAGGGCGGCAGCTCCACCGTCCCTCTCATAGTGACCGTATCATCTGATGAGGCTGCAACGACTGGGGAGATGCCAGCTATAAAACTGGCAGCTCCCTCCAAGCAGGTCCAGCACAGGCTCCACAGGCCAGAGGATGGCTGCCAAGGTCATCGAGGCCAACAGGACAGCTGAGTCAGTAGGCTGTCTCAAATGCCACTTCGAGTGATGGGGCAGCACCAAGACATAGCACCCAGAAACGAAAACATAAGGCACCTTAGGTACACCACGGGTTTTTCACTGGTGCTTTTGTGTTGGCCTGAGATGAGGCCCATATGATTTTATTTGATTTCTAACTCTATTGTCTTTTTTTTGTAACAAGTTGCTTTGCTTAACGCATTAAATTCAGATATGTCACCATGGCTGAGGGTGCCTCTTTTCTTCTGCATGTGTATGGTTTCCAAAACTGTAATGAGTGCTTTGTTGAACATTCAGCTTTATTAACAAGGCCCTTAGTTACTGTTGCTAACCTGGCAGATTTTGCACTTAGGTGTTGAGTATCAAGCCTACAGCCCAGGCTTGTCCTGGTGGATCATCTGTGTTGTGCCAGCTGAAGGTTTGGATTAAAGCCTCCCAGGTGTCCCTGCCTCCCTGCAGTATGCCCGGGTCAGCATTTACCCCCTCAGCATTTCCCAGTGTATGCTCATCCTCGGACTCACTGCTGGACTCATCGTGTGAAGCCGCAGCCACTGCGTCGATGTCTTCATCGTCCACTGTGTCCCCCCTTTCCAGCGCAAGATTGTGGAAAGCACAGCATTCAACCACTATCACTGAGACATGATCTGGGGGATATTGGAGTGCTCCCCCTGAGTGGTCCAGGCATTGGAAGCGCATGAGAGGATCGATGGTTCTCTCCATCACAGCCCTTGTGGTGCCATGGCTCCTATTATACCGCTCCTCAGCTTCTGTTCTTGGATGGCGGAGAGGTATCATGAGCCACTTTCTGAGGGGATAGCCCTTGTCACCCAGCAGACATCCATCCAGCCGGGCTGGAGCACTGAATACTCCCAGCACCTGGGTGTGTCTGAGGATGTAGGCGACGTGGGAGCTGCCTGGGTACCTTGCACAGACTTGTAGAATCAACATCCTGTGATCACACACTATCTGCACGTTCATGGAGTGGAAGCCCTTCCTGTTGATGAAGGCACCGGGCTCACCTGCTGGCGCCTTGATGGCCACATGTATACAGTCTATTGCACCCTGGACATGGGGGAAGCCAGCAATGGCCGCGAAGCCTCTGGCTCACTGTGCCTGACTTGCCTGGTCGCAGTGGAAGTGGATGAAGGTCAATGCACGTCTGAACAGTGCGTCTGTAAACTGCTTGACACAAGTGTAGACAGCTGATTGGGAGACACCACAAAGATCAACCACCGAACCCTGGAAGGAGCCAGAGGCATAGAGGTTGAGGGCAGTTGTGACCTTTAGAGTCACTGGCATGGGGTGTCCACCCACACAGTTCATGGAGATCTCAGGCCCAATCATCTGACAGATATAGTTGACTGTCTCCCTTGAGAGACAGAGCCTCCTTCGGCACCGCGCCTCAGTCATACTGAGGTAGCTGCTTCGTCACCTGTATACCCTGGCAGCAGGATAGTGGGTCCTCTGCGGCCCCTTCCACCTTGGACAACCTCTTGGCCCTGTGCCCCTTGTACCTGCACCTGTCCTCCCAAAGGTGGTTCCCCTGGAGGCTGAATGTGCACTCCTGACCTCCTCTCCCTTCTAGCCCTGCCTTCCTCCTCAAAGGAGCTGCCTCCAGTGGACAGTTCAGCTCCCATTCCCAGGCTGAGGGAAGGCTTCCTGAAACCTGCAGGCCCAGAAAAGATTCCTCACTGCAGAGTGCTGACCTGAAGGTTATATGTCCAGAAAAAGCAGCTGGTATGTGTTTTGAAGTACTGCAGATCACACAGGCAAGTTTGAAAACTTTCAAAAATAAATACTTGACTGTGCACACTCGCAACCCCAGTGAGACCTCTTATCCCACCCATGGATGAGATTAATACAAACGTGTCCTACCCGCCTGCCCGTTGCACCCATGCACTGACCTGAAGATTGCACAGGCACCGAAAAATCAGTGTCGATTGAACACTCAAGGGCCTTAAATGGCCCGTTAATTAATGGCGGGTGTGCGTTGGACATCATCGCGCCCCCAAGCAGTGAAATATCGCGATGATCATTAATTAACAGGCCACTTAAGTATGCCTGCCCAACGTCACCATGTGTCATTTTACGTGCAGACATGCGGGGCCCGCCCCCCACAGCAACAAGAAAATTCTACCCCATGTTTTTATTCTTAACAATATCTGAATGTGAAAGTAGTTTTTCAAGGTCTTGCTCACACAGTTGTGTAAATGTCCGTTTTGTTAGTAAGAATATAAAATCAGTATGCTTTGTCAGCTCAGGAGATCCCAACTCTCTTCTATGGCCATTGATATTGAAAGGTTGATCAGATTTGGCCTATTCCCACTGGAGTTTAAGAGAATAAAAGGTGATCATTGAAATATATAAGATCCTGAGGGGACTTGATAGGGTGGATGCCCAGAGGATGTTTCCTCTTGTGGGGTACACTAAAACAAGGGGACGTAATTTAAAAATAAGAGATCTCCCTTTTAAGACAGAGATAAGAAGATTTTTGTTTTCTCCCAAAGGGTCATTGGTATGTGGAATTCTCTTCCCATAAAGTAGTGGAGTCTGAGTCCTTGATTTTATTCAAGGCAGAGTTAGACAGATTTTTGTTCGGCAAGGGAATCAGGGGTTATGAGGGGAAGACAGGAAAGTGGAGCTGAGACCACAACCAGATCAGCCAAGGCAGGTCAGCCATGGCTTGAAGGGCCATATGGCCTACTCCTCTCTTGTGTTTCTACATAAGCTCATTTTATCCTATGCTAATTAGTAGTTGCTTTTTCTTTACTCAGTACCTCCTGAACTTTTGTTAACTGATTGCAAGGTTTGTTAACAAATATATTTTTATGGGGTAAGTCCCCCTGTCCCCAGTTCCTTATCACCATGGTTAACGTGGGCACAGAGCTGGCTGGCAAGACAGACTTATGTGTGGGGGAATGGAGTGGGTGGGAGATGTTGCAGCAGGTGACGAATGGTGATAGTTGACATTTTGTATGCACTGAAGATAAGGGAACACACACAATGGTGTGTTTGAGATCACAGTATCAGGTCCTCAGGCCATGCTACACTTTATCCATATATTGGGTAAGACAGTTTGGGGGAGAAAATATAGTGACAGTGTTTAAAATAAAGGGAGAGCCTCTAAAGGAGGTGCAGGAACAACGAGACCTCGGTGTATACGCATATAGGTTATTGAAGATGGCATGGCATGTTGAGAGAACAGTTAATAAAGGATATGGTATCTTAGGCTGTATTAATAGGGGCATTGAGTACAAGAGTAAGAAGGTCATGTTGGACTTGTGTAAAAGAATAGTTAGGCCTCATCTCGAGTACTGTGTCCAGTTCTGGGTGTCATACTTGACAAAGGATGTAAAAGCTTTGAAGAGAGTACAGAGGAGATTCACAAGAATGAGTCCAGGAATAAAGAACTGTAGCTATAAGGATAGATTGGAGAGGCCTGGACTGTTTCCCTTGGTGAAAAGAAGGCTGAGAGGAGACTTAATAGAGGTATTCAAGATCCTGAGGGGTATGGACAGAGTAAATAGTGAGAAACTGTTCCCACTCAAGGGAGCATCAAGAACTAGAGGGCACAGTTTCAAAATAACTGGCAAAATGAGTAAATGTGATGTGATGAAAAATGTTTTCACCCAGAGGGTGGTTGGAACAAACTCCCTGAAAGAGTGGTGGAGACGGGTTCGACTGAAGTATTCAAAAAGGAATTGGGTTGCTAGTTGAAAAGAGAGAATGTGCAAGGTTACAGAGATAAGGCAGAAGGAATGCTCTTTCAGAGAGCCAATGCGGACTCAATGGGCTGAATGGCCACCTTCTGCACTGGAAAGGAACTGTGATATTGTGATCCAGGGTCTGTTTACAAGAGAGATCTGTGATGTCAAATCCAAGATAATATCCAGTGAAAACCCAAAACTTGCACCTCCACCTATAGCTCAAGCCAATCTTCCGAATAATGATTTACATAAACTTCATCCAAAAGTAAGAGTGCTTTACATGGACAAAGACTTAGCAGATTCAGGTCTAGGTCCAGATTCTTTAGCTCTTGGTCAAACTGCACAAAAATGACATGAAAAATTCAAAGGGATTTGAAGGATATTGTTTTGTTTCGGTCTTCACTTTTGTTTTCCTCAACGTGTTGTATTTTGTTTTAATTATCTCAAATGACCTTCGCCACCTTATACACATGATATTCTTTGTGTGTGATTCAGGATAATGAGCGTTAGCAGTGTATGTATCTCAGTCCCATCACAGTCACACACCTTCCTCAGAGGTTAGCAATAATAGAGAGGAACTCCATGTAATGTTTTTTTGTAATTAGATATTAGTGAACAGTTTTCTTAAGGCATTTTCATGGGATTTGGACACACAGCTCAGAAAGCTCTGCCAAAGTGGCCTTCTTTAATTTCCAAACATACAGTGGATGTTGGAAGATTGTTCAACTATAGAAGGCATCGTAGCTGAGTCCCGTTCCCTTTTCACTCAATATCTAAATACACACAAGAGTGCAACAAGAGTCACACAACACTAGCCCATTGGCAGGAACCCTGTCAGATTTTTCTCAAGCTAGCCTGTGACATTAGGACCAAATGTAGTGCCCTTACTGAAACTTTTACTGCAATCAACTTATTCAGCACAGATCAACAATCCAACTGAAACCTCTCAATGTTACAGCAAAGGGTATCAGTGATGAGATTTATGTAGTTTTGTTAGTAATTATCTCAGTCACCATTTATATCTAGGCTATATTGTTCTAAAATAAAAACATAAAACACTGGAAGCTCTCAGGAGGCCAGGCAACACCTGTGAAAATAGTAGACTTAACATTTCAGGTGATGACCATTCATCAGACCTGGTTCTGACATAAGGTCATCTCCTGATATTTGTGCTATGTTCAATTTATTCCTGCAGACTGATTGAAGTTGTTATTTCTCTTAACTGTCATTGACATTGTTGATGTTGTCACATATATTACATAGGTCCAGTTAGTCATTAGCATCAAACAAGTTCATAAAATTCTTCCAACGTCAAATTTGGCAGCATTGTTTAAATTCCCACTAACATCATGAACAATCCAAGGAATTCAAGAAATGACACAATTATTTTGTTGTGAAATAAACAGGTCACACAGAATTATTCAAAGTGCCCCCAGTTATCAACCTGAAAATTTTCCCAGTCACTTGACTTGTGAACAATCATATCTTTATGCTACTGATTGTGAGTGTTGATATTACATTTTCATGCTAAATATTTGCTACATGCTTTCTGCTGCAATGCAAGCATCCCTGTTCAAGTAATAATGTTTAATAATTTTGTCAAGAATTAAATCTATCCCAATGATAACATCACTGCATTCCCTAGCTCTTTTGAGAAATATTATTTAAATTTACATGAGAAACACATCTGTTTCAAACATTCTAATGAAATCTTTCACGTTTTCCAGGGCTTAAAAAATATTATGGTTGATTTTAACTTCGGACTATTATGAATTATCAACTGAGTTTGTTTCTGACCTCTGGTTTTGTCACTTCAGATGATAAATATTAAAAATCAGAGGTCAGACTCAGCTGCCTACAAGCTGCCAGGGACTAAGTTCTGAAATTTTTCGGTGATCGTTTTTACACTTGATCATTCGTTTCAGTTGTTAACAGTGGTCACAGTGGCTGTGACCTTATTCTGGAAATTGCTCTTTAACTTTATAGCCCTAATACAACATTTTCCTACTCTAGTTAGTCGATGCAGTCACTGGCAATAAATAATATTGGCGCTTAATGGTTATCATTGCAATCTCTGGTTTGAGCAGCTATAAATGTTCTGAAACATGATCTGAAATGGAAGTGTTAATGATCATTTACAGGAGTGATGTTAAGACTCTCCCCACAGAGCTATCCCTTAATTTTTGCACATGTTCCCATTCATAATAGGGCGTGTTTATAGGAAGATTCTCACTCAAATACAATCAAGTAGCAAACGAGCTGCACTTTTTCATGAAACAATCCCTTGAAAAAAGAGGATTCCTGTCCTAATAATGTTCTCCTACAGTTTATACTCAAAATCTGACCTTAGTCCTTTATGCCTGCATGCCACCCTTAATTTTTTTTTCTGCGCTTAGGAACTTTGCTGACATAACATTCTGACATGATAATTTAATGACAACAAAACTGGAGTAATGTGTTGTGGACACCATGAATAAAGGGAGAAATGGGACACAAATGAGAAAGAAGAGAACAGCCTGGCAGCCCATTTAATTATCTGTTGATAGATTAAAAGGCTTCCATAACATGCATGTTAAATAATGCCTGAAACAGCCACTGGTAGGACAGATGTCAACTTTTAAAAATTTAATTCTTGGGACTTGGGCATCACTGGTGAGGCTGACATTTATTGCCCATCCCTAGCTTGATGCTTTTTATAATATGCAATCCTCCCACTCAGGAACGTGTTGATTCAATCCTCATTTTAGGAATTTGCACATAATCTACACTGACATCCAGTGCAATGATGAGGAGCGAAACAATAAATCAAGATCCTGCTTACCAAAAACTGCCTGTTCAGGTTGGCATGAAAGATTCCATAGCACCAGGAGTTCTGCCAGCATCCTGATCAATACTCCCACTTCAACAACACTGCTGAAAATAGCTTAACCGGTTAATTATTTCACTGCTCTTTGTGAAATCTTCCTTTTTCCAAAGTGCCTGTCATTGTTACTTAGATAACAACTATACTGCAAAGTAATCCATTGGATATGAAGTGCCTTGAGACATGTCATGTGTTATAAATGTAAACCTTTGTACATCTGGGCATGTAGGCAGGCATCAACAAACAATAAGTGAAGGAAATACAGGAATTTTTGAACATATGCAAATCCCATTTATAGAAACTGAAGGGAGATTAATGCAAAGAGGTTTCACAGAAACCAAAAATCCAAGTGTTCATGTGATTATGAGTGATTTTTTCAAATATAGCAGCAAAATTCCAGTGCCTTGCTGTGTATTTTCTGTAAGCTTAAATGATATTCCAGTTGAGGAACTAACCATAGTTACCAATGCATATTGCAAAAGTATTTCACATGTGCAAATTAATATTACTCAATGCTTTCTTGTTAAGAACTATCTCATATTATTTTTTGTCAAATACAATGTTGAACTTCATGGCAATTCACAACAAGCATTTGGCAAATGTGTCTTTTCCCAGGGTGAAGTAATATCTTCAATACCTGATGATGTATGGGAAGCTCCAAAATTGTGCCAATCTATTAGTAAGTAGTAGGTTGCTGTAAATTACTTAGTCTTTAACTTGTGTATTCAGCTTGGTGCTAGCTTTTTGCTGAATTTGCCTGGCTTGGCAGTGTTTTAAATTCTGTGACTTTTCTTTTCACAGCTCTAATGAATGACGACTTCCCTCCTTATACAACTCTCACATTTCCCAGGGTTAATGTACTTGAAGCCTGGGAAAGTAATAACATTTACCACTTCTCATCACAAGATTAATGTGCATTACGATTTACAGAGGCCAAAGGTGATAGTCTGTCACAGCAGGCTGAACTAACCCTGAGGTCACCAGTAGACATTACACTAGGATGTTCAGCACACTGACACCTGTAACAACGGGAAAAATAGCTGTGAAGGTAGCATTCTCTTTTTCTCTAGTTATCTACCAAAGCATGCTTCATTTCCCATATTTGTAGGCTGAACAAATTTTGAAGACAGTTTCTCAAGTATTTTAATGATGTGCTAACATTCCAAAATAGCAATCAGCAAAGACACTCAGGTAATGCACATTTTTGGTTAAGGCTTTTGTAAGCAATAATAAATGATTGACAATGGTTATTTGATCTCTGTCCATCACTTCCACTTCCCTTTGAATCCTGCAGCTCTTTTCCTGTCACTTTCCCACTGGTATTGCTCTACATGGCTGTAATGAGTCTAGTTGTTGTATGAACACCATTACCATGTATTTAACAGATCAATTAGTCAGGAAATGATGGCTAGAATCTTCTGCAATTATAAGAAATCATCAATCTGGTAATAATCAGTGACCTATACCCCTATTATTATTGCCAGATAGCTTCTACTCAAAATTGCAATTGTGACTTTCATTTACTGCATGGAGCCTTTCCCAGTGACTGACAGCATAAACAGGCCATTAATGGAAAAAATGCAATGCTGAACACTTAGACCAGCCACTGCCAGAGAAAATAGCAACTAGCACCACTTGTTACAGCCATTCACCTTTGTCCAAAGTAGCACTGAGATGGATTCTCATCCTCAGGCGGCAGTGTCCTTACCTCATTTATGTTAAATGCTGCAACCACAATTAAGCCTGAGAACAAGTGCACAGCAGTAATATGAAATTGTTGTATATAGTAACACCATAAATCCCAGGAAGAATGGAGATTATTGTGGAAATCCCTCATCAGTCACACCCAGTAGATTGCACCTACTGTTAAAAAAAAACTGAGATTGATCTTAGGCACATAATTTGCATTATGTAATTCCCTCCGTTTCCTGCATTTTGTTGGAAAAATAGTCCTGTTGTAGTCAGGAGAGTTTGTGGTGGTTTCAGTCATGGGTTGGGAGACTTTCAAGTCCCAGTCATCACCAACTCATTGATTAACACAATCCAGTACTCCCATATAAAATAAAGCAAGTTCCAACTGAAAATTTGAAATAGATCAAATGATATTAAAGCAAATACAGATGCAATAACAAGTGAATAGTTACTTTTTGTTATAGTTGTGATTCTTTTATAATAACTTAATTAACATGTACATAGAAAAAATTAGTATGCAATCAATCCTCAGAATTCATTCATATTTCATTATTGTGCAGCATGACAACATACTTCAGTACAAAGGCTTGTTTCAAGTCTAAATTATAAGTGCAGGTGTTGGCAGGTTCAGCTTTGAGGTTAACTGAGAAAATCAGGAACATAACTTGCAAATGTATTGAACTGGGAGAGAATCAAAATTATTTTATTGTAACAGTGTAAATAAGTTTAGAAATGTTCATGGGCTCAAAAATAAAACAGCTGAGAGCAAAAAAAGAACTTCTGGGGCAAGCCTGATTCTGTTCAGAAAGTTGGATTCAAATAGTTGTTTGGTAGTGTAGAACTTGAGTATTGCTGAAAAAAGAGACATGTCTAAGCTTTTCATCTTGCACTCATCAGGACACTTCGCAATATAAGGATAAAACAACAACTTATACTGTATGTAAAGAGAATACTGATTGGTTGGCAAGTGGACTCTGATTGGTAGAGGTGTTGCCATGGAGAATGCATCAGTGATGGTGACTGTCAGTTAACTGCCAAATATTGTTTGAAATTTAAACCAGGCAGCTTGACTCTAATTGGTCAAGGCAATGCGCTGAGGAATGAGTCAGCGAATGGCTGTCACTTATTTTGTTTAGCTGAAACAACGTAATGTGTGTACATGTTCTTCCTGTCAGCAAAAAACAGGGCCCTGTGTATTGATATATGTAGCTTCCAGTACATGCAAAAGTACATTGCCAGTCTGACTGACAATATTAAATTGGTTGTCAGTGTAATTCTTTGCACACTGAGGATCGTTGTCGAATCATGAATCACATATAATGTTGGACACTGTGTTTTGAGTTTTGCAAGCACAGACTGGTTGGGTTACAGTCTGTACCTTGCCCATTGCGAACAGCAGCTGGTGCATTCTCATCAGTGTCCTGACGAGTGCAAGACGAAGGGCGGAGTTTTCCCAAATTTGCACTAAGTGCGGCAGCAGACAGGAAAAATGGCATCCAATTGCCGACAGCGATGGCGGGTTTTCACTCCGCATTGTCCTGAGCCTGCCACATTACTTATGCATTCCCAGGAAACATGCCGTTTCCATGGCAAGTGTGCTCTCATTCACCCGACCTCCATCAACTCGCCATTGCATCACACTGGCTGCCATGTTTAAAAGGCAGGCGCCAGTATACCACTCATTGCCACCAGCTCACCACAGCTGCTCAGGAAACTGCAGACCCCCACTTCAATGACGGGTCCCTCGAGTGACTGCTGGTTGACATGGAGGCTCGCCAGGCTGCCCTGTACCCCTGCTGTAGCTGCAGGATGGGCAGCAACGTGACCAAAACAACTTGGAAGGTGGTGGCAGAGATGGTCAGTGCCAATGCCCTTCAGAAGAGACAGCCACCCATTGCCGCATGAGTCTGAATGATCCCCTCTGTTCCACCAGGGTAAGTCACTCTTCTCATCACTCTCAATTCACACTCACAAACCCATCACATGTCCACAAGGCCCTCACTCACTGCCAATTCAAGGGGCATCACCATTCACTCTCTCACACTCACCATCATTGTCCTCATCCCATCCATGGGACCACTCACCACCCACACAGGCCAGGCATGCTTATCATCTGGCCTGGCAGGCATCCTGCTTACTCTTTCTCCATCTCTATTCGTGCAGGACAAGGTGGCACACAACAAGAGAGAGAGGTCTCAGACTGGTGGCGGAATGCCCGAAATCAAGGTCCTCAAGGACTTCACAGAAAACAAAACCATCCAGCTGGCCGACCACGATCTGGACCAGTCCTGTATTGACAGTGAGGTCAGTGCTGCTCTACCAAGTGAGGATCCAGCAGGCAACATCCATCAGACAACCATGCTGTGAGTGATGTGTCCTCTTTCACAGACCACTGCCATGCACTAATGATTTCTCCTTGCTTTCGCAGGCACATCTGCTAAACAGCCAACAGAGTCCATGACCCAGGGCCTCTAGTCAAGCTCCGAAGAAATCTCTGAAGAGGAATCTGAAGACACCCTCCTGAAGTCCCATCACAGCGCTCACCAACACCCTCCACCGGCCCAGAGACACACACCTTGGTGGGACCTAGCTTTAGAGTAGCCCTCAGATCACAATTTGGTGAGCACATCACACTGTCTGATCCACAGCAGGTGGTGGCAGGGACTTCCCAGGTCCCCGGCATTCAGAGAAGTGCTGGAGGCCAGAATGTTGCTCAGTCAGAATCAGCTGACGAGCCTCTGGACTCAGTCATGTCACAGTTGCTACAGCTGCAAAGGCAAGCTCAGGAACATCTGGAAGGGATGCCGCTGCACTCCTCAGATTGCACAATGGAGGAGTCTGTCTGCCTTTAGGCTGAGGTGATAGCGCCAGCATTCCAACACATTGAGGTCAACACTGGTAGGTGGCGGCCGCCATGGAGACCTTGGCCCTTGCATCCTGGCTGTCCTGGTCCTGGGCAAAATGCACAAAGTTGTGTGCCATGGAGAAGATGGCATCCGTGACCTCACGGATGCATTTGTGGGTGGCGGTTTGTGATATTCCACAGAGGTCACCTGTGGAGCTCTGAAAGGAGCCACTGACATAGAAATTGAGCACCGTGGTCACTTTCACAACCACTGGCAGTGGATGCCTTCCATGTCCCCTTGGCGCCAAGTCCCGCAGTAAGTGGCAGATGTGAGCAACCAGGTCCCTAGACATGCACAGTCACCAGTGGCACTGGTTCTTGGTCATCTGCAGGAATGACAGACGGCATCTATAGACCTTGGGTGTTGCTAGGCACTGACCAGCCATGGTTTGCTGTCGCTCCTGGGTAGCATGTATGGGAACCCCAGCAGCCCCTTCTTCCTGATATTGCCTTTGCATGGCCAGGAGCCTCAGTCACTCTCTCCTCCATCTTCTTCACTCTCTGTAGGCCATCAGGCACACACTAGGTAACCAGGGTCTATGCTCCTGATGTGGTCCTCCTGTGGCATGAAAGAGAGGGAGACGTGGTTAGCATGGGTGCACTTAGCTCCTTTCCTAGCCCTGTATGATGGCCCTTTAACGCTTCCTGGAGAGTGCTGGCCAACTTTCCGATGGCCACAGTTGAGTGTGCTGCATGGCTGCCCTGTCAGCCTGTGATATGGGGGAGACTGCCCCTCACTGGGGTGCTGAGATTGCATGGGGCTATGAACACCTCCAGCAGTGACTACTACATGGTCAGTTTTGGTGAAGAGGTTGTACAAGTTGTGCAGTCCAACTGCTCCGCAGTCCAGTAAAGTGGTCACGGACTCAAAGTCTGTGCCGGTGGGAGGTGGGGCAGGGGGGGTAAGGTCTGGAGCGCTTGGTGCCACTTTAGTGCCTCTGCATTGCTTGCGTGGGCGGGCAGGTTAGGAACCCAACCCCAATCATATTCAGGCTGCGCCTGAACTGTCTCAATTGCAGACGGGTCGTCAGTTTATTCAGGTGTCCCTACTGCGTGGCCGCTTTCCTCACCTACCCTGCCTCTCACCTCAATTTCTTGTGTGAGGGATCCAACACCAGGGCAGCAGTTGCCGCCAAGTGCACGTCGCCCGTGTACTGTTGTGAAACACATCGACGTGCTTTCCCGCCAATGTGGAAGGATGATCCGGTGGGGGTCCAAGAGCCTGGCAGGATGGCCTTTTAATGATATGCTGATGTATTACAATAAGCTTCCCAATGACTGTTGGCGGGAAACGCGACCTGCTGTCAGCGGGCTGAGTGGATGATCGCAACCTGCCTTCCTGCCGTCATGAAAAACATTGCGCCATATTGTTTGTGTATGCCAGCGGGCACAGAAAATTGCTCCCAAAAAGCTTCGACATGTCTCTTTTTTCAACAATACTAAAATTGGATTCAGGCAGAGGGCCCGACTTTCTGTCATTCAAATGTATCCCTAATTTTCTCATATCTTAGACCCGTAGTCCAGGCTGATTCCAATTATGACAGGAAATGCATCATACAAATGCAAAAACCACATCTTGTTTTGTCCCTGAAGTAAGTGACCTCAGTTGCAGCTATTCCACACTTATGCACATCTACTATTTGTCTGCAGTTCTGTAAGCTGTTTGGGCTGACACCATCGAGTGAATTGAAAGCTTTGATAATATCCTTGTTTGACATTTTGAAGGTCTGGATATCTTTACAGGTTTGTGAGATTTTTGCTCACTTTGGGGATTTAGTCAATTTATTTGACCCTAGATTTAGACTGCAATAGCCAGACCTAAACATATTAACCAAATCCAATCAATCTCACAGTGCAAGGTGTAGCTGCTCTCTTGACTTTACCTCTGTTGCAACTAACTTGTTAACTCAACTTGTCTATTTGTTGAAAGTAGGTTTGGAAATATTAATTGCAAAGTTATTTCAAAGTAACAATCCGGGCTAAAATCGATGTCCAAATTCTGGGATTCCGAAGGTTTTTTTTCGATGTGCTTTGGAAATTAGTGGGTGCATTTGTGTCGCAATTATGGTCCTACTGGAGGCCATTGAAATTCCTCTCTCTGAGCAATTGACTATGGACAAAATTTTCCAGTCCTGTTGGTGTTGAGCATCATGGCGGGCATGGGTGGACAATATGGTGGGAAGGCCAAAAATTGTTTTTATGCCACCGTGGTTGCCCACTCCACCCGTCAATGGTGGGCCACATTTCCCGCCGCCACACGTTGGGGACCTAATTTCAATACTTTAGCATCTCATTCTAATCCCTGCTTGTCGGAATCGTCCCCCCACGCTGGATCGTCCGGGATCAAGCCAACGTGTTTCACATCTCTACATAAGCAATATATGCCTGGCGAGCTGCACTTCACTCAGGACTTTGAGGTTTGTTTGCCCACCTTACTCCAGGCAGCACTTTGCAGTCATCAGCGCCAGGCTTCACAGGCAGCACCACATCACTTCCAGGGGGGCTCACAGGCAGGTCTCTGCCTACCAGACCAGCTGTAAGGCAGGGGGTGGCTTTTCAATAGCTGCAGGGCTAGGGCTTGCTTGGGGAAGGGGGAGAAGTGGCCTCAGGCAAGGGAAGAGGCACCAGGGCAAGGTCTGTACTGGGGAAGGCTGGGTATCCCAGGGCATGTTTGGCAGCACTTATTGATCTATGCAAGTGGCCTCAAGATGTTGAGAGCTGAGGAGGCAGTCTCCAGAGGAGATGAGGCCAAATGGAGATGTGAGGGTGTGTGTGAGAGAGTGAGCGATGTCCTTTGAGCTGGCAGCGAGTGAAATACCAGTAAGTACATGATGGCCTTTTGAGTGTGTGAGTTGAGAGTAATGAGGTGGTTGCCTTACCCTGGCAGCACGGATGAGATCACTTATCCACTTTCTGCACCTCTGCCACCACATCACGAGCTGGAATGGTGAGACTGGTGGGCCTCCTGCGGCCAGAGTTGGGGGTGGAAGACATCATGGTGAGCCTCCACGGCGTCCAGAAGGCTTCCCCGGGATTCGTCACTGAATCGTGGAGCTGCACTCTTCATGGCTTTTGGGGCCACATCTTCACTGGGGGAGTCCTGGGCTGCATCCATTGAGAAGTGTGCACACGGCTGCAGTTTAAATAGGCATCCGATACCGAACAATAGACATACCAGCTAAAAACCAGACTGTCCGGTATAAAACTGGATGAATGGCCACCCTAGCTATTAACCCTCCACCCTTTCACTACTGAACTCTCATACACCTGAGAAACCCGCACAGCAACAGCTAATTTTAAATCGGGTTCCAAATTGCACTGTGGGAGTCTGAATCAAACAAGATTCTAGAAGTCAATGGCTACCCAGGAATACACTGTGATTCAGTTTGCGGTTCTTATCAACGTTTTTCTATTGAAATTAAGCCTTCATACACATAAACACAGGTGAGTTTTGTGCAATTTTTTGCTGTAGCTTAATGGCTAGGAGACCTGTGATGATGTCATATCTATGCACAGTGTGGCAGCAAATCTTTCCCTTCACACAAGGGTGGAGAGAACTGAGGCCTTATCAAGGAGGCCAGAGGCTTTGAAGAGATGATCAGAAGCCTTCTGGAGGAGATTGTAAGGGTGGTGGGAAGGGGAATTGCAAACATTGAGGGGAGATAGTGAGAGTACAGGGCAAATATATTCCCGTAAAGACAAATTTGGGTGGTGAGGGCGGGGTGGGGGGGCTGGGGTTGGACCAAGTCTGGAAAACCCTGGATGTCAAGGGACAGAAATGTTAGGATTAAGAAAAAAAGAGAAGCTTGTGGCTGATACCAAGGGCTCAATACGGCAGAGTCCCTAAAGGAGCATAAAAAATGCAGGGGAGAGCTTAAAAAGGAAATTAGGAAAGCTAATAGAGTGTATGAGAAAGCATTGGTGGGTAGAATAAAGGAAATAAAAACAAAAAAACTGCGGATGCTGGAAATCCAAAACAAAAACAAAAACAGAATTACCTGGAAAAACTCAGCAGGTCTGGCAGCATCGGCGGAGAAGAAAAGGGTTGACGTTTCGAGTCCTCACGACCCTTCGACAGAACTTGAGTTCGAGTCCAAGAAAGAGTTGAAATATAAGCTGGTTTAAGGTGTGTGTGTGGGGGGCGGAGAGAAAGAGAGAGAGAGAGAAGTGGAGGGGGTTGGTGTGGTTGTAGGGACAAACAAGCAGTGATAGAAGCAGATCATCAAAAGATGTCAACAACAATGGTACAAAAGAACACATAGGTGTTAAAGTTAAAGTTGGTGATATTTCTAAACGAATGTGCTAATTAAGAATGGATGGTAGGGCACTCAAGGTATAGCTCTAGTGGGGGTGTTTTTTTTTAAATAATGGAAATAGGTGGGAAAAGGAAAATCTTTATAATTTATTGGAAAAAAAAGGAAGGGGGAAACAGAAAGGGGATGGGGATGGGGGAGGGAGCTCACGACCTAAAGTTGTTGAATTCAGTATTCACTTTAACACCTATGTGTTCTTTTGTACCATTGTTGTTGACATCTTTTGATGATCTGCTTACAGGGCCCTCAACCGTGTCCGGCCCATCTCCCGCACATCCGCCCTCACGCCTTCTCCTCCCTCCCAGAAACATGATAGGGTCCCCCTTGTCCTCACTTATCACCCCACCAGCCTCCGCATTCAAAGGATCATCCTCCGCCATTTCCACCAACTCCAGCATGATGCCACCACCAAACACATCTTCCCTTCACCCCCCCATCGGCATTCCATAGGGATCGCTCCCTCCGGGACACCCTGGTCCACTCCTCCATCACCCCCTACTCCTCAACCCCCTCCTATGGCACCACCCCATGCCCACGCAAAAGATGCAACACCTGCCCCTTCACTTCCTCTCTCCTCACCGTCCAAGGACCCAAACACTCCTTTCAAGTGAAGCAGCATTTCACTTGCATTTCCCCCAACTTAGTCTACTGCACTCATTGCTCCCAATGTGGTCTCCTCTACATTGGAGAGACCAAACGTAAACTGGGCAACCGCTTTGCAGAACACCTGCGGTCTGTCCGCAAGAATGACCCAAACCTCCCTGTCGCTTGCCATTTAGACACTCCACTCTGCTCTCTTGCCCACATGTCTGTCCTTGGCTTGCTGCATTGTTCCAGTGAAGCCCAACGCAGACTGGAGGAACAACACCTCATCTTCCGACTAGCCACTTTACAGCCATCCGGACTGAATATTGAATTCAACAACTTTAGGTCGTGAGCTCCCTCCCCCATCCCCACCCCCTTTCTGTTTCCCCCTTCCTTTTCTTTTTTTTCCAATAAATTATATAGATTTTCCTTTTCCCACCTATTTCAATTATATTAAATTTTTTTTTTCTTTTTTTTTACATCTTTTATGCTCTCCCCACCCCCACTAGAGCTATACCTTGAGTGCCCCTACCATCCATTCTTAATTAGCACATTCTTTTAGATAATATCACCAACTTTAACTTTAACACCTATGTGTTCTTTTGTACCATTGCTGTTGACATCTTTTGATGATCTGCTTCTATCACTGCTTGTTTGTCCCTACAACCACAGCACCCCCCCACCTCTCTCCCTCTCTCTCTCCGTGCCCCACACATACACCTTAAACCAGCTTATATTTCAACTCTTTCTTGGACTCGAACTCAAGTTCTGTCGAAGGGTCATGACGCCTCGAAACGTCAACTCTTTTCTTCTCCGCCGATGCTGCCAGACCTGCTGAGTTTTTCCAGAATAAAGGAAAACTCAACGAGGTTTTTAAAGTATATAAAGAGCAAGAGAGTAACTAGAGAAAGAGTAGGGCCAATCAGAGACCATTGAGGTAATCTGTGTGTGGACCCAGAAGACGTGGGTACAGTCCTCAATGAATATTTTGCGTTGGCCTTCATAATGGAAAAGGACAATGCAGGTATAGACACCAGGGTGGAGGACTGTGAAATATTACAGAAAATTAACATAGAAAGAGAGGAGGTACTAGTGAGTTTAGCGGCCTTAAAAGTGGACAAATCTGCAGGCCTGGATTAGATGCATCCCAGGCTGTTGATGAGGCAAGGGAAGAGATATCAGGGGCATTGGCAGTAATTTTCAAATCCTCTCTGGCCATAGGTGAGGTGCCAGAGGAATGCTAACATTTATTAAAAAATGGAGGAAGGGTTAGACCAGGAAATTACAAGCCAGGTAGATAAGGTGGTTAAGAAAGCATATGGGATACTTGCCTTTATTAGCCGAGGCATAAAATACAAGAGCAGGGAGGTTATGCTGGAACTGTATAAAACGCTGGTTGGCCACTTCTGGAGTATTGTGTGCAGTTCTGGTCACCACATTATAGGAAGGATGTAATTGCACTGGAGAGGATGCAGAGGAGATTTACCAGGATACTACCTGGGCTGGAGGGTCTGAGCTATGAGGAAAGATTGGATAGGCTGGGGTTGTTTTCCTTGGAGAAGCGAAGGTTGAGAGGGGACCTGATAGAGGTGTATAAGATTATGGGGGGCATAGATAGGGTGGATAGGAAGGCACTTTTTCCATTAGTAGAGGGGTCAATAACCAGGGGGCATAGATTTAAGGTAAGAACTAAAAGGTTAAGAGGGAAGTTGAGGAGAAATATTTTCACCCAGGGGGTGGTGGGAGTCTGGAACTCACTACCTGAAAGGGTGGTTAAGTTAGAAACTCTCGCAACATTTAAGAAATATTTAGATATTCAATTGTGTTACCATAGCCTCCAGGGCTATGGGCCAAGCACTGGAAAATGGGATTAGTGTGGCCAGATCTTTGTTGACTGGCATCAACACAATGGGCCAAATGGCCTCCTTCTTGTAGATGTCTATGAGTCTATGAGATTGGAAGCAGTGGCCAGGGAGCAGAGATAAAAGAGGAAGGGATTTGAAAGACTGGTGGAGATTGGAGATGGTTTGAAAGGTGGTGTAAAAGCAGACACTTACCCATTGGATCCAGAAATCCACACCTTCCATTAACTGCTGAGTTACCCAAGGCCCAGGTTAAAACTTAAAATGGAGGTCCAACCTGAGGCCTACAGTCTCATTATAATATTTAAATGACCAACCAACTTCTGGAAGTGGGTTGGTTGCTAACCTCTCATCCTGCCTTCATTTAAACTGGAAGTCGGCAGGTTAAAGATGGATTGACTTCAGGTTTGAGACTTTTAATATCCCATCGGCACAAAGCCACACTCTTTTGGAGGCTAAAGTTCCACCCATTGTGTCTAACATGGCAGAAATTACATTCTGTTACAAAGAAACATATCCTCCAACTCACGGTGAACAATGCCATGAGAGGTTTCCTGGCACAGGATAAAATTATTATGTGGACCCAGTGTTGTGTCTCCATGGAGATAGTCTTGTGCCAGATTTGGGACTGAAGCCTGGCTTTTTCATATCATGTCTGCAGGTCACTCTGTGATGTGTTGCTTATTCAAGTTTGTTGATATAGTAACTGTTGATGCCCCTTCCCCTGTGTGCATTATTGAATGTCAATGTTTCTAGGCATATTACGTTTCTGTATTCTTTCCTTTGTTCGAATCTCACTGCTATGTTCCCATAGCTTTGTTGACTCTTTGAAACCAAACACTGTCAACACCCTCCCCCTCTTTGTAGGTTACATCTTTTTATCCTGATAATCCAAACAGATCTTTGGGTGAGCCTTTCTCTACATGCTGTACAAATTGAAAGAAACATGTTTCATAACCACAGGACATCCCAAAGCACCTCACAACCAATGAAGTACTTTTGAAGTGTAGTCATTGTTGTAATGTAGAAAACACAGCAGCTAATTTGCGCACAGCAAGCTCCCACAAAAAGCAAGGTGTTAATAAGCAGATAATCTGTTTTTTGTTATATTGATTGAAGGATAGATATTTGTCAGGATACTGAGGATAACCGCCCCCTCCCCTCCCCGGTCTTCTTCAAAATATTGCTATTGGAACTTTAAAATTCATGTAAGAGGGCAGACAGGACTTTGGTTTAATGTTTTATCCAAAAGACAGCACCTCCATCAGTGCAGCACTCCATCAGTACTGCACTAAAGTGTCAGCCTAGATTTTTTCACCTAAGAAGTTTCCCTAACGCACAGGCAACCTGGTAACTCCCATACATATTTGGGTTCAGTTTGGAATGTGGGGAGGGATGTACACCATGAGTGGAATTTCACGCCGACCATCCCGCCGGAGTCAATGGGCTTTTGAATGGCTTACTGCATTTTATGGCCCTGCCCCTGCCATGATGGGGCAGTGAAATTCCGCCGATGTTCAATCATAGGATCCTTTCTGACAGATGAAAATATATAAATCAAGTATAGCTGCTATGCAGACTTGTAGCACACTAACGCAGCAATTTCAAGTAATTATATTATCATAAATAGCTTGTGCAAGATTAGAAATGTAACAATGCAATTGCTTTTTGGCTGCTGCTTTTCAACAATTGTCCAATATAAATAAGGAAATTGCTAGTTAACAAAAGAGAGATGATGGGCTGAATCCACCAAGGAGTGGCAATTACTGTCAAATTGCCACTTCGCTCCTATTCCTTTTGCACTAAGATGGAACACTACATTTCTGGCCTGGACTTCTGAACTGGCCCCTTCAGAAATGCAAGGTACCTTTACTGGGAGTCCTCCTTCATAGCACAGGATCATTGGGGAAAGCCAAGCCACACCTTTTTATGGCACAAGCTGCCATATTCAGGTGAGTAGAGAGCTTAAAGGTCCCAAAGCCACTTTCAAAAGTTACAGAGAGAATGTATGTGGGTGAGGGGTTATGGTAGCAGGTGAATGGGTGAGGGGGTAGGGTGTGACAGGGTACGGTGGCAGGTGGATGGGTGAGGGGGTAGGGTGTGACAGGGTAGGCTAGCAGGTGGATGGGTGAGGGGGTAGGGTGTGAGGGAATAGGTTAGCAGACAGATGGGTGAAGGGGTAGGGTGGCTGGTAGATGGGTGAGGGGGTAGGGTATGACAGGGTAGGGTAGCAGGTGGATGGGTGAGGGGGTAGGGTGTGAGGGGGTAGGTAGCAGGTGGGTGGTGAGGGAATAGGGTAGCAGGTGGATGGGTGAGGGGTTAGGATGGCAAGTGGGTGGGTGAGGAGAAGGCTGGCAGGTAAGTGGGTGAGGGGGTAGAGTGGCAGGTAAGTAGGTGAGAAGGTAGCGTGGCAGGTGGATGGGTGAAGGGGTAGAGTGGTTGAGGGAGTCGGGAGTCAGGGGGAAGCGGGAATGTCAGGAGGGTAGTCAAGTTGGGAAAGTAGTCAGGAGATTAGTCAGGTCAGAGATGGTATAGTCGACGGTCAGTAAGGTCGGAGGAGTAGTCGGGAATTCAGGGAGGTCGCCAGGGGATCTGGAGGGCAGTCGGGTGTCAGAGCGGTAGTCATATAGTCCGGGGGAAGTCGGGGGTATCAGTGACTTAGTTGGGTTGGGCTGGTAGTCAGGTGTTCGGGGAAGGGCAGTGTTAGTTGGGGGCTCCAGTGCGGAGTCGGGTGTGGGGTGGAGGGGAGGTGGGTGGGGGAATCAGCAGTTTTGCTACCCAGAAGTTAAAACTGCTTTGAATCCTTCTAACTTTTCCTGTGTAACTATTCTGGAATAACTCTGAGTCAGAACCATCCAAAGTCACCAACTCTAACTCAGAGTCTCAGAAGCTTACAGACATAGGTGAATTGCCCATCTGAACACTAAACTTCCCAGGCAATTCCTGTGTAGTCAGTGCATTGGGGACTTCTGGGTCCGCCAGCGCATCTTGAGTCGGGGGGGTTACTTCCGGAGTGTGACCATTCGGAGATCGGAAATTCTGCGTCAATGAACTGGTGAGAAACATGGAAAGGGTCCCTTGGCATCAGTACCTACAGCAACATGTGTGAGGGCCAAGACCAGATTATACTGTATATAAAACAGCCCAACAAAACTCCACAAATGCCACTCCAGTGCTGAGAGGCTGCAGCCAAAAGGGTAACTCCAACACATGTTCTGGCCATGATCCCAGATTCAACCATTCTGTATAGTGGTCCTGTGCGACCACAAGGACAAAGGCCAGACTCATACTCCTAAACAACATAGCCAAATGCCTTCTCATTACTGCCAGCCCTCTCCATAATGAGCATGTTGCTGAAGCATCTGTGGGCCATATTATAATCCAAATGAGTGATGTGTAGCTGTTAGTGCTGATTTCTTGTGGCCAAAACAAGGAAAGCAATATTGTGAAGCTGCAGAAAATTACCTGTGGGCAAAATGAGTTTCAGCATTGCCCCAGATTTAGTGCAGCCATGGAAATGCTGCTGGAGCAAGTTAACAATAGAAAGCAAATTGGTGAATGAGAGATGGCATTATGCACATTTTTCCAAGACCTGGCTGCAGCACTCAAAGGAATGATCTCTTCAGGAGTGACAAGTTAAGACTCCATTTTGCATCACTCTTATTTTCCACAGATCCCTACAGGGCCCGACATTAGTCTCAGCACTATCAATCCCCCTATTCCCTGCCTACCATGCCTCTTTATGAACATACGATCTAGGAGCAGGAGTAGGCCACTCTGCCTCTCGAGCCTGTTCCACCATTCAATAAAATCATGGTTGATTTGATTTAAACCTCAACTTCACAGTCCTGCCTACCCCGATAACCTTTCACCTCCATGCTTATCAAAAAATTATCTACCTCTGCCTTAAATATATTCAAGGACTCCCCCTCAACCATCTTTTGAGAAAGAGAATTCCAAAGTCTCACAACCCCCTGAGAGAAAAAAAAACCCTCATCTCTGTCCTAAATGGACAACCCTTTGTTTTGAAAGAGTGACCCCAAGTACTAGATTCTCCCACAAGAGGAAATGTCTTCTCCACATCCACCCTGTTAAGACCCCTCAGGATCTAATATGTTTCAATCAAGTCACCTCTTACTCTTCTAAACTCCAGTGGATATTAGTCTAGCCTATCCAGCCTTTCCTCATAAGACAACCCACCCATTCCAGGTATTAATCGAGTAAATCTCCTCTGAACTAGTTCTAATGTATTTACACTTTCCTTAAATAAGTAGACCAATATTGTACACAGTACTCCAGATGTGATCTCACCAATACCCTGTATAACTGAAGCATAACCTCCCTACTGTTATGTCCAATTTTCCTTGCAATAACTGGTAACATTCTAGTAGCTTTGATAATTACTTGTTGCATCTACATGCTAAGCTCTTGTGATTCTTGCACTAAGTTACCCAGATTCCTTGGCATCTCAAAACTCTGCAATCTCTCACCATCTAGATAATGACTCTTTTTTATTCATCTTGTCAAAATGGTCAACCTCACATTTTCCCATGTTATACTCCATTTGCCAGATCTTTTCCCACTCACCTAAACTATCTACATCCTTTTGTAGCCTCCTTAAGTCCTCTTCACAACTTACTTTCCTACCTATCTTTGTGTCATCAGCAAATTTAGCAACCATACCATCGGTCCCTTCATCCATTCATCCCTTTATATAAATTGTAAAATGTTGAGGCCCCAGCACTGATCCCTGTGGCACACCACTCATCACATCCTGCCAACCAGAAAATGACCCATTTATGCCTACTCTCTGTTTCCTGTTAGCTAGCCAATCTTCCATCCATGCCAATGTGTTACCCCCTACACCCTGAGCTTTTATTTTCCACAATAACCTTTGATGAGGCACCTTACCAAAAGCCTTCTGAAAATCTAAGTACAGTGCATCCACCAATTCCCCTTTATCCACAGCATCTGTTACTTCTTCTAGGAACTCCAATAAATTGGTTCAACATGATTTCTCTGTCATAAAACCATGTTGATTCCGCCTGATAATCTTGAATTTATCTAAGTGCTCTGTTATAAAGTCTTTAATAATAGCTTCTACCAATTTCCTCATGACAGATGTTAAGCTAACTGGCCTATAGCTTCCTGATTTCTGTCTGTCTCCCTTTTTGAATAAAGGAGTTACATTTGCAATTTTCCAACCTAACACCTGGTTCACTGACTCACTGATGTCCTTTATGGAAGGAAATCTGCTGTCCTTACCTGGTCTGGCCTACATGTGATTCCAGATCCACAGCAATGTGGTTGACTTTTAAATGCCCTCTGAACGAGGGCAATTAGGGATGGGCAATAAATGCTGGCCTAGCCAGTGATGCCAACATCCCATGAACGAATACAAAAAAATCTGATGGAACCTTCTCCAAATCTAGTGAATTTTGGAAAATTACAACCAACAGGTCAACTATCTCACTAGCCACTTCTTTTAAGACTCTAGGATGAAATCTATCAGGACCTGGGGACTTGTCAACCTGCAGTTCCAACAATTTGATAAGTACCACTTCCCTGGTAATTATAATTTTCTTGCACCCCTTCTGTCCTTCTAATTCCTGATTTACAGTTATTTCTGGGGTGTTACATGTATCCTCTATAGTGAAGACCAATGCAAAATACTTATTCAATTCATCTGCCACCTCTTTACTGTCCGTTATTAGCTCCTGGACTCACTTTCTATAGGAATAATACTCACTTTGTTAACTTTTCTTTTTTAAATATTTATAATAACTCCTACTATCTGTTTTGTGGGTAGGATTTTCCCATTGGCGAGTGAGGGGGCAGGGCCTGCTTGCCGATGTGTAAAATGATGTGCGCTGATGTGGGGCAGAATTCCTGATGTCACTGCGCCCCATTTAAATTTTCAGGTAGGCAGGGGTGCAGTAAAATCAGCTGTGCGCCTGCCAACCTGTCAGTTGCCAATTGAGGCCATTGTCAGGGTCATTTAAGTAATTAATGGACCTGCCCATCCAACCTTAAGGTTGGCAGGCAGGCTGGGAGCCCAGGAAGGCATTAGAAGAAGCATGAAACCTCATCCATGGGCTGGATGAGGTTTCATGTAGGTTTGTAAAAATTTAATTAAAGTTTTTTAAAAAGTTATGGACATGTCCCAACTCAGGTGACAGTGTCACATGAGGGGACATGTCCGGGATTTTATTTTTCTATTTTTAATAATTTGTACAGTGCAGATGATCTCCCTGAGGCAGCACTTAGCCTCAGGGAGATGAGAGCGCTCTTTCGTGCGCATGCACGCTGGGCGGGCCAATTAAGGCCCACCCACATAAAATGGCGGCGTGCCCCCAATCGGGGGTGCCGATCGGAGGCGCGCCTTCACGTGCCCACACTTCAACCTCCCCCCCAGTGGGGGAAAAATCCTGCCCTATATTTCTATATTTATCTTGTACTCTAATCTTTCCCTCCTTTTTAATCTTTTTGTCATTCTTTGCTTTTTTTTTATATTCTATATAATCTTCTGATCTGCCACCCATCTTTGCACAATTATATGCTTTTTCTTCAAGTTTGATACTATCTTTAACTATTTTAATTAACCATGGATGGTGGATCCTCCCCTTGTATTTTTTCTTTCTCATTGGAATGTATCTATTCTGTGAAGTCTGAAATATCTCCTTCCATATCTGCCACTGCATCTCTATTGACCTATCCCTTAACCTAAATTGCCAATTCACTTTCCTTAGCTCTGCTTTCATACCCTCATAATTGCCTTTATCTAAGTTTAAAATACTCATCTTAGACCCACTCTTCTCTCCCACAAACTAAATATAAAATTCAATAATATTATGATCACTGTTACCTAGGGATTCCTTGACCTATGAATTATTAATTAATCCTATCTCATTGCACAATGCCAAGTCTAGTATAGCCTGCTATCCAGTTGGCTCTAAGAAATTATCCCAAAATCATTCAATTAATTCTTCATCTCTATCACCATTGTCCATCTGGTTGTTCCAGTTTATATGTAGATTAAAATTCTCATGATAATCTCTGTGCCTTTCTGACAAGCTCGCACTATTTCTTCTTTGATACCCCATCCTACTGGTGTGATTACTGTAAATCAACAGAGATAAAAACTTCACTTGAACTTCCTTTCAGCTTCCAGTCACACCTTGAAAGGCCACCACTTCTTTGACAACTATTATTCTTTAATATAATTCTGCATTTGCCTCAGCAAATATGCTGCAAGCTTCACAACCTCAAGTTGCATTCACAAGAATGTCACTTGCTAATATATAGCTTTTATCTGTCATCCTAACTTGTGCTTTTCTCCCTTTTAGGTCTTTCCTGACAGCAAAAAGTGCCCACAGAAATCAATTAGGAGGAAAACAATCCTCCTGAAGATGTAGCATCACACATTCCATCTATTCCCACCTACAGCAGATTTCACCCAAGGGCAAGGTCCTATCTAATCACTGGTGAGCTGGATAAAGATGATGACCTCAGGGTGCCCAGCCTTAGAAAAGAACACTGTTGGCCTCATGCACACAGGCCAATATTGGAAGGTCAGCCAAGGAGTTACGGCAGTGTGACTTCCAGTCAGTGTGGAGTTATTTTATGTGGACTCTGCGCTCTGCAGACTACTTTGGACAGTTTGGTCACCTCCAGATGTGCTGAAGATACATCCTCATAAATGGAGTCCGTGCTTTCAGTTTTTGCAGCTTTGATTCAAACAATTGTCATGCAATCTCTCGGCTCCATATTTGAGACACTGATGCCTCAATTGCACAGATTGTCAGACTAATTAGACAAGGCTTTTGATGGAGTCACTGGTTTTCTACAGTCTACTGTCTCATATGTAAAAATGACCTGTCAAGCTTCTTAAAACTGGGTCTGTGTGCAGTAATGGCATGCGATCTTTGAAAATCTATTAACAGCTAAAATTCATCTCCTTCTGAGACAATTCATCAACACTCATAACAAGGGAACTCAATGAACTGGTTAGTTCACAATGCAAAAGAGAATGAGAGCGTTGTCGGGTGGCTGAGTTGTACTATTAGTAATAGAGTTGATCTGCAGCCAACTTTCTAAGTGGAAACATTGGGCAGAATTTTACGGCCGCATTTCGGCAGGGACGGGGCTGTAAAATGCAGTGGGCCATTATAAATGCCATTGACGACAGCAGGAACGTAAAATCCCACTGTCGTAAAATTCTGCCCATTAAGTTTATTTACAATATACTCAGCAGCAACGATACATGTGCTTTCAATTCCAACCCAATCTCTACACTTTCTGCTGAGGTAGCCCGCGCTACTCTTCTATTGGTAACTACACATGATGTGATCATTCCTAACAAGTATTATTCTTAAAGGTACATTACACACTAAATAAAAACATTATCACTACAGAGAGAAAGAAAGAACAAGAGCGAGAAAGAGTGAGAAAGAAAGGCAGAAAGAAAGAAAACAATTTGCATTTATAAAGGCAAAATACGGCGGATGCTGGAAATCTGAAACAAAATCAAAAAATGCTAGAAAAACTCAGCAGGTCTAACAGCATTTGTAGAGAGAAAGACAGGGTTAACATTTTGAGTTTGTATGACTCTTCTTCAGAGCTGATGGGAAGTAGAAATGTGGTGAAATATATACTGTTTAAGGGGAGTGGAACAGGTGAGGCTGGATAGAAGGCCAGCAATAGGTGGAGGCAAAGAAGAGATTGAGAAAGATATCATCAACAAAAGGTCAAAGGGTTGTTAATGGTGGTAGTGCTGGCTAAAGGAGGTGCTAATGGTGACATTAAGAGTGGAAAGCAGAATGTGATAATGGCAGGACCAGTGTAAGCACTCTGAAAAGTGACAGATGGCCCTAGTGGGGGTAGGGTGGGGGAGGGGACGGTGGTGGGAAGAGAGATCAAAAAGGCTAAAAGCTGGGGATAAAACAATGAATAAAATGGAAATAAATTTTAAAAATAATAATAATGAAAATATGTGGGTAAATAAATAAAATAAAAAATAAAAACGAATAAGGAGAAAGGGGCGGGATCAGAAAGGGGTGGGGTTGGAGGAGAGAGTTCATGGCCTGAAATTGTTAATGTTAAGTCCCGGAAGGCTGTAAAGTGCCTAATCAGAAGATGAGGTGCTGTTCCTTTAGTTTGCATTGAGCGCTGGAACATTGCAGCAAGCCAAGGATGGACATGTGGGCATGAGAGCAGGGTGGTGTGTTGAAATAGCAAGCGACAGGAAGGCCTGGGTCATGCTTGTGGACAGACCGAAGGTGTTCCGCAAAGCGGTCACCCAGTCTGTGTTTGGTCTCTCCAATGTAGAGGAGACTACATTGGGAGCAGATTGGAGTAGACCAAGTTGAAGGAGGTGCAAATGAAGCACTGTTTCACTTGAAAGGAATGTTTGGGCCCTTGCTTGGTGAGGAGGGGGGAAGTTCTGCGATTGCATGGGAAGTTGCTGTGGGAGAGGGTTGAGGTATTGGGGGTGATGGAGGAGTGGGCCAGAGTGTCCTGGTGGGTCCCTGTGGAATGCCGACTGGGGGGTGAATGGAAGATGTGTTTGGTGGCGGCATCATGCTGGAGTTGGAGGAAATAGTGGAGGATGATCCTTTGAATGTGGAGGCTGGTGGGTTGAAAAGTGAGGACAAGGGGGACCCAATCATGGTTCTGAAGGGAGAGGAGGTTGTAAGAGCAGAGGTGTGGGAGATGGATCGGACATGGTTGAGGGCCCTGTTAATCATCGTGCGTGGGAAACCTTGGTTAAGGAAGAAGGAAAACATGGCAGAAACACTGTTTTGGAAAGTGGCATCATCGGGACAGATACAATGGAGGCAAAGGAACTGAGAGAGTGGGATCGGGGGCTTGCATTTATAAGGTGCTTCCCTGACCTCAGGAAGTCGCATCAGCTTACAGTCAATGAAGTACTTTTGAAATGTAGAGACAGAAAATAGTAAACCACAGATTGACATAAACCTCATCAATTATTGTAAACAGGAGCTGAATTAGCAAGAAATCGGCAGGCATTTTAGCTCCATAAATGTACAGTTAATTGTGAACCATAAACAGGATAAACAAAACTTTGCTTCTTTGTCAGTTTGATTCATTTAAATGAATGTAGATCTCCTGCTGCTCCAACACTGGCAGTCTGTGTGACAGTGCTCTTGGTGGTACAAATTACATGGCCAAATCCACCATGCCTGTCTCCTGCCACCTTGCCCTCCCTCACAGCGGTTGTACTATCACTCACGCTGGTTGCTATTTATAATAATCCCTTGCAAATGTTACTTAAAATGAAGCAGGACTATTCAGTCTGTGAACTGGTACACAATTGTGTTTATGTGCACCATGTTTATAGGTCCGCCTACTCGGGCAGAGTTGGCAGCTCAGCTATGAGGAGCCATGGTAACATCGTGGAAAGGTGAGGGAGGTCAGTGGCTTTTATAATTTTAAATGGAATTGGTGCTGGCAGTTCTTTCTTTAAATGGGCATCACGGGGAAAGAAGGAACTTCCCTTTAAAAAATAGCTGAATTTATAAAAATGTTTCACAATTTAGTGAATGAAATTGAGCTTGTAGTTTAAGAGCTCTCTGATAAAAAAATGTATTGTCCAATCAAGCACATGGAAGTTCATTAGCACATAAACACATAGGCTGGAATTTTCTGGCCCCGTTGGCATTGGGCAACAAGGCAGGCTTGGGGGGAGGTGGGGGGCGTGGGGGGGTGGGGGCGGGGGGGGGACAATATGGTGAGAAGGCCAAAAATCGGTTTCACGCCAGCATGAAAGCACAGCGGGATCATCCGATGGTGTCTGCTATGGCGGAACACCAATCCAGCTGGAGGCCACCATGGACTAAGTTTGCATTCCGCTGATGAGATGCAAAGGAAGGCCCAGCTGGAATTGATCACCCCCGGCCCACCCATGCAAGATTTACCGTTAAGCCAACCCAGAATACGCCTGGTCAAGCATGGCATGCAGAAGTCAGGACTTACCGTTAGGGCCTTGCACAGATCGCAGACATCAGAGGAGCAGAAGATGCTTCAGCCCTACAGCTACCTGGCCCTGGATGAACACATGCATTGCATGCACATGGCTCCGCCGCAAAGCAGCTCATGGAAAGTGGGAGGTCTCTGCTGATGTCTGGGGTCCGCTTCGGAACATCACAGTCTTGGACATGGGCTGCCATGGATGATTGGCCATGGTGGGGGTGGGGGGGAGCATGCTGGGGGGGTGGTGGGGGAAAGAGAAAGGTCCAGCTGTGAGTGGACCAGGATGGGTGTTGTTGGGTGTGGGAGAGGAAGATCGAGGTTTGACTGGGGGAGAAAGGTGTACCGGAGGAGCTGAGGTTGGGGATGGTGGATGGGGAGAAACAAAGGTGTCGGGAGGCTGATGTTGGGAGGGGTTGGGGATGAAGGTGTCGGGGAGGGTGAGGTTTGGGGGGGGGAGGAGGGACTATGGAGGAGGAGGGTGTAACAGGGGATAAGGCGGCAAGTGAGGAGGTAGATGTAAGGGGAGAGGAAGGTGTAAGGGAAGGAGTCAGGAGGGGGAAGGAGTTCAAAGGGGGGAAGGAGTTTGGAAAGGGGAAGGAGTCCAGTGGGTGAAAGCTGTCCATCCCTTCTACCATGACCGACACATCCTCACACTCCCATCCTCCTGGCTCCCTCTGCCCCCTCTCCTACTCACCATTCCTCCCTACCATGCCCACCTTCAGTTCGCTTCCCAAGAGGCAGTCATTGACTCCAAAGACCCCAAACTTGCATATTCACCTGGACATGCCCCCCTTATTCCCTCCTCCACCCTCAACCGGTGGGGAGGAAGGAGTTCAAAGGGGGGAAGGAGTTCAGAATGGGGAAGGAGTCCAGTGGGTGAAAGGTGTCTGTTTGGACGAAGGAGTTCAGAGGGGAGAAGGAGTCTTGGGGGGAAGGAGGAAGGAGTTTGGAAGGAGGAAGGTGTGCGGGGGAGGAAGGAGTAAGGTTGGAGGAAGGATTAAGGGTGGAGGAGGGAGTAACGGTGGAGGAGGGAGTAAGGGGGGCATGTCCAGGTGAATATGCAAGGGTGGGGTCTTTGGAGTCAATGACTGCCGCTTGGGAAGCGAACTGAAGGTGGGCATGATAGGGAGGAATGGTGAGTAGGAGAGGGGGCAGAGGGAGCCAGGAGGATGGGAGGGTGAGGATGTGTCGGTCATGGTAGAAGGGATGGCGAGGGCAGTTGGTGGGGACTCGGATGCAGACATGGACAATGGAGGTCGGAAGGAGGATCAGGGAGGTCAATGTGGATGTGGGTGGGATTCTCAGGAAAGTAGGGGATGCACACGTTCACCTGGACATCCTGGGAAGAAAAGATTTTGGGCTGTCGGGTAACGGTGGGGAGATGGAAGGTGATGCCAGTGGGGTCAACAGTTATGGGGAAATGGACATGGGTAGTTGGTGGAGGGGAAAGGATGGGGGAGCTGATGGGAAACTTAACGACTCCAATGGCTATGAAAATCAAAAGTGAGCGGAGCCTCGTGTTGGACAGGTACAGGTTCTGTGTGGGAGTGTGATCAGTGGGTGGGCAGAGATGTAGGTCAGCTCAGATGGACAACTGAAGGAGGAGCCCAGCAGACAACATTGAAAATGTTCAGGTCAGTGAGATGAGAATGATGGATGAAGGTTCTGCATGCGTGGGAGAGTGATTGCACGAGGCTCTGAAAGGCCCTCCCACATATGCTTCTTCCTCTCAGGATCACTCGTGGTCCGACTGCACGCAGCTGAATTGTTAGTTCAGGGTGGAGATGCAGTGAGAGGCTCATGAAGCCTGTCAATGAAGCTGAAAGACAATATTACACATTATTCAGTGAAAGTGAACATATTTTCAGATTATGAAGTGACAAAATGAAACCACTTGTGATCAGAATTTCTTAACTTTTCTAGGCCTACCACTTTTAGGTGCTGCCCTGACATCCACAACAGGGATGGAGACAGCCTGTGCAATGGTTGGCCCCGTTGCCTCTGATGGCTTTGGGTGCATCCTCTGGAGATCTGAGGTCTTGAGGGCCCGGCTTGCTGTGGCTGTTCTCCTGTGGGCCAGCTGCTCCCTCTGCGGTGACAGAGGATGAGGTTGAGGGGGCCACAGGCGAAGGAAACTCGGAGGGAGAGGACAGCCTCCGAGATTTTTGAGTGGTTGGCCCTGGGGTGAGCAGCTGCCCCTCCTCCTCCCTTCAGGTGGCTGAGGGCCCTGGCCTGACTCATTGAGGAGAGGGAGCACATTGAAGGATGTTGAGGTGCCCCGTTTCTCTCTTACATTGCCATTGTAGGAATTCACCCATTGGCTCCTGCGATGGAGTGCAGGTCTGCGCACATCTCTGTGCTCTGCTGGACCAGGTCTCCATGGCATCCTCCATCCTTCCCATGGGAACCATTTCATCAGAGAGCAGGCGGATGCACTCCTCTGACTTGGTACTACTCTGTTGAGGGCTTCCAACAGCTCTGCATGATGTTCCCCTGCCTTCTGCTGATTCTTCAGGATGAGTTGGTAGGCCAAATCCAGAGGCTCGTCAACTAACTCAGACTTCACAGATGCCTCTTCCCCAATTGTACTCCGAGTGTCTGGGAGCTCGGCTGAACCTGTCTCCTCTTGATGCAAACATGTGTCCATGCAGTGACTACCAGACTATGAACGCGAGCCTGATCTAGATCTAGGTCCCATCGAGGTGTGTGTCTCTGCGCTGGTGGAGGGTGTGGGTAAGCGCTGTGATGGGTCCTCCAGGCTGCTTATTTCCAGCTCTTCAGTGAAGGAGGTAGCGTCTTGGCTGGAGGTGAGGATGTGGATGGAGCTGAGGGACTGGCTGGCTGAGGGCATCGATTGCTTGGCAGAGTTCCCTGTGAACCAAAGTAGAGATAATTAGTGCATGGTAGCAGAGTCAGAAGCAGGAGCGAGAACAGTCACAGTTGCATTGAGAGAGGGATGATGTGGTGCAAGACCCTCAATTGGGTGTTCGCTGCTGACCTCACCATCACTGCAGGCAGGTCCAGGTCCTCATTAGTTAGCGCGATGGCACGTTCCTCAAAGTGAGTGAGGAGCCTAATGTGGTCCACTCCACCACCCCGGTCTGGGACCTCTCCCTGCTGTTGTGAGCCAGGTTCACCTTCATGAAAACAGATGGAGAGAGTGTGAGCAGGGCGCAGGGCACCACATAGAATGTTTGTGTGGTGAGTGGAGCCATGGATGGAATGTGGACGTGAGTTCCAGAGGATATGAGCCTGATGGAGATGTGAGGGTGTGTGTGAGAGTTAGTGGTGTTGTCTCTTGAGGTGTGAGATCCCTGAGGATGTGTGTTGAAGTTTTGAGTGTGTGAGATGAGAGTGATGAGTGGTTGACTTACCCTGGTGGATCGGATGGAAGTATTCATCCTCTTCCTGCACTGGATGGCTGACCTCATCTGTGCTTCATTGGCTCTGACCTCTCCTTGCAACCCCTTCCCAAGCCTGACTGGTGACTCTGGTGGACCTCCTGCGGCCAGAGCGGTGGTAGACGATGCCGTGGCAGCCTCCCACTGCATCCAGCAGGTGCCCCAGAGAGGTCTCTAAATTTGGGGGCTGCCATCTTCTTTGCTTTTGGGGCCATCTGTCGCCTGGAGCAGCCCTGGTCTGAAGACATGAAGTCAGCTGCGCTCTGATGCAAGGAAGCGCTAATGTCACAGCCTGGCAAGCAAATCCAAGACCGCCCACCAGAGATCTGGTGTGTTTCCCGTGAAAGCATTATTAAGGAGGCAGGACATGCCGGGAATGGAACAATATGGCATGAAAACCTGTCATTGCGGCCGACGGGTAAAAAATCCATTTTTCCTGCCTGCTACCATGCTTTGTGCAAATCTGGGATGATTCCTCCCATATACTCAATTTATTGATAAATGACTGCAAATTATTCTTATTAAACTGCTTTAACATGCTCAACTGATGGCTCCATGTGTAAATGTATTGCCTACAGTGTTACTGAGTCCAGCTGACCAGTAAAATCTCAGGTTAAAATGTTTGGTGCTAGTGAGGTAACCTGTTTTCTTATCCAATATTGGATATTCCTTTTTATCACATACCTCAAGATCTTCCTTTCCATTGGCCTGAACAGGCAGTCACTTTTAATTAAAGACCCATCTTAACTCTGGTTAAGCCAGCAAAAGCGCATGGCATTCATGTGCGATGCTTTCATCTGGACGCCATGCAGGATTAAACAGTCAGGCCTGATAGGCGTTGCTCGGGTGTGTGTAGTGGAAAGTGGTAACTGCCAGTGGAGCAGGGCCAAGGCTGCTATTGGTAAGGTAGTCCAGGAAAGGGGGAATTGTTGTAAGGGTCTGGTGGTTAGGAAGGTGAGAAGCTTGGAGCAGCAAAGCCTAGGAAATTCCAGGTGGGGCTCCAGAGGAGCACTCCTACTCCTCCTGATATCACTAAAGAAAGATTGCTTTTTTAATTTGCTAATGTGTCCTCACTGGGTCTTCACTTTCCAAAAACTTTACCTGGCAGGGTGAGCATGGTGGGCAGCCCCTTGGGAAGCAGGGTTCAAATGCTATCAGAGTACCATGTAGGAATCTCAATTCTACATTTATTAGTGAGGATCCCACCAGATTCTCACAGTGATTCAACTCTCCCCCAACAACCATCTTCTCCTATAGGTCAACCGCCATCCTTTCCTGCCAGTCACCATCTATTCCCTCCAATCCCTGCAACCGAACCTGCCCAGATACCATCTTCCACCCACCCCCCACCACCGCCATCACCCACCCCACCCCTCCCCTGCCCCCCTCATGTGCCGTTAGATATACTGGTCTCAGCTCTGCAGTGCCTTGGGCTGCAAACTTTCTTGCCCAACAGGTAGCCTGCAGTTCAAAGAGACTGGCTGGGCAAAAACTTACAGAAAAAAAGACATCCTGCAGTTCAAAACTGCAGGGACTTCTGGAAAACTATTTTCCAGGTTTCCCTTTGATAATGTCACCACTACGACCGCCCCCACACTCACATGGAGTGAATCTCAGAGCTAAGATCTTTTTCACTTTTCACAAATGCTGACTGACTTGTCAAGAGTTTACAGCATTTCACAGAATCACACAATCACAGTGCAGAAGAGGCCCTTCGGCCCATCGAGTCTGCACCGACACGTGAAAAACACTCTTTCTATCTGTGACTCAGTTACTCTCACTTTGTGATGGACGATTATCATCTCACTGTCAAGATGAAGTATTGAGTCCAGTTCTCCTTTGCCAAAACCACTTACTATTTAATGATCATCCTGGAATGCAAAGGCAAATCCAACTTCCCTTCTCCATTATAAACCATCTCTTGAAATCAGCTTTCTCTTTCCTCTTCCATTCTCACTTCCATGGGCTTCTTTGTCACAGAAAGTGATACCACCCAATCAATTGCTTCCACTGCTTCCCTTCCTTCCCTAGCCCACCGAGGCAAAATTCCCCAAAGATTCCCATTACCCTAGCCCGCATTTTACATCTTTCTCTAGTTTTTCTCTATCTGCCATTATGCTTTCTCCAAGATCATTTTGTCTATGAGCCTCATCTCCTCTCTATCCAACCTATTATCACTAACCTGCTAACTGCCCACATTCCCTACTTGGCCACCATGTAAGTTGATATTGTTATTGGTTCCCTCTTCTCCGTCTGCCCGTCTTTCCTTCAAATCTGCCGTCATCAACCCTCTGCCCAAAAAGATGATGCTTGATCCTTTTATCCTTGAAAACTAATGCTCAATCTCTTCCAGCTCTCCCTTCCTCCCTTTCTTCCCTCTGAAGTCCCCAAAGGACCTATCATTGGACCCCTTCTGTTTCCCTTCTTTGTCCTGCCCATGGCGACGTTAGCTGGAAACACAATGTATGGTTCTACCTATACACCGATGACACTCATTTGTAACTCATCACCACTTCTCTCAACCTCGTCATTGTCTCTGATTTGTCACACTGCTTGTCTGACATCCAGTACTGGATGAGCAGAAATTTCTTTCAACTAAATATTGGGAAGATCAAAGCACTTGACTGTTCCCTGGCCATCTGTTCTATCCCTGTCACTTGTAACTGTCCAAAACTAAATCAGACCACTCGCAGCTTTGGTGTTGATAGACCCTGAGATAAGCTTCCAATGACATATCCCCTCCATCAGTAAGATTGCCTACATCTGCCTCCATAAGATTACACAGCTCCATCTCAGCTTCAGTTCATTTACTGCTGAAATTCTCACCTATGCCTTTGTTACCTCTAGGCATGATTATTCCAGTGTTCCCCTGGCTGGCTTCCCACCTTCCACCCTACATAAATTTATGATCATCCTAATGCTGTCCACTTCTTCATTGGCACATAGTCCTGTTCATCCACCAATGCTGTGCTTGCTGACTTGCATTGCTTCCCAGTCTGGCAATGGTTCCCATTTTAAAATTCCCATCCCTGTTTTCAAATTCTCCCAAGGCTTGGCCCTTCCTATCGCTGCAACTTTCTCCAGCCCCACAAGCCTTTAAGATATCTGTGCTCATTCAATTCTGGCGCCTTGTGAATCCCTGATTTTAATTGCTCCACCACTGGCATCTGTGTTTTCAGCTCCATTGGCCCCAAACTCTGGAATTCCCTCCCTAAACCTCTACACCACTCTAATTTTCTGCTACTTTAAGACATTCTGGGGAGGCAGTGACGTAGTGGTATTGTCACTGGAATGGTAATCCAGAGACCCAAGGTAATGCTCTTGGGATCTGGGTTCAAATCCCACAAGACAGTTGGTGGAATTTGAATTCAGTAAAAATCTGGAATTAAAAGTCTAATGATGACCATGAAATGATAGTCGTGAAACCCATCTGGTTCACTAATGCCCTTTAGGGAAGAAAATCTGTTGTCCTCACCTGGTCTACATGTGATTCCAGATCTGCAGTAATGTGGCTGACTCTTAAATGCCCTCTGAAATGGCCTAGCAAGCCACTCAGTTGTATCAAACTGCTACAAAATCAATAAAAAGGAATGAAACTGGACAGACCACCCAGCATCGAATTAGGCACCGGAAATGACTACGGCAACCCCAGCCCTGTAGACACTTCAAAGTCCTCCACACTAACATGTGGGGGCTTGTGATAAAATTGGGAGAGCTGTCAAGCAACAGCTTGACATAGTCATACTCACTGTATCATACCTTACAGATAATGTGCCAGACATAACCATTACCATCCCTGGGTGTGATCTGTCCTAATGCAGAGGTGGCAGCACAGTGGTGTACAGTTGGGACAGAGCTAAGTGATTCCATAATCAATGGTATACGGTTGCCCTGGGAGTCCTCAATATCAACTCTGGCCCCCATGAAGTTTCATGGTATCAGGTCAAACATGGGCTGATTACCATGTACCAACCCGGCCCCTCCCCGCAGATGAATCAGTACTCCTCCATGTTGAACACCACTTGGAGTAAGCACTGAGGGTGGCAAGAGCACAGAATGTACATTACGTGAGGGGCTTCAATGTCCATTACCAAGAGTGGCTCCATAGCACCACCATAGACAGAGCTGGCCGAGTGCTAGACTGCTAGGCCGGATCTGTGGTAGGTGGTGAGGGAACCAACAATTGAGAAAAACATATTTGACCTCATGCTCACCAAAGTGCCTGCCACAAATGCATTTGTCCATGACAGCATCAGTAGGAGTGACTACCGCACAGTCCTTCTGGAGACAAAGTCCCTTCTTTACATTGAGGGTACCCGCCATTGTGTTGTGTGGCACCACCACCATGCTAAATGGGATAGATTTTGAACAGATCTAGCAACTCTAGACTGGGCAACCATGAGGCACTGTGGGACATCAGCAGCAGAAGAATTGTACTCAACAACAATCTGTAAACTCATGGCCTAGCATATCCCCTGCTCTACCATTACCATCAAGCGAGGGGATCAATCCTGGTTCATTGAAGAGTGCAGGAGAGTATGCACTAGGCATACATTAAATGAGGTGTCAACCTGGTGAAACTGCAACACAGGACTACTTGCATGCCAAACAGCATATGCAGCAAGCGGTAGACAGTACTAAGCGATTCCACAACCAATGGATCGGACCTAGACTCTGCAGTTCTGCCACATCCAGTCGTGAATGGTGAGGAACAATTAAATGGCTCTCTGTAGGAGAGGGCTCCACAGATATCCCCATCCTCAATGATGGAGCCCAGCACATCAGTGCAAGAGATAAGGCTGAAGAATTCGCAACAATCTTCAGCCGGAAGTGCCGAGTGGGCAATCCATCTTCGCCTCCTCTGGAGGTCCCCAGCATTGCAGATGCCAGTCTTCAGCCAATTCAATTCACTCCATGTGACATCAAGAAATGGCTGAAGGCACTGGATACTGCAAAGGCTTTGGGCCCTGACAATATTCCGGAAATAGTACTGAAGACTTGTGCTCCAAAACATGCCACATCCCTAGCCAAGCTGTTCCAGCACAGCTACAACACTGGCATCTACCCAGCTATGTGGAAAATTGTCCAAGTATATTTTGTACACAAAAAGCAGGACAAATCCAACCTGGTTAAATACTGCCCAATCGGTCTACTCCCTATCATCAGTAAAGTGATGGAATAGGTCATCAACAGTGCTATCAAACAGCACTTGCTTAGCAATAACCTGCTCACTGATGTTCAGTTTGGATTCCACCAGGGTCACTCAGCTTCTGACCTCATTACAGCCTTGGTTCAAACATGGACAAAAGAGCTGAACTCCAGAGGTGAGGTGAGAGTGATTGCCCTGAACATCAAGGCAGCATTTGACTGAGTGTGGCATTATGGAGCCCTACCAAAACTGGAGTCAATGGGAATCAGGGAGATAACTCTCTGCTGGTTGGACTCATACCTAGCACAAGGGAAGATTGTTGTCGCTGCTGGAGGTTAATCATCTCAGCTCCAGGACATCACTGCAGGAGTTCCTCGGGGTAGTGTCCTCGGCCCAACCATCTTCAGCTGCTTCATCAATGACTTTCCTTCAAAAGTGGGGATATTCGCTAATGATTGCACAATGTTTAGCACCGTTCACAACTCCTCAGATGCTGAAGCAGTCCATGTCCAAATGCAGCAACACCTGGACTATATCCAGGCTTGGGCTGACAAATGGCAAGTGACATTCATGCCACACAAGTGCCAGGCAATGATCATCTCCAACAAGAGAGAATCTAACCATTATCCCTTGCACTCAATGGCATTACCATCACTGAATCCCTCACTATCAACATCCTCGGGGTTACCATTGACCAAAAACTGATCTGGCCTAGCCATATAAATACTGTGGCTACAAGAGCAGGTCAGAGGCTAGGAATCCTGTGGCGAGTAACCCACCTCCTGACTCCCCAAAGCCTGTCCGCCATCCACAAGGCACAAGTCAAGAGTGTGATGGAATACTCTCCACTTGCCTGGATGAGTGCAGCTCTAACAACACGCAAGAAGCTTGACACCATCTAGGCTAAAGCAGACCAATTGATTGGCACCCTTTCCACAAGTATTCATTCCTCCGCCACTGACGAACAGTGACAGCAGTGTGTTCTATCTACAAGATGCACTGCAGAAACTCACCAAAGCTCTTTAGGCAGCACCTTCCAAACCCACGAATGCTACCATCTAGAAGGACAAGGGCAGCAGATACATGGGAACATGACCATCTGGAAGTTCCCCTCCAAACTGCTCACCATCTGGACTTGGAAATATATCACCATTCTATCATTGGTGCTGGGTCAAATCCTGGAACTTCCTTCCTAACAACACTATGGGTGTATCTATACGACATGGATTGTAGTGGTTCAAGAAGGCAGCTCACCACAACTTTCTCAGAGGCAATTAGCGATGGACAATAAATGCTGGCCTAGCCAGCGATCTCCACATCCTGTAAATGAATAAAAAAAACTTGTGTTATAAACTATCTGTTTGACCTAGCTTTGTGTCAGATGTCCAAATATCTCCTCCTGTAGCTCTGAGTCAAGTTTTTATTGATAGTGCTCTTGTGAAGTGCCTTGGGATACTTTATACTTTGTTAAACGTCTTACAAAAATGTAGCTTGCTGTTGAGGTACTGGGCAACTGACAATACAGGAGCAGAGAAAACTTGAGGTGTATGTATACAAATCTTTGAAGGTGACTGGACAAGATGAGAAGGCTGCAAAAAAAACCTATTGCTTCCTTAGCTTTATTAATACGGAAATAGAATACAAAAGATAAAAACATTCTGCTAAATCTTTAAAAAACACTGAATGGGCCCCAGCTGGAGTATTGTGTTCAATTCTAGGCACCACATTTCAGTAAGGATGTCAAGGCTGAGAAAGGTTGCAAAAGAGATCCATAGAATGGTATCAGGGATGAAGGATTTCAGATATGTGGAGAGATTAGGGGAGAAGGGACTATTCTTCCCCTCACCCCCCAGAGCACAGAAGGTTAAGGGATTTGCTGGAGGTGTTCAAAATCATGAATGGTTTTGATAGAGCAAGCAGGGAGAAACTGTTGACAGTGACAGAAGGACAGGTAACCAAATGACACAGATTAAAGGTGATTGTCAGAAAAAAAAGAGGCCACCCGAGGAAACATATTTTACACAGGCAATTGTTGTGATCTGGAATTCCCTGCCTGAAAGCATTGCAGAAGCAGATTCAAGAGTAATATTCAGAAAAGAATTGGATAAACACTTGAAGAGAAAACATTTACAGGGCTATGTGGAGTGTCAGGGGGCTAAGGCCTCACACTCTATATGTTTTATAATATATTTATGATACATATATATATCCTCATGGCTAATTCCTAAAATTTTTAAAACTGGATAATGACCTTTTAAAATGGCTGAAGCTCTGTCAGTTTGTGATCCTGAACAAAAGGGGCTATTTGGCAGTTTCAAAGAACCTTATATCTCGTTATCTCTAAAGAGGCTCTAATGACCCACCTGTAGGCTTCAGAGACCAAATTGAAATGGAACTACACAAAGGCCATCAAAATTTCATAAGCCAGACCTGGCCAACTGGTGCCAATCCATTTGCTAGGACAAAGGACCCAGGCAAAGGGATACACACCCTTTCTCAAAGCCAAAGTGGAGAGGTAGGAGCCATGTGACATAACCACTTAGCTGGTGGAGCCAGTAACATTGCCTTGTGGAGCTGCAAAACTCAGGCTGCTATCTTTCCATCCACCAAGCACCAGGACTGAAAAAGAGTTGTGCCCAGGTTTGAATGCCTATCTACACTGTCTCTACTGGACTCTCCGTACCATTGCCTACAAGCCTAATTCATCTCTGCATGCCTAGTTCATCATGGCATGATCTCTACTGGAAAAGTGAATTATCAAGCATCAGTTTTCAATTTGTCAGCTTCTGTGAAGAAATACACATTAGATTTTGATTCTGGTCTCTGGACTCACATGAAACATTTTTTTTCTTTGTGGCCTTTGCCCTGTAAAAATCTTTCATCCCTATCCCTCGTTTATTGTATGAATGTATAGGGGGCTACATTGTGACACTCTTCCAGCATTTGAGTGTGTGCAATTAAACTAACCCTCTGAGTTTACCCTATCTCAAGTTTGCTATCGGATTATTCACAGAAATTGGATCACACCAAAACTGAGGGGTTGTGAAATATCCCACTGCTTATAAAGGGGGAAATCAAAATCAAAACACCTTTCTGTTTATGGAAAGGGTAGCAAGAGGAGAAACCAGGGCTCTTTAAATTAACACCCCTCCTGTCCGTAACAGGTGAAAGGGAGGAGATTAGGACTAATTGGATAGTTCTATGGTCTACCCACAGGCACGATAGGTTGAATGGCTTCCTGCTGTGCGACATCATTTCATGATTCTATGACATTTATAAAACTAACTGCAAGAGTGAGACAATGATTATCAAACAGAGTGAGTCATTCAAACCAGTACTAATGGTATAACTGCCTAATAACAGAAGTTGCCTGCATAAATTTCCAGGGTGCCTGCCCTCTTCAATTCTATTTAAAATCTAATTTGAAACAGGCAAAAAAGAAAAGGTAATGTTTCCAGTGGGAGACTATGACATGCATTATCCTTAACATAGCAACCATGGTCACTTTGCAATGTATACTAATACAAAATTATACAAAAATTGGCCAGTGCTTCCTAGAAAGCTATAATTAAATAACTGTGTGGATGAAATTAATCAAACCTGTTCTTTGAAAGAGTTACAAGGGTTTGAGCCACACAATTCTTCTCTGTAATAGGAATTTAATCTATATTACAATGAGACTAGCCATATGTAGTAGAACTGTAATTACATTAACCGATGAGTTCTGGGGATCGAGCAGTTTCTTTTGATCAGCAAAGAAATTGAATTGCATAAGAACCAGTATCCTGCTGTTAGCTTTGTACTATGAAAACATCTTTTTGTCTGTTTATCTTCTTCAGCCATTCACATAATGAACTTATGCCAGGATTTGGTAAAAAAATGGAGACTCCAATCTGAAGAAAGACCTCTCTGTTTACTTTTGTTCACATTTGCTTCTCTTCTGCCTGTAATGCACCATTTTATTGCTGCTGCTTGACGCATCTGCCTCTATTTGAGAAGGAACATAAGAACAAGTGTAATGGCCATTCAGCCCCTCAAGCCTGTTCCACCATTCTGTTAGGTCATGGCTGAACTCTATCTTTACCCAGCTATCTGCCTTAGTTTTATAACCTTTAATACCCTTGCTTAATAAAAAAAATCTATCAATTTCACTTTTGAAATTTTCCATTGACCTGGCCACAACAGCTTTTGGAGGGAGAGAGTTCCAGATTTCCATTATGATTTGTATAAAGATGTACTTCCTGACATCACCCCTACGCCTAATTTTAAGGCTATGTCCCTTTGTTCTGGATTCCTTTCCTTTTGCCCTGTCTACTCTTTGAATCCTTTGACCATCTCAATTAGATCACATGATACTCTTCCACAATCATTGGAAATACATGTCTATTCCATGTAACCTGTCTTCATGGGTGTAGTGCCCAGAACTGAATGCAATACTTCAGGTGGGATCTAATCAAAGATCATAACATACCTTCCACCCTATTGCATTCTCGTCTTCCTGAGATAAAGACCAAGATGCTATTTAAATCCTTTTTGCATCTGCCCAATAAGTTTTAGAATCCTTAGACAGGTAAATTTCTCTGCTACTCCATAATTTGTGATTTCTCACTATTTAGATCACCTTTATCTTGCTTAGATTTAAAATGGATGACCTTACATGTTCCCACATCGAGCTCCATTTTCTATAATTGTATCTGATCGCTCAATATATCAAGGTCCATTTGCATGATTTATATGCCACCTGAGCATCATCAGCAAACTGAGATATATAGCTCTCCATTCCTTCATCCATGTTATTGGTTTGTGGGATGATTAGGGCCAATCCTCTCCATACCCACTGTCAGTTGTTCTGCTTGATAGGCTATTGAGAGACTGGCTTCCTCCAAACAGGGTTGTTTTGAACATGTTAATCTAGAGGTTGTAGAGTGGGCATCCTAGGTCATTTATGTTGGGAAAGAGCCAAGAGGGTCAATGTTCATTTTTGTTATTGGCTTAGCATGATGACACGCACGATGATATTTTTACATCATGTGTTTATAACTCAAGGAAAAAACATTTCCAACAGAACTTTTACTCTCAGAATGATCTGGTGTATTCATTGTTCTGTTATTTTTGTGATCCCCACTTTTACCCTTGAATTTCAATTGATCTCAGCTAATTAAAGAAAGCAAATAAGACCAGCATTGATAAAGTATCTCTCATGACCTCAGGATCTCCCCAAAGCACTTTATAGCCAATGAAGTACTTTTAAAGTGTAGTCACTGTTGTGATATAGGAAACGCAGCAGTCAATTTGCGCATAGCAAGCTCCCACAAACAGCAATGCGATAACAACCAGGCAATCTGTTTTTCAGATGTTGATTGAGGGATAAAGATTGGCTAGATCACTAGAGAGAACTCCTCTGCCCTTCTTTGAGATAGTGCCACATGGAATCTTTTACTGGCTGTGAATTCCAGTTAATAATGGGAACAACAGCTTTTTGAGGGATAATGGGAAACTAACAAATATCTCTTTAGGGGGAACCAACACTCTAACAGCATACAACTGGGCCATATGTTATCAGGAATGTGAATGGACTGAATGTGCAACTTCTCTGTACATAAAGTACAAACAGATATGACAGTACTTATGGTACCCAAGCACACTATGTGCACTTGAAACAGGCATAATGTTACTCAACATCAGAGTAGTCTAAATGTTTAGTCTGGCATTGTTTTTTTTTACAGTTAATTGACTTTCTCAGTCATCAGTTCTAGTAGCAAAATGCGACTGGAATAATTCATAATACATTAGCAAAGAGACTTGCAGTGGGCAGACTGATCCAACTAAAAAATACATTATTACGACAACTAAATACAATTCATAAAATGAGCTATATGACAGGAAAATTGAAATCAGATATTCCATACCCATCAAGAAAATGTAGAATTTGACTTTTTAATGGTTTAACCTAACATTAATCTGTTCTCCAATTGCCATACAAAATGTAATGCTTTTTTTTATCCTTTATCTATCAATTTATCTATCTATCTATCCATTTGCTAAACTATGATGACAGTTAATTAGCTTGCCACAACACAGAACAATCCCAAGGTCTTTGTTCCTAAAAAATTTAGGAATGTAATTTATTCTCATTAACTGCCTATCTTGCTTAGGCTTCTGTGATGATTGTTGTGCTTTATGAGCCATCAAATGATGCACGCAGGAAGCAGAAATGTATCAGTAGTCAACAGCCAAAATCACATATGCAGCATTTCATAACTGTAAACTAGAGAGAACCTGAAAAGGAAATATGAGAAGAAAAAGTGAAGCTAGCAGTAAGAGAAGGTCATGGGGGATGAAGATAGAGCAATGTCTGCATCGAACACAGAGAACAGGCATATAATAAAAGCAAAGTACTGCAGATGCTGGAAATCTAAAAAAAACAGGAAATGCTGGAAAAGCTCAGCAGGTTTGGCAGCATCTGTGGAGAGAGAAACGGAGCTAATGTTTTGAGTCCACATGATTCTTCTTCAGAGTTGAAGAGAGGTAGAAATGTGATGGGTTTTAGACTGTTGTAGAGAGGGGGTGGAGCAGGTGGAGCAAAATAGAAGGTCATGGATAGGTGGGAGATCAGGAGAGACTTGACAAAGATGTCATGGGCACAACACAAAGGGAGTGGCAATGATAGTGTTAAAGGCTAAGGCAGGTACTAATAGCTGCATAAAAGTCAGTTAGCAGGATATATTAAAAGCAGAACAAGGCTGAGCGGTCTCTGAAAGCAAAACATGAGAACATGTTACAGACTGGCTCTTGTGGGGGGAGAGGGTTGGAAAAAATATAATAAATATCAAAATGGAGGGCAGAATTCATAGTCTGAAGTTGTTGAACTCAATGTTAAGTCCAGAAGTCTGTAAAGTGCCTAATTGGAAGATGAGGTGCTGTTCCTCCAGTGTGCGTTGGGCCTCACTGGCACATTGTAGCAGGCCAAGGACAGAAATGTGGGCATGAGAGCAAAATGGTGAATTGAAATGGCAAGCAACAAGAAGGTTGGGTCATGCTGGCAGTCTGAGCAAAGGTGTTCCGCAAAGCTGTCACCCAGCATGCTTTTAGTCTCCCCAGTGCTTTTTCAAATTCATTCAAGGAATGTGGGCTTCACTGGCTAGGCCAGCATTTATTGCCCATGTCTAATTGCCCTTGAGAAGGTGATGGTGAGCTGCCTTCTTGAACCGCCGTAGTCCATGTGGTAAAGTAATGCTCACAGTGCTGTTAGGGAGGGAGTTCCAGGACTTTGTCCCGGCGACAATGAAGGAACGGCGATATATTTCCAAGTCAGTGTAGAGGAGATCACGTTGTGAGCAGTGAATGCAGTAGATTAAATCAAAAGAAGTGCAAGTGAATCACTGCCTCAACTGAAAGGAATATTTGGGGCCTTGGACAGTGAGGAGGAAGGAGGGTAAAGGGGCAGGTGTTACACATCCTGCAATTGCATGGGAAGGTGCCATGGGATGGGGACTTAGAGTTGTAGGTGATAGAGGAGTAGACCTATGGAATGCTGACAGGGGAAGTGAGGGGAAGATGTGTTTGGTGATGGCATCATGCTGGAGTTGGCAGAAATGGTGGACGATGATCCTTTGAATGCAGAGACTAGTGAGGTGAACAGTGAGGACAATGGGAACCATTTCATGGTTCTGGGAGGGGCAGGAAGGGGTGAGGGCAGAAGAGCAGGAAATAGGTCGGTTAAAAGCCCTGTCGACCACAGTTGTGGGGGCAGGATCCTCGGCTCAAGATAACGGAAGACATGTCAGAAGAACTGCTTTGGAAAGTAGCATCACTGGAACAGAAGCAACAGAGTTGGAGAAACTGGGAGAACAGAATGGAGTCCTTACAGGAAGCAGGGTGTGAGGAGCTGTAGTCAAGGTAGCCGTGGGAGTTGGTAGGCTTGTAATGAATATTGGTAGACAGTCTATCACTAGAAATGGAGACAGAGAGTCAAGAAAGAGAAGGGAAGTGTCAGTGATGGACCATGTGAAGGTGAGAGAGGAGTGGAAATTGGAAGCAAAATTAATACATTTTTCCAGGTCCAGATGAGGGCATGAAGCAGCACAAATACAGTCATTGATGTGCCAGGAAAAGATTTGTGGGAAGGACCCTGATTAGGACTGGAACAAGGAATGTTTCACATGCCCCACAAAATGACAGGCATAACTGGGGCCCATATGGGTACAAGAAATGAGACAAGTTAAAGGAGAAATTGTTCAATGTGAGAACAAGTTCAGCCAGGTGGAGGAGAGTGCTGAGGGATTCAGATTGTTCAGGTCTCCATTCAAGGGTGAAGCAGAGAGCCCTCAGACCATCCTGGTGGGGGATGGAGGTGTAGACGGATTGGATGTCCATAGTGAAAAGGAAGTGGTTTGGGCCAGGAAGCTGGAAATTGTTAAAATGATGTAGGGCAACAAAAGAAGAGACTGGACAAGAAGAGAAAAAATCAAGTCAAGACAGGAAGCAATTAGTTCAGTGGGGCAGAAATATGTTGACACAATGGGTCTACCAGGACAGTCCTCTTTGTGGATTTGGGAAGAAGATAGAAGTGGGCTGTGCCGGATTAGGGGACTACAAGGCTGTGGACAGAAGATCTCCAGAGGAGATGAGGTCAGATAACAAGCATCTTAACTCCTACAGAGTGAGACTTGAGAGCAATTATAACCTAACCATCCTGTTGGGAAATTGGTGAGATCAGGTGGAACCTTTATTACATGCCATTTGTCATTGAAGTCAGTGGGGAGTAACATTGAGGAGGTTGAAAAGCCAGAATTCCATCGGATCCCATGAGTTTCCTGCCCAACAAGATCAAGTTAAATTCGCTCCAAAATTGTTTTAAAATCTACAATGTGTGTCCTAGTAGGTGGTTTCTTTCCAAAGAAAGCAGTTGCCTCTTCAAGAAATGTCAAGAGTGTTAGAATTTCACAATAACTCAACAAAAAATGTAAAACACAGAAACCTACTTATTTACCCCATTGATATCTCTAATAAGGTTTGGCTCCCTAATGCTGGGTTTGCACTCTTCATGCTGCAAGGTGGAGTAGACAATAATGGAGCAAGGTTTACTACTCATCAGGATTAGCAAAAAGGAATTTAAAGCAACAGTGCATACATAATTCCTGTCCATGCAGAAAATTGCATTACAGGATTTGCTATTGTGATTGGGGCCTTTTCCAATTCAGGGAAAGGTCCACATGGGCCGAGAATAGCAAAAACACATAGATGACTTCTCCAGTTAGACACTGATAACAATATGCTGTTGAAAACACTCAGGTGCAGTTTAATCTAGTTTTGTTACTTCTCACAGCACTGGTGCTGGATTGCTTACATTATAGAATTGTTTCCGAATCGGAGATGACCCTGTAAGGTAATTGGAGTAAGAGACTGCTGCTAAACCCAGTGTATGGTGGAGATAATAGCACCATTAACTAAAGCAATGTGGGGAACTGATTCTCTAAGAAAGAAGGATTATGCACAGTATAAATAATCAAGGTCAGTACATTCAGAAAGTGTAATGATAACTTTTATAGTTAATGAGTTTTGTTGGTTCCTGTGGGGTCTGATGATTAAAACTAGTTTAAAACTAAGCAGAAATCAGGACTTTGAGATTTGTTGATGGTCATACAGTGAATTTTGACAGAGTGATGATGACTGTTGTAATTTTTCAGGTGTATCAATGACTATTTTAGGACAGGTGATCATCACAGTTCAAGAATTATCATTCTTTGGAACCAGTCACAGAAATCGTTAATTCACAACTGACAAAACCATTTCTTTTTATCTAACTTCTTTGTGGTGAATCTTTAAGAATGTACTGTCAGGTTAGGAATGTTTTGAACTGCCAACAACTCTATTTCTTTGGGTTCAGTTCTTCAATGAGTTAGTAAGATGAATTTGTTTTCAGCTCCTCACCCTCAGCCTCATTGTTGTCCATAAAACCAATAGTTCAAAATGTTGCCCTCTGTCATTTTCTAATCAACATTGGTTAGCTTGCATGTTTAAGGACAATCAGCAGTCACATTAGTGGAATGTGAAGAATGAACACATTAAATTGAAACATTTTCCTTTTTCTTTTAAACTGTCACTTATTCTAACAGAGTCTTTATGCTGAAAATGTGAGTAATGTTTAACACAAGCCAGAAGGGGCAGTCGCAATGTTAAATAATAACGAGCAAAGATGTATAATGGAAAAAAATATATATTAAAAAACACAAAAGAACATGGAAGTTGTCAGTCTCTGTAAATATTGGAAACACGAACAAAGTTCTAGTGGCTTTCATCAGCACCCAGAACTACTTGACCACGGAAAGAAAAATCCAATTCATTCCATGAGTCACAAAACATTGATAACTCACCAGAAGTCACATGTGGGTAATCACTCGGTTGGTATACTGGGACATTCCATGCAACGAAGGGGTAACAAACTTTATTCCATAAATGGCTGAATGTTCAACATAAAGAAGTTGTTTATTTTCCTTTTGTAATTAGGTGCAATGCACTCTCATATTTATGTCCATAATAATTTTTTTCTTTCTTCCCATGTAGGATTTTTTTAAAAGATAGTTTTTTTGTGCATGTGTTTTTATTATAAAATAAATTTAAAACAGACCTGTAGGATAGTTCTGAAAATCCTTCAGAATAACTCCAACAACTTGTCCCATCAATTCTGGTATTTTCCGTCTGGAAGTGACATAAGGTCAATTATGGGAAGGTGTATTATAATTAGACACAAATGACAAATATACAGCTTCTAACATATTTCCATCATTTATACCTGCACAGTACTGAGGGCAACGAATGTTAGTGTGTTCCTGGTTCACAATGATTGGCAGAAGGAGGGATTTCAATCAATTTGGGGTTAATGATATAATGATGCTGAGCACTCAACAGCAGGAACACAGTACTCCCTTTACTGGTGCCGCTCTTATTTATAAATAACCTGACAGAATCGGTTACTCATATTTCATAGATTTTGCAGTTAAACTCAAAATCATGAAGTCAATTTGCTTCCCTACTTTTATGAAGTCTATGGGTCCATAGCTTTAACTTAGAGCTGCAACAAGATTTTTAAAAAGAAAGACAGTGACATATGGACGTTTTTGTTTGAGCACTGAGATCACTTTTACAACATCAGGCTCTGAATCTAGTGAGATAAAACCTCAGGCATTTACAGACTATTTTTTGGAGTTCTCTTCTGAGGGTTAGGCTAAATTGGCCCAATCTGACAGTGACAGTGAGGAGTGCTATAGCTTTGGGCCTGTCAGAAGTCTGTGTCATAACACTCCAGGAAGCTGCACTGTATATTTCTTGACGTGTTTTACTATTTTGTTATATTGGACTAATGATCTGGAGTGTGAGTTCAAATCCCACCCTGTGCAGCTGAAGAATTTAAATTCAATTAGTTAAACAAATCTGGAATGAAAAGCTTGTATTTGTAATGGTGACCATGAAACTACAGTTCACTTATGTCCTTTAGGGAAGAAAAGCTGCTGTCCTTACCCGGTTAGACATGTAAGCGACTCCAGACCCACAGCAATGTGATTGGCTCTTAACTGCCCTCTGAAATGGCCCAGCGAATCACTCAGTTGTATTCAAGAAGTTAGCTCATTGCTTCTTCTTGAGGGCAATTAGGGATGGGTAATAAATGCTGCTTTGCCAGCTGCACTGGGCGCAGGCCGCCCAAAATGCTAGAATGTAAAATGACACGCGATGACGTTGGGAGTGCGTCCTGACATCACCACGCAGCGTCGCGATATTTCGCTAGGCGGGCACGCTATGAGGTTGGAGGCGCACCCGCCATTAATTAAAAGGCCAGATAAGGTCCTTAAGGCGTCAATTGTCAGTAATTTAACATAGCCCATGCGATTTTCAGGGCGTTGCACGGGTGCAAAGGGCAGGCAGGTGTGCCACATTTTCAAAAACCTCATCCACGGCAGGATAAGAAAGGTGAGTGAGCTTGCTAATACGAGTTGTTAGTACTTCAGCTTATAAGATGCTGCTGCTTGCTTGTGTGAACAGGACAACTTCATTTCGCTTCAGAGCTGCTTTGACAGAAATAACAGGCTTCAGTTCAGGACTCCTGAGAAGTCATACCACTTGGCGCCATCCTGGTATCAGACAGCCTTCCCTTACCCTGGGAATGGGGATTGTGGTCTCTGCTGGAAGCATCTCTTCTGAGAGGGATAGAGGGCCAGAAGTGGGAGGAGGCCAGGTGTTCCTGTTCAGCCTCCAGGGGAGCAACAGGGAGGACAGGCGCAGGCACAAATGGCGCAGGGCCAGCAGGAAGTCCAAGGCGGAAGGGGCCGCAGAAGACACCACTATCCTGCTGCCTGGGTTTACAGGTGGTGATGCAGCCACCTCAATATGTCTGAGGTGCAATGCTGAATAAGGCTCCGCCTCTCAAAGGAGGCCGTGACCTCCATCTATCAGATGATTGACCCTGAGATCAGCTCCAACTGTGAGTGGACACCCCATGCCAATGGTGCTGAAGGTCACAGTGGCCCTCAACTACTACGCCTCCGGTTCTCTCCAGGAGTCGGTGGGTGATCTTTGTGGAGTCTCCCAATCAGCTGTCCACAGTTGTTTCAAGCTGGTGACAAACGATCTCTTCAGGCGTGCATTGACTTTCATTCACTACTGCACAGACTAGGCCAGCCAGGCAGAGCGAGCCAGAGGCTTTGCAGCGATTGCTGGTCCAAGGGCCATCAACTGCACACATGTGGCCATCAAGGCACCAGTGGGTAAGCCGGGTGCCTTCATCAACAGGAAGGGATTCCACTCCATGGACGTGCAGATACTGTGTGACCATAGGATGCAGATTCTGCAAGTCTGTGCAAGGTACCCAGGCAGCTCCCTTGATGCTTACATCCTGAGACACTCCCAGGTGTCGGGGCTCTTCCGTGCTCCAGCCCGGCTGGATGGATGGCTGCTGGGCAACAAGGGCTATCCCCTCAGAAGGTGGCTCATGACGCCTCTCAGCCATCCAAGAACAGAGGCCGAGCAGTGGTACATTGGGGCCATGTCTCCACAAGGGCTGTGGTAGAGAGAACTATTGGTCTTCTCAAGATGCGCTTCCGATGCCTGGACCATTCAGTCGGCACACTGCAATACTTCCAGATTGCGTGCCACTGATAGTGGTTTCATGCTGCACTCTCCACAATCTGGCACTGGAAAGGGGGGAAGCAGTGGAAAAAGAAGATGTCGATGCAGCTGCTCTGGCAGCAGATGATGAGACCCGTAGTGAGTCTGAGGACGAGCACGGTCATGAGAATGCTGAGGAGATAGACGCTGACCTGGGTAACCTCCAGGGAGGCAGGACACCCGGGAGGCTTTGATCCAATACTCCTTCAGTTAGCCTACCAAAGATGAACCTCCAACACATGCCAGGGCTGCAGGCTCCATACTCGATACCTGACAGGAACATTTGCTTGGTGAACAACATGCACTCTGTGCCATTTTAATAAAGTTCAATGACAAACAAATCACTCATAACATCATGGGTTACCCTGCACCTGCAGAACTAATGAAGCTCCCAGAGGTTTTTTGAACACAAACACATTTAATGGTGTGGTGCATGGCATACACAAAGCAAATTAAATTGAAAGGTGTTCTCCATCACACCTAATAATAATTAACGTAAAAATCGGGGAAAATATATCATCAGTGATAAGTCTGTCTTGTGCTTAAGATGCTTTAAGTTTTCATTTGCAGGTGCTACATCTAGGTGCTCCCCCCTCACTGGTACCGGCACTGGAGACAGCCTGCTCATTCTGCTGTCCTGTTGGCCTTGATGACCTTGGCAGCATCCTCTGGCCCGTAGAGCCTGTGCTGGCCCCACTTGGGCCAGTCCCACAGCTGGCATCTCCCCACTGGCCGCAGCCTCATCAGATACCACGGTCACTGGCAGGGGAACAGAGGAGCTTCTGCTGTCATCCGGAGCATGCTGAGAGGAGCTTGCGGAGATGACAAGCAGCTCATGCAACAACGTCAGGTCGCTTTGTACCTCCCTGCTCCCCATTGATGGATGGGCACCTAGCTGGGATACAGGGTGCCCAATCCATCTCCCACGTTGACAGTCACCACCTGAGGTCATTGCCGGTGTGAGGGCTTGCAGGTCTGATCGCATCCCCAGGAAGTCCTGATTCAGCTCCTGGAGGAGCCTCTCTATGAGAGTCGCCACTCTCTCCATGGAGGAGGCAGTGCGCTCGGCCATGAAGATCATTGCATTGCTCATGCTCCACATAGACTCCACCACAGAGACCATGGCATGCATTCCCTCATGTATCTCAGCCAGATCGTCCCACACGCACTGCTGGGCTTCCAGCATCTGCTGCCTCAGGGACAATTCCAGAGGCCCATCATCACTGAGCGTGATCCTGGTCCCCAGCAATCCTCTGACTGCCGGAGCCCTGGGTGCTCACTGCCTTTGCCTGCACCTCAAGCGAGTGTGGAGTGCCCTCACCGCTGTGAACCGAGATATTATCCTACGTTCTAATGTCCACCAAGGTTCTGGCATTTGTGCTGGTGCCTGCCTGGCTGAAAGGGTGTGATGCAGGTGTGTTTCTATAGTCGTTGTCCTCTGGGGTAAGCAGTGGACCTTCAGACTCTTCATCCCGACGGGCTGCTGGTGGGCCTGAAAGAAGAACATGTCATTAATTGAAGTCTTTACACTGTTACTGCACATGCCTGTACCTGGATCAGGGTGCCCTCGTCTTTCCATTATCAATCGAGATCCCATGTTCAAGGCTCACATCAATATAAAGCCAACAGTGGAATGGTTGCTATTACAGACATTCTGATCTCACTGCACTGCACTCTCACCTCCCTTTAGCACCCCAACCTCACCGCAGCCAGTTGACCTAGGCGCAAGGCGCCTCGCCAGCTCCAGGGTCTCCTGCTCGTATCTACTCAAGATTAGAAGGTGGGGCAGTCCTCCGCCAGTCCGCAACCTCTCTGCATAGCTGTGGAATGTCTTCTCCTGAAAGGAGAGAGGAGTATTGATTCATCCACCCTATACCTGCAGTGCCATTGCAGCCTGGCCAACCCCACCTGAGGAAAACTTTGCAGGGCTCAGCCGATTCGTGACCCTGGAGCCACAAGACACTCATTCCAAGCAGCCAGGGCTCACCCCCTTGCCCAGATGCTGCCTCATTGACATTTGCCACTCACCCTCTAAGACCTCTGAGGTCTGGGGGGTGGGGGGGGAGGGGTGTGGGGGGTGCGCTCCTTGTACTAAGTCACCCATACCAACATGGTACTCACCCTTCCCGATCGCAGGAGATCATTGAACCTCCTCCGACACTGCATCCATGTGCGCCTCATCACATCATGGCTGCCGAGCCTGGATGCCCCCTCCTCCCAGGCATGTTTGGTGAGGTGGGTGGGGGGGCCTCCTTCTTCTCCCATCCCTGGGGACAAGTATATCTCTGCATGCTACCACCTCCTCCAGGAGGGCAGTGAGACACTTGTTGAAAAAACGCGGGGCCCACTGCCCCGCCGACCTGCCCTCCCACCTGCCATGTTCATCACTGAGGTTCTCCATGCCGAGGGTCCTCTGAGTCAATGGCAGCCTTCACATGGCTGCTATAGCGCTTTTGAACTGACCGCCAGGTCACCATTGGACCCAGCGGACATTGGGCTCCCACCACCGCCCACCCCTTCTCACTGATGCCACTGTTGTGTAGTACGGTGGGTGGGCCTTAATTGACCCGCCAGCATAAAGTGGCGGTACGGAGCCAACCGCAGGCGGTGGTCGGGTTTCCGACCGCCCCTGCCTGCTCCCGCTGAGCCCTCCGGATGAACGTAAAATCCTGGTCATAGTCAACAAATTGCGACAATGCATAAGATAACCTGCAGGCAGTATAGTGCAAATTGTATTTGAAGCACATTGGTGCTATATGTGTTAACTTGCTACATTGACCTTTTGCTGTTGCAATAAGAGTGAAGTGAACAATATTTTACATGTGTACATTAAATATAATAGTTGTATGTCTTATAGCGAAGGACTTGGCATATTTTTATGTGATTGCTCATTACAATTGTAACACTAAATGCTTGGCATAGCATTCTTCATTCCTGAGCTCTTCAGTGCATAATTTTAAACTGAATGGGCAGAAAATTGTGGGAGCAAGCATATAAGTAAAAACTGCTGGCCCAAGTTTATAGTATTTTTGGAATGTTTGTCTTTGTGTCAATGCTTCCAAAAAATATATGCATGCTAGAGTCCTGTCCTCACCTATTTCCAGTCGCACACATTTCCCGGCAGTCATCACTGAACACCAGGAATGGGAGCCTCCAATGATTTCTTTTCCCCTCTCCTAACCCAAGGACACAGAGGCCAATTACGATGACAGAAGACCAAATCTAGACCTGCTGGTCTATAATCTTTAGCTTGACAAAGCGCAGTGCATTTTATCACGAAGATATTTGAGAAGTACTATTAAAAACACTTAACAAAACCTCAAAGAGGTTCGTGGAAAACATGCTGAAAAGACTTAAAATGGATAATGTAACACACTTGAAAGAATAACTTAAAAGAACCAACTGAAAAGCTATTCATTATATGATCATTTAGGGTAAGTATCATGACCCCACAAAGTATAGTATGTGCACATGCAAATGTGTTAGCCATCTTTTCTTTGAAACAGAGCCACAGCTTTGAATCAAAGTGCAGGGTTTTATTTATTTTTTTGCTACCAATGTCTATTTTGCCTGGGAGTGGACAACCGCTATCACAGCTGTCTTTAAATCAAGTGAATACTGCTGATATTGTATAGCCTGCCGTGCAGCTATTGCAGACATACAGTCAGCATAAAGCATAACAGGATAAGCAGTCTATGAACCTCTAGGTTGTTGAGCCAAACCTGTATTTTCCTGCAGAATTGCTGTTGTCAGTCTATTAGCATAATTGGGCTGAAATACATAGTTTTGCTCTTTGGTTCCCTTAAAAATGGCTACTATTTTACTTTGGCTGGAAGGCGCAGATGAACTTAAGTCCTTTGTTGTTACTGTAAATGAATAATGAAACTAATGTTAATAAGGCAGATAAATGGAGCTATTGCCTTTATGGAGTGTGTGTAACTGGTAGCCAAAGTTTCTCCACGTAATTAGAAATGTTATGCCAATATTCATTTTGCAATATAATTAAACTTCATTTCTCTCCTGCAAAATAATAATAATTTATTGATTATAATCACATAAATGTTATATCAATAATCTGTTGTGAAAGATGAAAACAATCCTACCAAAAGTACAGATTCCGAAGTAACCATCTGCTTCCTGTTTTCACTGGGAATGTTAAACTTTTACTATAACCCTTTGGGACTGGATTGTGTAAGAACATGGAATAATTATGAGAACTTTCATTTATCGGGTGTGATGACGAGGCAATAAAGGGTTTTTCTACTAATTAGATTCTAGGTTTCAGAATGAGCATTTAGCCAAAGTCCAAGAGCAGAATTTTTTATATTCTGATACCTATTTAGTATTTGTTTGAGCATAGGATTGATCAGATGCTTCTGTTCCTGCTTGACTTGTTAAAAGCTCTGATACGCGAGAAGTGGCTTTATGAGTTGATGGAAGTTAAACTAATGTCCCACTCCCACACAAGAATAATTTTCCACACCAACTCTGACCAATCCACAGGGACCAATTGAAAAATTTGGAATAAAAGTAAAAGACCAAAATATATATTTAAAAACATACAGAAGTATAATATCTATATGTTATGCATATATAGTATTTCTTTCTATTTTTTTCACAAATGTTTTTTAATCAATTCAAGATGTGCTTATGTGTAGGCTCCCTCTCTCACTGCAATTTCAGGGATTAGATAACTCCCTATCTCTGGAAATGCAAAGATAGAACTAGCTCCTGCACAAGGCAACTTAAGGCAGTCAAGGCAAGCCTTTATAGAAAAGATCTAAAAGCCACATATACCATAAAGTCTAGGCTAGCTAGAATGATGCCAGTGATGGCCAATCAAAGTTTTGAGGAGTGATTTGAGATACTGGGACAATAGGAACTAGGAGGTTGTGTGTTCAAGTCTCAATTTAGAGACTTGACCATAAAAATCTGGACTGACACTCCAGTGCAGTGCTGAGGGAGTTCTGTACCGTCGAAGGTATAGCCTTTGGATGAGGTGTTAAAGTGAGGTCCTGTCAGCCCTCTCAGTGGATGTAAAAGGTCCCAAGTTTTTATTTTGAAGAGCAAGGGAGTTCTCCTGGTACCCTAGCCAATAGTTATCAGGCATTCCACATCACAGATACATTTACCTGGTCATTATCACAGTGCTTTTTATGGGAGTTTGCTGTGCACAAATCAGCTGCTGCGTTCCCTACATCACCACAGTAACTATATTTCCAAAATACTTTATTGGCTGTAAAGCACTTTGGGATGATCTGAAGCTGTGAAAGGTGTTATGCAAATTCTTTCTTACTATCACAGTGATAATCAAATGCAGAATTAATAGACAATTTTAAATTTATGAAGGGTTTGATAGTGAATAGGGAAAGATTATATTTTCTGGTAGCAGAATCAGTGATGAGTCAGCATCAATTTCAAGTTGTTACAGAAAATTATTTTTCAGCATAAGAATAGAACAATGAGCCATAAGTGCAAAACTAGCAAAACTATTGTCACGGAGTTCTGATCAATACATTGAATAGATTCCTAGGTTTAGTAACAGAGGCAAAACCTTGGAATTATTTAAAAACCAATGAACTCTCTCAAAAGATACAGGGAGAGAGTTTCCATTGGATTTTCCCAATCCACTTGCTGCAACTTCAGCAGAACATCAACAGAACCCACAAGAAATGATTAAAAATATTTTGTTGATTATCCAGTGCTTCTGTTTATACTACACCAAAGTTACAGTTGGAGACCAAGAGATGTGGTGATGTTGAATGGAAGAATATGATGGAGCATTAACTTCAAGCTACAAGGATTCAGTACTTTGCCACTGCATGTCACTGATCTTGTTACTCTCTATCTATTACTGTTTAACCCATCTACTACAATTGATGTGGTGGGCAGTATTCGGAATGGTTTCCAATAACACAATGGGTACAGATTCCTGTGTGTAAACAATGTTATCATACGCATGTTCCAAATTCCTCTCTCTACTATTTTACTGGAGGCTGTACCCCATTTGTCATCAACTGCAATGTTAAGCCCCATTCAGAATTCACATATTTTGCCCTCACACTTTGCGGGGTGAGTTTAGTCTACGCCAACAGTGCAAAATGGACTTGAAGTGAATTGGCAACCGATTTTTCACCACACCACTTTTCATTTTCCATTGACTTGGAAAATATGGCCTAGATTTTTAATTTCAAACCAAGTAAAAGCAACATTGAGGCTAGGAACCGAGGCTCCAAAAAGAGTTTGAGCTATTATCCCATGAACTTTAGTGGAAAGAAGATCATGCACGCTGAAAAATTGGCTGTTAATTCACTATGAGCCTGCTTCTCGTGCTGGCTTAGACCAATTTCACTCCCTTTGTTTCTTCTTGAGTTCATGGAGCAAATGTTTTTTCTTCATGCAGTAGAAAGTTCCCTGGGAACATTTTTCTACAAAATTGCATCTTTTCCTGAGCTGACATTTATTGTAATATGCATCATTTAAACTGTTCATGAGATTTTCAGCTGACCATTAGTGCTAACCTCCTAGATACCCATATTTGTTTCCTTGACCTGATTCTCATGAGGGGACTGCACTTGACTAGATCCACAGGGCTTCTTAATGTCAATGACCTGCTCTTTTGTCTTGTGAGTTTATGGTGATCGTTAGTGCTAATGTATTATTTACTGACTCCCATAATCCAATTATATATGTGCAAAAAATTTAATAAATCTTGATGTCTTACAAATATCTGTTAAACTAATCCTCATTATATCACCATAAATCTTCAACTAGTAACAGTAATCAATATGGAACTATGGATTAAAAACCTATATAGTACTTAGAACTATAACTGATGAATTTCCAAAGGGGACATAGGGGAGAGTTTTAAGTAAAATTAATATATTTGTAATTGTATTTAATGATATTTCCAAAATACTATTTAAGCAAGTGAGCCAATGATGAGATTATTTGCTCTCTAACTGGCAAGTACAATTTGAATAATTTGAGAGATATGGAAAATAATAAGCAAATTGGTTGCTTTATAGAAGAAAGGCATCAGTTAATTATAAACAGGCACTGAGAGAATTGCAGATCTAATTCAGTCAGTATGGGAATCCAGAACATTCTGGAAATGGTGGTTAACCAGTTTTGATTGAACAAATAAAGCAAAATAGAAGGCTAAAATGGATGATTGTGAAATATCTTTTTTTTTAATCCAAGGAATTCTGAAAGTATTCTCTGTAAATGGGATTTAATTGTTGCTTTGAGTAATGGATTCTTACCATGGCTTAAAGAGGCAAAGTATTCACGAAAAAGTTTGGAACGTTTTTTCATCAAGGTGATGTCAGACAGGATTTCCTGACTGGAAACACCCATTTTATCAGTGTAAAGTAGGCAAACCAGGTCAGAAAATCTGCTTGAATTCTGTTCTAGCTGAATTCCACCCAGTGTATTAATCACCCCATTTACTCAGCATCATTTCTGACAAATGAGGCAAGAATGATGTGGTGAAATTATGGAGTAAATTTTCTGAACATACACAGTGGTAAGAAAACTGTGACTTGCGAAAATGGACTAGCACTTTTCTAAGGATCTGCATGCACAACAACTTAAATGCAACATGAACCTTGTATTTTAACATCCGTTTCTTACATTTGTGCTTCCTCTTGGCAACAGCCTTTGATAATTGCCTGCTTTATCCAGAGTGTTTGAAGCATTGGCAGCTGTAAGGCAGTAGGTGTTGCCTGTCACAGATGGCCTGCACCTCATGGCATCAAAGTCCTGAAATGGACCTCCTGAAGGCTGCAGCCTTTGGGATGCTGCATATGGCTCCTTGATAGCATAATGGTCCCCATTAGTGATGAGTATCTTAGTAATTGTAAGTAAAACCTTTCATACTGTTATGGGGATCATGTGGCTGTACAGACGAATCAGCCCTAAGTGCGGGTAATCTTAGAGGTGGAGCTTTCTAGCCTTTTGTCTCGGGTACAAGCATGTAGCTTCATCATGAGCTCTGTAAATAAAGTTTACTGTTTCTTACAAGAACCCTGCCCTGCATTCCAATTGGCGATGAGGATAAATAGCTCCAAAGATGCACTTTGCCACTTGAATATGAATATTTTCATTTTCCAGGGAAGAAAAAAAAGTATACTCACCAGCAATGCCACTCTTCAGCAGGATTGATCCAAATGACTCATCCAACGAGGTCTGGAATCAGTACATAGAGCACTTAGGTTTCTACTTTGTAGCTAACAAAATAATGGCAGAGGAGAAACAGAAGGCAATTCTCCTAAGTGCCTGTGGAAGCGAAATATATAACCTAATCCATAGATAAAAACAAAAAAACTGCGGATGCTGGAAATCCAAAACAAAAACAGAATTACCTGGAAAAACTCAGCAGGTCTGGCAGCATCGGCGGAGAAGATGCTGCCAGACCTGCTGAGTTTTTCCAGGTAATTCTGTTTTTGTTAACCTAATCCATAGTCTGATGGCTCCAAATGCACTAAATTCCAGATCCTTCACTGAGCTAGTAGACCTCATGAAGGTATATTTACAGCCTAAACCATCAGTGATCATGCAAAGATTCAAGTTCACCTCTAGAGTAAGGGCCCCTGGTGAGTCGATTGCAACGTTGGAGCGAGAACCTTCCGGCATGTGTGGTATGGAAACCAAGAAACCAAGCGCAAAGTGGGACAAGATCCCTACCACTTGAAAAACAAAAAGAAATACTGAAGGTAGCTCACCACTAATTCAGAAATTAAAGTGTTAGTGATGCGGGGGTAGCCATGAACCAGAAGCTTGCAGATTTAAAGAGGCAGAATGCCACTACTATCACAAAAAAGGACATGTTATAAAACAATGTAGGCGAGGGCAAGACAGCTATTCAAACAGCAGGCCAAGTTAAGTGAAGTGCACAGTATAGATGAACCAGAAGCTGCAGATACTAATACCTATTCCCTATAAAATCTGAAAGTCAGGAAAACTGAACCAATCACTGTTGCCATTCAAGTAAATGGGAAGTCTCCAGTCATGGAAGTTGACACAGGAGCACCAACCACAGGGATGGGAGAACACATCTTTAAATACCTCAGTGAAGATACCCAGTCATTGAGTTTGGAGCAAATCGCGGCTCAGCTAAAAATGTGTACTGGAGAGGCAAGACACATGAAAGGCATCACCTCTGTACCTGTATCCTACAGTCAACAGACAGCCCAGTTGCCAGTGATTGTTGTAAGAGGGGAAGGGCCTAGCCTTCTGGGCCATAATTGGTTGAAAGAAATTAAACTCAACTGGTCAGAAATTTTTCAAGTCAGAACAGGAGGAATTCCTGAGTTGTTAAAGAAGTATAACAGAGTATTCTGAGACGGATTGGAAAAATAAAAGGTCTACAACAAAAATATAAGTAGATTCTGAAGCAACACTCCAGTTTGTTAAGGCAAGACCTGTGCCTTATGCCCTAAAGGTGGATGCAGAATTGTGCTGTTTGGAGAAGTTTGGAATAATCCAGCCAGCCCAATTTTCAGAATGGGCAGCGCCCATAGTCCCTGTGATGAAACCAGATCAAACCATTCACACCTGTGGAGATTACAAATTAACTGTGAACAAGGCTGCTGAATTAGACAAATACATAATCCCAAGGATTGAAGTTCTGTACGCTAAACTTGCAGGAGGAAGATCCTACACTAAATTGGACATGAGCCATGCATAACAACAGCTAGAGCTGGACAACACATCTAGAGGGTATGTCACCATAAACACGCACAAGGGCCTGTACCAATAAGCACACCTACTCTTTGGTGTGTCATCTGCCTGTGCAATTTTCCTAAGAACCATTGAAAGCCTACTACAAGGACTTCCCCGAGTTATAGTGTACCTGGATGATGTCCTGATCACAGGATTAGTGGAAGCAGAACATTTGGCCAACCTAGAAGAGGTTCTGAAGAGATTTTTGGAGGCTGGCGTACATTTAAAAAAAGAGAAGTGCACTTTCCAAGCAACTGAAGTCATGTATTTGGGTCATCAAGTGGATGCCCAAGGATTGCATCCTTTAGCGGAGGAAGTCAGGACAATCAAGGAAATGCCCTCTCCTACTAATGTCACTGAGCTCAAGTATTTTTTGGGCTTGGTAAATTATTATGGTCGCTTCTTGCCTAAACTATCTACAGTGTTAGCCCCTTTACACTTATTATTGAAGAAAAACCACAGGTGATCCTGGAAGGCACAGCAAGAGGAAGGCTTCATAAAAGTTTAGAAGCTTTTACACTCGTCATGTCTGCTAGTGCACTATGAATTGTCTAAGGAATTAATACTCACTTGTGATGCATCTCCCTATGGAGTGGGAGTGTTACTGTCACACAGGATGGAGGATGGATCTGAAAGGCCAATAAGATATGTATCCAGTACCCTCTCTACAGCTGAGAAAGGTTACTCACCAATTGAAAAAGAAGGCTTATTTGTCATATTTGGAGTAAAAAGTTCCATCAATGTTTGCATGGTCAATACCACAGTGTCAGATCACAAACCACTGTTAGGGTTGTTTAGTGAAGATAAGGCAATCCCACCGATAGTCTCTGCTAGAATTCAAAGATGGGCTTTAATCTTGTCGTCATATGAATACACTTCTATACACGATCTGGGGGTGCATGTAGCAAATTCAGACGCCCTCAGTCATCTTTCTTTGCCAGATAGCATTACACATGTTCCAGTATCTCAAGAGGTTGTACTGGTGTTGAATTTCCTGAACTCCTCACTGGTCTGTGCAAAACAGATAAAGAATTGGACAAACCAGGATCCAGCTTCATCAAAAGTCCGAGGACAGGTGTTGCAAGAATGGTCAAATGCACACGTCTGAAGAATTAAAACCATCTTATGCCCATAAATCAACTGTATTGTCAAGATAGTATCTCGTTTTAGGGAGCAAGAGTCATCATCCCTGTGCAAGTAAGAGAAGCACTATTGATAAAGCTTAGTAGTGAGCTGCCTGGTATTTCGAAAATGAAGGTGTTCGCAAAAAGTTATACCTGGTGGCCAAGTATAGACAGTGATACAGAGAAAATGGTTAAACACTGTCCCCAGTGTCAGCAAAAGGCAAAGTTGCCATTCCAGCTCCACTGCATCCATGCAAGTGGCTTGATTGACCCTGGGTTAGATTACATATAGATTATGTAAGTCCATTTTTAGGTATCATGTTTTTAGTGATTATCGACACACAGTCAAAGTGGATGGATGTGTATGAAGTGAGATCACCTACATCGTGTGCAACTAGTGATAAGCTATGCCAACATTTTAGTGTACATGGCCTACCAGAAGTCATTGTTTTGGTACTGCTTTCACTAGTTCAGAATTCCAGAGATTCATGAACCTAAATGAGACTAAACATGTCAAAACAGCACCGTGTCATCCTTCATCCAATGGGTTAGCAGAAAAAGCAGTACAAACCTTTAAAACGGGCGTAAATAAACTATCCAAAGGAACATTAAAAATGCAAATTTCAAAATTTCTTTTCAACTATCGCACGGCTCCTCATGCAACCACAGGTTCAACACCGTCAGAATTGCTAATGAAACTGTGACTTCGTACAAGATTAAGTCTAGTATTCCCTAACTTAGAGGGGAAGGTGGAGAAAAATCAGAATAGTCAGAAAGTGAATTATGATGTTCACAGTAAAGGTTGAAAATTTACTATGGGAGAGACAGTTTTAGTGTGAAATTTTGCAACTGGACCGAGATGGGTTCCTGGTACAGTTGTCTCTGAAACAGCACCTTTGCCAGATCAAGTGGAAATGGAAAACAGGATTGTTAGGAAACACGTGGATCATCTTAGAAGTAGAGACACATTCGAACAACCAGTTACTCCACCTGAAATCGATATTGAACCTTTGATCCCTGAAGTGCCAGATCAACATAGAATAGACATACCTGATGTCTCCGTTGAAGTAAATAATTCTGAGCTTCCATTGTCTAAATATGTCCCTGATGCTGCAGTTCCTGATCAAGCCGATCCAACGGAAGAGCCTCAAGTCGTAGAGTTGTATCGCTTTATCTGAATCAGAAAACTACCTCAAAGACAAAATTTATAATTGCATGAACTATATATTTGTGTATGATATGGATTCAAATATTTTTGTAAATAAGAGAGGTAAAACAAAATTAAAGGGGGAGGAATGTAGTAATTGTAAGTAAAATCTTTCATATTTTTATGGAGATCATGTAACTGTACAGATGAATCAGCCCTAAGCACAGGTAATCTTAGGGGCAGAGCTTTCTAATCTTGGTCCCAATACAAACATGCAGCTTCATCAGGAGCTCTGAAAATAAAGTTTACTGTTTCTTGCAAGAAACGTGCCCTGCCCTCCAAGTTTATTACAGTATCCCCACCTGTCACCAAGGAGACTGGGGTTCAATTCCCGATGTTGAGGTAGCATCAAGTGTCAGCCAAGTCTAAGTTGGTAGCATTCTTGTCTCTGAGTCAAGAAGGATCTGAGTTCAAGTCCCCAGGCATTAAGCACAAAAATGTTAACTAGCAATCTAGTGCAGCACTGAGGGAATGCTATGCAGTCGGAGGTACCAGTTCAGATGAGACGTTGAGCCAAGGCTGTAGTAATCTAATGTGCAATATACCTTTAAGACAAATGTTGTAATCACATGATCTTGGCACCCAATGTCAGAGTGGCATGGGTTACCTCTGTAGACCGTAGTCTTAAGTTAGAGTTTGAAGAGAAAAGACAGAGGTTTGAGTTGTAAGCACAGGAGTGTAACTGCTGAGTTCTTTTTGTAAATAAACAGAATGTGTTTCTTCCAAAAATGGTTCACTGATCTTCTCTGTCTTGGTACTAACTCGGTCACCCCAAAATAAGCGTGCAACCTGGATCGTTTTGCCCCAATAAACCAGGGCACTGGATCCAACAAAAGCCCTGACTGATCTCTCAAAGTGGATGTAAAAGATCCCTTGGCCCCGTTTCAAAAAACAGTAGCGAAGTCATCCCTGGTGGCCTGGCCAGTATTTATTCCTCAGTCAACATTACAAAAGCAAATCATCTGGCCACTATCAAATGTAGTTTGTCAAAGTTTGTTACCTCCAAATTAATTCCCAAATCACAACAGTGACTACACTGCAAAAGGAAGAACTTAATTGGCTATAAAGCAATGGTCATGAAAGGTACTCTATAAATGCAAGTCTTTCTTTTGGTTGAAGACATTAAAAAGGTCAGGTGGCATCTGTGGAGAGAGAAATACAGTTAACATTGCAGGTTGATGACCTGAGAGATCTGATATAAGGTCATCGACATGAAACGTTAACTCTGTTTCTCTCTCCACAGATGTCACCTGACCTTTTTAATGTTTTTGACTATTTAAATCTAGGTTACCATATTATTGAAACTTGCATTCTAACCACTGTTTGTGATCTGATGAACTGAATGTTGTCCTTCAGAGCGGGTGGTCTGGTTTTTTCTACTATTTGCTGCTGTTTTAGTCCTCCTTTGGTGCAAGTCAGTCTGCCACCCAGTTTGTTGCTACAGCTGTGAGTACCCATCATAGTTTTAAATAAAGATGACGAAGAGATGGTGAGTTTTCTGGCATGGCAGTTGCCTGGCATTCACCCTATATTTGTGTAGGCATCAGAGAGGGTCTGATGCACGGGCAGATTGGTAAGTACAACAAAGACCAAATCTTTCATTGAAAGCAGCCCTGCAGCCCTGCAAGCGCAATCCTAAGCATCTCTCTATAAATAGAGTCTGTTATAATCTATCCCAGTAGACAATGTTATGATAACACCACATTTAAAAAAAATGCTGATATTACTTTCAGATTTAAAATGTTATGTGGCAGGACATAATGCTAACACATTTAAATTGGACCCAAAGCCAAATTTAGCCCAGGGTTCAGATTGGCACTTCGCCTATTTTAGGTACAAGAGGAATTTCTCCCCACTTTCTCCCATGCTTCTGGCAATTTCCCAACCCCCACCCCTACCCATCAGAATTTCCAGGCAAATCATTTTTAGCATAAATTGGTTTCCTGACTTATTAAAGATTTTGAGATCACTATGTCTCAGTGAAAGAAAATAAAGAATCAAACTTATCTGCATCTATAATTTGTGCTTTCCATAACTTGTGTTGTCTGTTGACTGCCAGTTTAGGTTGTGGCAGATGTTTTCAAAAATAAATAGCCTGAGGGCACTCGTTCCAAGAGCAGATAAAGCTCTCAGGTTGACCCACTCAATCATTTGTCTAAAAGATCTATTCTGCTTAATAAGCATTAAAAAGACATGGCCTGCTTTCCAAATTCCATGTACCTCTCAGTGCATGTTACATGTCATTTGATACCTTATTCTAGTTCCATGCAACATCAATTTAAATAAAGCAATAGTTATTACTGCATCTCTTTTGTCCACAGAAGCTTTTTCCAATATGTTAATTATAGATTTTAATTTAGTCGGAAAAGGTCACTGTTGAAGTAAAGGTTTTCTGATTTAGTGCTTGGCTAAGGTCTGTGACTGAGTCATGTTGTTTCCATTGGGTCACATTCCAAAAATTGCACATGGCAATAAGAAGTGTATTTACAACTACAAACTGTATTATATGTTTAATGTAATAACATTCAAAGCATGTATTTGACAAGTGTATCACTTTATTTTTGATATGGATAAAATGTAATTGTGGAAGGATAGGCTTCATCTATCCTCAGAGATTATTTTCTATAATTTACAGAATAACAATAAATTCCCAAGAGCTGCAATGCTAGAATAAATTTCACAAGTCATTGCTCCATTTTTATTCTCAGTTAAGTTTCCTTTGCTGTTAGTATTTGTGGTAAAATATTCCAAAAGTGTAATTTCACAAAATTAATTTCTCTACCTGATAATTTCACTTTGTGGTTAAGTAAATGTTCAGACAGAATCGTACCATAAACTGAAGCAATGCTGCCAAGAAATCATGGCTGTAGAATCATGCCTGGCATTTACCCACATGCAGAATTGAATCTGGGTCCATGTGCATTAGAATCCTGGAATGATACAGCACAGAAGGTGGCCATTCATCCCATTGGGCCTGTGACAGCTCTTTGGCAGAGCTAGCTGGTTATCATTGGAACATCTGTAGAAAGTGGTTCTGCACGAATTGAATTTGAGGCTCTCTGTGCATAAACACCAGGCATGATGCTGAACACTAAGTCCGCAGTTATGGTGTGAAGGAAGCTTCACTTTGGTGTCAGTATAAGCCATCACACTTGAATGAAGGAGACTGAGATTTCCCTGAGGAGTGTATTCTTGCTGTTTTGCTTTGGAACCAGTTTGGACCTTCAGTCCAGTTTACACTCAAGGTGAAATGGTTTGAGCTTCACACCAATAATAAACCTGTAGAGCATGAATATAACATAAATGTATTATCATGGGCAGGTAAAGGATGAGAACCTGATCTTCAAAAAACCGAAGGAGAAAATCCAAGGGAAAATCACCCCAGATTTATGTAACCTATGTATCTCTGAAAGGGTGGATAACGAGTCACATTGCCAGGGTGATGGGGGAGTTAAAAGGAACACAGAAGGAGAAATGAAACACAAACAGAAAAACTAGTTGTTATTGGAAAAACTCAGGAGGTCTGGCAGCATCGGTGGAGAAGAAAAGAGTTGACGTTTCGAGTCCTCATGACCCTTCAACTGTTGAAGGATCATGAGGATTCGAAACGTCAACTCTTTTCTTCTCTGCCGATGCTGCCAGACCTGCTGAGTTTTTCCAGGTAATTCTGTTTTTGTTTTGGATTTCCAGCATCCACAGTTTTTTGTTTTTATAGCTGTTATTGGAACCTGATTAATCCTAAATGGCTTGTCGGAACATTCCAGGTTGGATCACAGGATCCAGTGTCAGGAACAGTTCATTAGGACTCAATTCCCACAGAGGTTATCACATATGTTTGCTGTAATTTTGACAAAAAGGCTAATGAAAAATGACATTATTTTTTTTTTATTTTCCATATTTGCATGTTTTCTGAAGTTCCTCCACTGAAGTTACAATAAACATGCAGGAGAACCCCTGTAGAAATTCAACCCCTAAATGACATTCAGTTCAAGGCAGCATTCTGCCTAAGAGATGGTTTTAGGTGTTGTGCAAGGTTTTCCACGAAGTGCATGTTTCTTAATTTGAGGAAAAATGTAGCTCTGGACATATTACTCAACATCCTCATTACAAGAAATATAAAGGGCCCAAGTTGCTTAAGGACATGATTCCACAACTTATGCAGTGATCTCCACTAAGAAACATGCCAAAGTATTTGCACAGGCCCAGCAGCCTCCCATGCCACTGGAAACACACCTTGGGCAACTCCCTTGACCCTGAGGTCATAAAAAGCAGCATACAATATGTTGAGGAAGAAGGTTTTCAGCCCCTCGCCTCCTGGAAACACCAGTCTGTGCTCCCGAGGTTGCAATTCTAACTTGTCTCCTTGACATCTCAGGGCAATTAATAAATCTGTTCTCATGCTGTTTGCCAAGAGGAGAGATGTGTGAAGTGTGAAGGCCCTTTGCGAACACACAAGGAGGAATCGAATAGGGTTTTCAATGGATATTGTAAAATGTTGTTTGGATCTTCTTCAGCAACTAACAGAATAAGACAGTAACTTGATCAGATCCTATGAGGTAAATTCACTGTGAGGTAGTTAACCCATCAACATAGTTTTCTGTACCAGCTGAATACTCAAGTCAGAAGCATTTAATATGTCCTAGGAACTGTATAGGCCTGCTGCAGTGTTAGAAAGGAGAATCACATCCTGCATGTAACCAATGTCATCTCCAAACACATTCTATGATAACTGCTTTTAAGTCCTTGATTTCATAGTAAGGGTGTAAGGACATCACGTAAAATTATTTCATCTATCTCTACCTCCCTGAAACTAATAGCATTAAACTGCATCTGTATTTTTTTTATTTGTTCAAGGGACATTTGGAAGATGCAATTGAAGAAGTTTTAATGAGTTACTGCAGTACATCTAGTAGATGGTAAACATTGCAGCCCTTGTGTGCCAATGGTGGAGGGAATTAATGTCTAAGGTGGTGAATGAGGTGCCAATCAAGCGGAGTGCTTTGTCCTGGGTGTTGTCAAAATTCCTGTTGGAGTTGCACTCCTCCAGGCAAATGGACAGTATTCCATCACAGTCCTGACCTTGCCTGTAGATGGTAGAAAGGCTTTGCAGAGACAGAAGCGAGTCACTTGCCACAGATTTCCTAGCCTCTGAACTGCTTTTGTAATCAAAGTTTTTATGTGACTGGAGCAGTTAAGTTTCTGCACAATGATAGCCCCTTCGAATGTTAATGGTGTGAGGTTCAGTGATGGTAATACCATTGAATGTCAAGAGGAGGCGTTGAAACTCTCTTGTTGGAGATGTCATTGCTTGATGTTTGTGTGGCACAAGTAATGCATGCCACCTATCAGGCATAACCTGAATATTGGCCAGGTAATGCTGCATGCGGGTATGGACTGCTTTAGTATCTGACATGGAGCAAGTGGTGCAATAATCAGCGAACATCTTCACTTTTGACGTTATGTTAGAGGGAAGGCCATTGATTAAGCAACTGAATGAAGGTGGATGGCCTTAGGACTGCAGGAGTTCCTTAGGGTAATGTCCTAAGCCCAATCATCTTCAGTTCTTTGGACTCAGAAGATTAGCCTGCAGCAACCACAAGAGCCTTCCTTTGTGCTATATAAAGGACTAGGTTAGTACAAAATAAGAGTGTAATGTTAGAAAGGAAAAGCATGTGGTATTATTGAAGAGAGATAGGGAGCAACAAGGCAGTGATGGGAATTTGAATCACTTATATCCTAGAGAAAATCACATAAATCATATCAAATACGTACAGCAAACCAATTATTGCTCCCAAATTTTATTGTGACCATCAGTGGAACCATCACCCTGTTTTCTACCTTTGAACAGAATCTCAAAACATCTACTTCAACATTCTTTTTAAGGGATTAATTCTCACTCTAGAATTGGGTAGAAAATTGGCAGTAGTGGATTAACTGTTCATTATATCTGCTTGATTTTCCTTCCAATGGACTTTGTGGGTGGACAATTTATAACAGTTTTCTGCCTGTGCCCAGACTGAACATCACTCCCATGCTTTTTGTTCAGAATCCTTTTGATAGTTATGTGGCTTTGCATCCACTGAAGCCAGTTGGTATTTCAAAACACAAAAACAAGGACACAACACTCGAGTGTAACATTAGCAGCTTAGTGAAACGTTGGTGGATTTTTAAAATTCTTTCATGGGATGTGGGTGTCACTAACAATATAGCATTTGCTGTCCATCCCTAATTACCCTTTGAAGGCAATTAAGAATAAACCACATTGCTGTGGGTCTGCAGTCACATATAAACCAGACCAAGTAATGGCAGCAAATTTCCTTCCCTAAAGGACATTAGTGAATCAGATGGATTTTTTATGATAAGTGAAAATGCTATCATGCTCACTATTACTGAGAGTATCTTTTAATTTCAGATTTTTTTTTATTAATTAATTGACTTTAAATTCCACCAGATAGTCTGGTGCGATTTGAATCCTTGTGCCCAGAGCATTAAGCTAGGCTGAGATTGCTAGTTCAATGACATCACCACTACACTGCCATCTTTGCAGTAATTTTGCTATTTACCAGGACAACATTTGCAAGATAAGTCCACAGCTGAATCCTGCAGGTTCAGTTATCATCACCTTTTGGAGCTGAGGGGCTTGCAAATAAATGTGAGAAGCATTTCCTCACACCAATCTGGAAAATGTACTGACTTGTCAAATACGAGTTCAGGCCTTCAAAGACTTGAAATTTTAGGATTCAGAAATCTCTCTGTTAATTTTGTGCCACAACTAAAATCTTGCTGCACTGACCACAAAAGCATAACTTATTTTTGCAATGCAAAAAAAATCAAAGAGATCCCTCTAAGCCAATCATCCATTCACCGCCCTTCCAGACCACAAGCACAAGGGTTCAGGAAGGAAGCAAAATACTAAATAATTTCTATTTCTTCAGTGTTGATAAAAATACATTTCTCTGACATTACAGAGACAAATCTAACTTTGTGCTATTGTAAAACTGTAACGTCTTTTTACTGTTTATTATACAGTGAGTAACATGTAAACCGAATTGGTTGGCTGCCTGTGAGCTGAGTGGGTTGCAAATATTGCAGAAGTGGAAGGGGAGGGACATGACCAAAGCAACCATTTCCATTGCACTCTTTCCAAACAGGTTACGGCTTGAAGCTGGATTTTAGCGATACCAGTGATTTACCAGGTGCATGTTTGGTCAGAATTTGTACATTTCCTGACCATGAGCTCAACTGTGATCTTGCTTAGACAGTAATTTTTAGGGTTAAGTAATTAATATTGGCTTGAATTCCCTATAGGCACATGCCTACACAGAGAACCAGGCTTGCAAATCCCCAGCCACCAGTCTTTCAGGCTTCTGTCCAAAAACCAGTTAAAAGTGCCATCACCGTTTTTAGAATTCCCCATTTCTGCTGCCCATGCTGATCCTCAATTTTAAAAGGGTCGGGCATGAGGCCTATTTTCAGTATCTTCTAGGCATCCCGCATTTAGATAACCAACCAGTGAGCTTGGAAGAAAATAAGCCAGTAAACTGTTAATTGCACTCCTACTTTGCATCCATGAATCAATGCGGCTTGCAGCTGCTCCTGGTATACCAGCGCACCCCAGAGCATTTCCAGGAATTGCTTAGCTAATGTATGGGAGCAGAGTACTGGCATCATAGACCTTGCAGCTTCTTCCAACAGGTCCTGCTCTCCACTGGACCAGAGGCCAAACCTCTCAAAGTCACCACAGCCCTTAACTTCTTTACCGCTAGCTCCCTTCAGGGTACTACGAGGGACATCAGTCTCATCTCCCTGTTTGCAGTGCACATTTGCATTGAGCAGGTGATCAAAGTCCTCGTTGCCAATGCTCAGTCCATTACTTTCCCCATTGCCCCTAAGAGTTAACTTAAGAGAACTTTGGGATTTGCAGCAGCGGCTGCCTTCCTTCCTACCCAGGGCATCATTGACTGCACACATGTTGCCATCAGGATACCAGAGGATCAGCAAGCAGCCTCATGAATTGGAAAGGCTACCACACCTGGAACCCCCTTCCTAACAGCACTGTGGATGGGCCTACACCATGTGGTCTGCAGTGGTTCAAGAAGGCGGCTCACCACCACATTCTCAAAGGCAACTAAGGATGGGCAATAAATGATGGCTTTGCTGGTGAAGTCCACATCCCAAGAACAAATACAAATATCCAGATAGTCTCCCCCAGGGTCCACAAAAATAATCTAGGCTGCTGCAGCCCCGATCGCAACCTGAAACTTACCTTGCTGGAGGCTGCCACTCCCTAATCTTGAGGCCTCAATCAAGTGAATATGCATTGCAACATTGGCTCATTACCTTGCAGCTTGCCTGCCAGATTTAAATGCGACCTCAAAATCGCAAGGGCTCTCCATGACCATAAAGTGCGGCCAGTCAATTGTGTGACGTCAGTCACTTGCCCAAAAGTCAAAATTAACCCAAGAGACTTCACTAGTAATGTAGCACCTCACTGGGAACAAATGTTGCCATGAATCTGCTGGGCAAGATAAGACTGCAATACAGATTGGCACAAGCTTAATTTTGATGAAAAAAAACATTCAATGAGGCCTGTTGCTGAAATTTATGTGTTTTGGCCAGGTTACTTTTCAACTATATAATATGGGTGCTCCCCTAGCTTGGATAATTATGTACAATCCTTTAAACAAGACTGTAGTCATTGGCATTCATACAGTCAGAGAATAATTCATCACAAGATGGGGTCAACTCTTCCTGTCTCCAGCTCTTTGATAGAGCTTTCCAGTTAATTCCTCTCCTCCTCTCTTTCCTCATAACCATGTAATTTTTTTGCCTTTTAGTATTTGTCTAATTTTATTTTGAATGTTACTACTACATCTTCATCCAACACCCTTTCCGCCAGTACATTCCAGATCATAACAACTTGCAGTGTCAAAAAAAAGCTGTCCTTGTCATTCTCTTTTGCCAATCACCTTAAATCCAAATCCTTTGGTTACTGAACCCCCTACTGATGGAAACTGTTTCTCCTTTCAAAGCATTCATGACTTTGAACACCTCTATGAAATCTGCCCTGAACCTTCTCTGCTGGAAGGAGACCATCCCCAGCTTTTCCAAATCTTTCCACAAAGCCAACTAGATCCTTATCCCTGGTACCATTCTACACCCTTGACGTCCTTCCAAAAGTGTGGCGGCCAGAATTGAACACAATTCTCTGAGGCACAACCAGAATTTTAAATGGTCGTTTGTTAGTACAGAACTTGAGTATGGCTGAAAAAGACATTTTGTCGAAGATTTTCACCTGACATTCATCAGGACAATCGCAAGGCTACCAATGTCAGAGGAAGCAACGGCCTTATACTGTATGAGAAGAGAGTGCTGATTGGTTGGCAAGTGGTCTCTGATTGGTAGAGGCATTGTCATAGAGAAGGCACCAGTAATTAGTAACTGACAGTTACCTGTCAAGCATTGTTTGAAATTTAAAACAGGCAGCTTGACACAGATTGGTCAAGGCATTGCCCTGAGGAATGAACAGCAAATGGCTGTCACTTATTTTGTTTAGCTGAAACAGGCACACTGCGTATACATGTTCTTTCTGTCTGCAAAGAACAGAGCCCTGTATATTAATATATTTAGCTTCTGGTACACGCAAATGCACCACACTGCCAGTCTGACTGACAATCTTAAATTGGTTATCAGCGTAATTTTTAGCACACAGAGGATAATTTAGCAAATGTTGTCCAATTGTAGAATCACATCTAATGTTGAACACTGTGTTTTGAGTTTTCAAGCACAGCTGGGTACGGTCTGTACCTTGCCTGTTGTGAACATTGGAAGGGACATGCTGCTTGATACAATCTGCTTGTCTTTGGGATATACAGCCTACAAAACTAGCATTACACTGGCTCTGAAATTCATATACCACATTACCCATTTGTGCAATAGGTAGGACATCTTTTTGGCTTGACAGCAGCATACTGTTAGTGGCGAATACCACTTGTGTGGAGGGGGCAAGGGTGAAGGAAGAAATAAGGTGGAGGAAGGAGTCAGAAAAGGGGAAGGATTAAGGGTGGAGGAAGAAGTAAGGGTGGAGGAAGGAGTCTGGACAGGAGAAGGAATGAGGGTGGCAGAATAAGTAAGGGTGGCAGAAGGAATCAGGAAAGGGGAAGGACTAAGGGAGGGGCGGAGGCCGGTTGTTGTGGAGGAGAAGGACTAAGGTGGTGGGGAGTCGTGGGGGTGAGTCCAGGGAGGAATAAAGGGGGTGGGGGCAGTCCAGTAATGGTGGGGAAGGAGTTCCAGGGGAGAAGGAGTTCCAAGTGGGGAAGGAGTCTGAAGGGGGGGAGATGTCCAGGTGAATATGACTGCCTCCTGAGGAGTGAACTGAGGGTGGGCATTGTATGAGGGAATGGTGAGAATGACTGAGGGCAGAGTGAGGCAGTAGGGTAGGATGGTAAGGGTACGATAGTATCGGTAAAAGGGAAAGCGAGGGCGGTTGGTGGGGACTTGGAGGCAGAAACAGACCCTGGAAGTGGGAAGGAGGTGGTCGGGGAGTTTAATGTGGATGGGGGTGAGATTTTTGGGAAGACAGGGAACGTGCATGTTCACCGAAGGAAAAGGGTTGTGGCTGGTAGGTCATGGAGGAGAGATGGAAAGTGATGCCAGAAAGGCTGATAGTGATGGGGGGAAGAAAATGGATGACTAGGGGAGAGGAAAGGGTGGGGGAGCAAAAGAAAAACTGTAGCACTACCATGCTGGCTAAATCGAAAGTGAAACAAGAGTTGTGGTGTGTGAGATCAGGTGCTGCACAGGAGTGTGATTAATGGGTTAATGGAGATGCAGGTCAACTCAGATGGTCAACTGAAAGAGAATTCCAGAAGGTAGTGTCAAAAATGCTCAGGAAATTGGGATGAGTGTGATATGCAAAGGATCCGCGTGTGCGGGAGAGTGCTTGCACATGACTCCGAAAGGCCCTGCCACACACACATTTGTCCTTCCAGAATCACTAGTGGGTTGGCTGCATGCAGCTGAACCGCTAGAGTTGACGGGGGGTGGGGGGGCGCAGGGGGTGGGCTTGTGAAGCCTGTCAGTTTAGTTGAAAGACAACATTACACATTACTCAGTAAAAGTGAATATATTTCCAGATTATAAAGTGATGAAATATCTTCACCCATGCAACCAACTGTAATCAGAATTTCTTAACTTTTGAACGCCTTAGACTTTTAGTTGCTGCCCTGACATCCGCAGCAAGGGTGGAGACAGCCTGTGTAATGGTTGGCTCTTGCCTCTGAAGCCTTCAGTGTGGGGCCTCTGGTGAGCTGGGGCCCAGGCTTGCTTTGGTTATCCTCATGTGGGCCAACTGTTCCCTCTGCGGTGACAGAGGACAAGGTTGAGAGGGTCACAGACAAAGTGGACTCAGGGGGATTGGACAGCCCTTGAGGTTCCTGAGTGGATGACCCAAGGATTTCCAGCTGCTCCTCCTCCTCCCTTTGGTACCTGAGCGCTCCGGCCTGACTCCTTGAGGGGAAGGAGCACCTGGAGAGAGGTCAAAGTGCCCCGTTTCCCTCTCGCATTGTCACTGCAGGAACTCACCTATGGCTCCCGTGATGGAGTTCTGCACACATCCCTGCATTCTGCTGGACCAGGGTCCCTATTGTGTCTGCCATCCTCCCCACAGAGACCTCAACACATGCATATGTCGGCACCGCTTTATTAGAGATGGGGGGACACACTCCTCTGACTCATGTGCCACTCTGTTGAGGGCTTCCAATAGCTCTGCATGATGTTCCCCCATCTTCTGCTGACTCTCCAGGATGAGTTGGAGTGCCAAGTCCAGAGGCTCATCATCTGACTTGGACCTGAGAGAATGCCTCTTCCCCAGCAATCCTCCGAGTGCTGGGGAGCTTGGCTGAATCTGCCTCCTCCTGCTGTGGACACATGTCCGTGCAGTGATCACCAGATTGCGAACCTGAGCCTGCCCTAGATCTAGGTCCCACCGAGGTGTGGGTCTCTGCACTGGTGGAGGGTGTGGGTAAGTGCTGTGATGGGACTTCCAAGCTGCTTATTTCCAGCTCTTCAATGGAGGAAGAGTCCTCTTGGCTGGAGGTGAGGATGTGGATGGAACTGAGAGACTGGCTGGCTGAGGGTGTTGGCCACTTGGCAGAGCTCCCTGTGAATCAAAGTAGAGATAATAAGTGCATTGCAGCAAAGTCAAAAGCAGGAAAGAGAGCACCCACATTGGTGTTGAGAGAGGGATGATATGGTGCAGGATCCTCATGTTGGTGTTCACCGCCAACCTCAACGTCACAGCAGACACTGTCCACGTCCTCACCAGTCAGTGTGATGGCACAGTCCTCAAAGTGAGTGAGGGGCCTAATGTGGGCCACTACGCCCCCAATCTGGGACCTCTTCCTGCTGATGTGAGCCAGCTTCTCCTGCACGAAAAGAGTGTGAGCAGGACACGTGACACCACATGGAATGTTTGTTTGGTGACTGGAGCCATGGACAGGATGAGGATGTGAGCTACAAAGGATATGAGCCTGAGGAAGACGTGAGGGTGTGTGTGAGATTTAGCGGTGTTGACCAGTCATAGATAAGATAGGGCGTAAAGGGGCATCACTTTTGTGTGTCTTGGGCAGCCCATACATGCGTGGACACAGCAAGCCGTGAGGACAAACCCTGTCATATGTATCATGTGGCAGCTCATCGCTCTTACACAAGTCCAGCAAGCGTTTTTTTAGCTTGCTTCAGAGCAAGGCAGTACAGTCATGTAGTGTGGCAGGTCCTATGGATAGGACTTTGGACACGTCATTAAGAATGTCATGCATTTTGTTAATATAGTCATGCTTGTTAAGGATGACTATTCCCATCCCTTTATCAAGTTTACTGATGTGTACACCCAGGTTGGTCTTAAGGCCTTGCAACACTGTAAGCCATTCGCGTTGCATGTGAAAATCAGACTGATCATCCAGAATCCCACAATATGCCAGATCAGCTAGGCGCGCTTTCAAGGATTCAGCATCTTCAGTAGACGCTGGTCTGTGTCAGGATAGTCGGGAGTAGAGGAGTTTGAGCTCAGCAAATAGCTCTTACTGTTTGATTTTGGATGAAAGCACACAAAAATTGAAACCATGTGCAAGAAACTCCTCACTTTCTGAATGTACATGGTTAAAGAGATGCGTTAGCTCTTAGTAGCATCACTAATTGCTTTGCCAAAAAAATGGCACCTAACCTCCTAGCCATTGTATATTTCCATTACATAGATGATACGTTTGCCATTTTTAAATCTGTAGCAGCGTGTAATAATTTCCTTCAGTGTCGTAATGGGCTCCATCCTGCATTCAAATTCACTTTTGAAATGGAACAGTCAAATGAACTCTTTCCTTCATGCACAAGCTGAAAAATCTGCCAGAGGATTCTCTACCACGGCTTACTGGAGGCCTACCTTCTCTGGTCAACGTAAGATTGGCCTTATCAGCAACCTCGTAAATAGGGCCCAAGCCATTTGCTCACCCAGCAAGCTTGATGCTGAAATAGGGCACATCAAAGGCATCCTGCAGGATAATGGCTATCCTGATCAGATCATTTCACATTGTATATTGCACAAACTCATGAGCAGGCCTAAGGCTGTCACTTTTGGCCCTGAAAACTGTCCAGTCTATCTCAGATTACCCTGGAAGGATAAGGTATCTCAAAAATTTGAGCAACAGGTGAAGTTAGCTGTTTCACACTGCTACTACGCAGTAGCAACACGAGTGGTATTCACCACTAACAGGATGCTGCCATCACGCCAAAAAAAAACCCTGCCTATCACACAAATGAGTAATGTGATAAATGAATTTCAGTGCCAGTGTAATGCTAGGTCTGTAGACCATACATCCCAAAGACTGGCAAGTCGCATTAAACAGCATGTCCCTTCTGCTATTCGCAATGGGCAAGATACAATCTGTAATCAACCAGCCCGTGCTTGCAGAACTCAAAACACAGTGTCCAACATTAGATGTGATTCTGCGATTGGACAACATTTGCTAAATTAACCTCTGTGTGCTAAAAATTACACTGATAACAAATTTCATATTTTCAGTCAGGCTTGCGTTGTGGCGCATGTATGTATTCTGGTAGCTACAAATATTAATACACAGGGCCCTGTTCTTTGCAGACAGAAATAACATGTAAACACATTGTGCCTGTTTCAGCTAAACAAAATAAGTGATAGCCATTCGCTGGTTCATTCCTCAGGGCAATACCTGGACCAATCTGAGTCAAGCTGTCTGGTTTAAGTTTCAAACAATGTTTGGCAGTTAACTGTCAGTCACCATTAACTGATGCATTCTCCGTGGCAACACCTCTACCAATCAGAAACCACTTGCCAATCAATCAGCACTCTCTTCTTGTACAGTATAAAGTTGTTGCTTCCCCTGACATTGGTATTCTTGTGATTGTCCTGATGAGTGTAAGGCAAAAAACTTAACAAAATGTCTTTCTTCAGCAATAAGCAGTGAATCAAAAGAGTTCAGCATCTTTGCTTTTGTGCTCTATTCCTTTATCGATAAAGCCAAGGATCTCATTTGGATTTTTAACAGCCTTCTCAACTTGTTTTTAATGGTGATGTTTTTTTGCTGCTGAGTACTTATCCACTTTTACATTTGGCCTTCATCATAGCTTTTTTTTGTCTGGGTATTTTTGTATTATTTCACTTTGCCAAGCAAGGCTTTGCTCCAGTATTTACAGTCGTCGTGGCTATTACAAATTACAGATGATGAAGTTGTGAAGATGTAAATTGCTTTGGACATTTCCATGATGCTGTCTGAATTTGACAGAAGAAGATAATTTCACAATCTTCAAGTGCAATGTCACCTCATGCAGCAGCCTGTGAATCCTTCAATAGCCAAAGAGCTTTACACACTGTATTACTTCAACCTAGGTAGGTCAACAAATCCTGTCTTTATCACTCCTTCACTGACAAGGAGCAAGCTATGTCTAGCTGGTCCAAGCTAGTCTATAAAAAAGTTTAAGGATTTTGATTGCTCTTCCCAAGATTGTGAAACTCACAATGTCATTAAGAATCTACGCTGCAGGATCCCTCCAGCTAGGACAGGGATATTTGCCAGGTAAATCAATCTGCTGTGCATACCTGAATGAAGCAAATAAGCTGTGTTTTGCCAGTAGAAAGTAGACACCAAATTTGAGATGGCACAAAACCTTTTACTGGTTTTCAGTCTTCTCAAGAGACTAAGGCATTATAAGTGGCACCCAAATGCTCATCAGGGCCTTACATGTCAACTCCAATAAATACATGACCAAGAAAGGATCATACTCATAGAAAAATAGAACCATCGAATCAGTGAATCATTGAATGGTTACAGCACAGAAGGCCATTCAGTCTGTCACATCTGTGCCAGCTGTTTGCAATAGCAATTTAGTCAGTTCCACTCCCCCAAATTTTCCCCATAGCCCTGCAAATGTTTTACTTTCAGGTTGTTATACAATTCCCCTTGGAAAACAAGGAAAGATTTGCACTTGCATAGCTCCTTTCATGACTGCTGGATGTCTCAAAGCACTTTAAAGCCAATGAAGTGCTTTTGAAGTGTAATCACTGTTATAATATAGGAAATGCAGTGGTCAATTTGCACACAGCAAGTGTCTACAATCAGTAACATCATGATGACCAGATAATTGTTTTTTGCGTTGCTGATTGAAGGATAAATATTGGTCAGGACACAGGGGAACTTCCCAGCTTTTATTCAAAATAGTGCTATGGGGTCCTCAGTTTAATACCTTATTCAAAAGAGAGCGCCTCTGTCAGCGCAGCACTCCCACAAGATTGTCGGCTTTGATTTTTGTGCTCAGGCCCTAGAGTGGCACTTGACCTCAGAATCTCTTGGTTGAGAGGTGTCGGTACAATCAACTTAGCCACAGCTGACACAAGTGAATCTGTCTCCACCACACTCTCAGGCAGTGCACTTTAAATCTTAACCACTCACCACATAAAAAAGTTATTCTTCGTGTTGCCTTTGGTCCAGGAACAAGGATAACTATTTAGTATGTTGACTTTGTTTCACCATTTAATGAGATTGCAGCTGTTCTGTGACCTCGCCTTTGCCCCATATCCCTCAATACTTTTGGTCTACTTCATAGATGTTCAGATAGTATCTGACCACAAAGATCATGCCACAAATTATAATGGGGAACACCAGTGGGTGGAATAACCATGATTTCATTTTTGATGTTGCTATACAATATAGTCTAGGTCTTAATTGCATTATTGTCTGCTATATGCTGCTCTATTGCCATTCAAAGAATAATAATCATGCAGCAGATTGATGAGGACTGCAGTTCTACAAGAAGAGCATGAAGAAAAGGAGATCAACAGGAGAGTGCTGTTCTGTAGCCTACAGGAAATGAGCTTTGTATGACACTATGATTCAGAATTACTTCTAGTAATTGACATATTTGCTTCAGAGCATTTTGCCATTACAATGAAAACCCACAAAATTCCCTCAAAGAATAAGATGCACATTATTCACTAATGCAGTTAAACTAAAAACAGAATAACTCAGCAGGTCTGGCAGCATCTGTGGAGAAAGAAACACAGTTAATGTTTTGAGTCCAGTATGACTCTTTGGAAGTTCATGCCAAATTATGGTCTTGGCAATGCACAATGTTGTGAAGTGTGCTGCCCAGGAAAACCGAGGAACAGTGCCTCAGAATTTTTATTCCATACTGACCTCAGTAATCAGTGCACTCACTAAAATACAAACCCAGTCTCACTGCCCATGATTCCTGTCCTTACCATGATCAGCACCCAGATGTCACTACCACACGCACTCTGTATTTACTATCACGTGGACACTGCTTTTACCAGCTAGTGCAAAGTACATTTTAGTCCTATCCATATAACTCCAGATTTCACATAGTAGGGCTGTGTTAAGGTCATGACACTGCTATCCCTTTTTAACATCCACATTACTGGATTTCAACAGTCCAAGGTCTGCAGCTTTTATATTTGAAGTCGACCTTAGTCCAGCACTTCAGAGATTATTCCACTGAGCTCAGAGATCATTTACACCTTAGTTACTTTGAATGAGAGTAAAGTTTAACAGGAGCATTCTGATTACTGCATTCCAGAAGCAAATAATCATTAGAGAGAAGTTACATTTAACTGGTTCCTTATCCCAGGAATTTTACAAATACTTCACATTAAATATTTATTTTCTTCTGTTATTTAGCCATCTCAGATGATGTCATTATTCATAGAGACAATAAAGAGGAACATAACAAGAGGCTGAGATTAGTATTGGCTAGATTGCAGTCAGCAGAACTTGTGGCACTTGCAGACATGTGCTTGCTGTATGTGACAGAGCTAACATACATGGGGCATAAATTTATGAGCAGTGGAATTAATCCAACCAAAGATATAGATCGAAGCAATAAATTTGAACCACAAGATGCCAGTAAAGTGAGAAGTGTTCTGGGACTGGTGAAGTTTTGTGCTGGGATTAGGAATGGTGCTGGTGCTAATGCCTGCTGCCTATGCAAACAGATTTCTGACAGATGTGGAGAGGAGGAATTCTCAGTTGGAAAAAGAGGCCCTAGGCTTGGTGTGGGCATGTGAAAGATTCTGTGCATACTTGCTTGGCATTGAGTTTGAATTAGTAATGGATTACAAGCCATTGGAGATGATTTATTCTCTAAATCCGAGTGCCAGAATCAAAAGATGGGTTTTGAGACTCCATCAGTACAAGTACAAAGTGGTTCACATTTCTGGAAAGTTGAACATCGTTGACCTGCTGTCATGGGTACTGAGGGAGATTCAAACACACACATTCTCATGAGAGAAGGAAGTTGAATAGTTTGTGTGGTTTGTGTCAATTCATGCTAGACCCAGAGCAATGACAACTAGAGAGATTCAAAGAGAGTCAGACAAAGAACCAGAATTGGAAGACAACAGACAGAGGATCCAAGCTGGAAACTGGGAGAATTGCCCATTCAAGGTATATATCGCTTTACAAGATAAACTGTGCACAATTGGGAAGTGTGTTCTGAGGCAGCAGACTTGCAGTACAATAAAAGCTTAGGTCTAGACTGGTGATGCTAGCTCATGAGGGTCACTTGGGAGTGATTGTTCCTAAGCAAAATTTATGAACCAAAGTATGGCAGCAAGGAATGGAGAAAGATGTGGAGCACTTTGTCAAAACATGGATGTCAACTTGTCAGCAGACTCAATCCACCAGAACCAGTATGCAGCACACTGTTAGCGGCTGGACCATGGGAGCATGTAGCAGCTGACTTCTCAGGGTCACTTCCATAAGGACAGTCCATTCTAGTGGTAAAATATAACGGATGCTGGAAATTTGAAACAAAAACAGAAAATGCTGGGAAAACTCAGCAGGTCTAACAGCATTTGTGGAGAGGAAAACAGAGTTAACGTTTTGAGTTCGAAAGACTTTTCTTTAGAGCTAAAGAGAAGGAAAAATGTGATGAAATTTATACTGTTTAAGGTGGGGTTGGGTGGAGCAGGTGAAGATGGATAGAAGGCCAGCGATAAGTGGGGGCAAAGGAGAGATTGACAAAGGTGTCATGAACAAAAGGACAAAAGGGGTGTTAATGGTAGTGGTAAGGACTAAAGGAGATGCTGATGGTGGCATTGAGGTAAGAAAGCAGAATGTGATAATAGCAGGATAAGGGTAAGCACTCTGGAAAGAACAACATGAACAAGTGACAGATGGCTCTGGCGGGGTTGGGGTGGGGGTTTGTGGGGCGGGGGGGGGAGGTGGGTAGTGGTGGGGAAAGAGGATCAAAAATAGGATAACAGGCGGAGATAAAGCAAGGAACAAAAATGAAAATAAATAAAAATAAAAATAAGTGGATAAAAAATAAAAATTAAAAAGTAAAAATGAATATTGAAAAAATGGATAAAAGTGGGGGGAGGATGGAAGAGAGAGTTCATGGTTTAAAGTTGTTGAACTCAATGTTAAGTCCGGAAGACTGTAAAGTGCCTAGTTGGAAGTTGAGGTGCTGTTCCTTTAGTTTGCGATGAACTTCACTGGGACATTGCAGCAGGCCAAGGATGGACATGTGGGCATAAGAGCAGGGTGGAGTGTTGAAATGGCAAGCGGCAGGAAGGTATGGGTCATGCTTGCGGACAGACTGAAGGTGTTCCACAAAGCAGTCACCCAGTCTGCGTTTGGTCTTTCCAATGTAGAGGAGACCGCATTGGGAGCAGCGAATGCAGTAGACCAAATTGAGGGAAGTGCAAGTGAAGCGTTGCTTCACCTGAAAGGAGTATTTGGGTCTTTGGACAGTGAGGAGGGAGGAGGTAAAAGGGCAGGTTTTGCACTTTCTGCGGTTGTATGGGAGGGGTGTGAGGTGTTGGGGCTGATGGAAGAGTGGACCAGGGTGTCCCGGAGGGAACGGTCCCTACAGGATGCCGACAGGGGGATGAAAGGAAGATGTGTTTGATGGTGGCATCATGCTGGAGTTGGTGGAAAAGGATGATCCTTTGAATGCGGAGGTTGGTGAGGTGAAAAGTGAGGACAAGGGAGACCCTATCAAGGTTCTGGGAGGAAGAGGAAGGTGTGAGGGCAGAGGCGTGGGAGATGGGTCAGACACTCTTGAGGGTCCTGTCAACCACAGCGGGCAGGAAACCTCGGTTAAGGATGAAGGGAGGCATGCCAGGAGTGCCGTTTTGGAAAGTGGCATTATCGGAACAGATGCGATAGAAGCGAAGGAACTGAGGGAATGGGGTGAAGTCCTTACAGGAAGCAGGGTGTGGGGAGCTGTAGTCGAGGTAGCTGTGGGAGTCAGTGGGCTTGTAATGAATACTGGTGGACAGTCTATCATCAGAAATTGAGACCAAGAGGTCAAGGAAGGGAAGGGAAGTATCTGAGATGGACCATGTGAAGGTGATGGAGGGGTAGAAATTGGAAGCAAAATTGATCAATTTTTCCAGGTCCAGATGAGAGCATGAAGCAGCACCAAAACAGTCATCTTTGTACTGAAATAAGAGTTGTGGGAGGGGGCCTGAGTAGGACTGGAACAAAGAATGTTCCACATACCCCATGAAGAGACAGGCATATCTGGAACCCATGCAGGTAGCTATAGCCACACCTTTTATTTGGAGGAAGAGAGACAAATTTAAGGAGAAATTGTTCAGTGAGAGAACAAGTTCAGCCAGATGGATGAGAGTGGTGGTGGATGGGGATTTTCTGGGCCTCTGTTCAAGGAAGAAGCGGACAGCCCTCAGACTATCCTGATGGGGGATAGAGTTGTAGAGAGATTGGACACCGATGGTGAAGAGGAGGTAGTTAGGTCCAGGAAACTGGAAATTGTTGAAATGATGTAGGGCATCAGAGGAATCATGAATGTAGGTGGGAAGAGATTGGACAAGGGGAGAGAGAACGGATTCAAGATAGGAAGAAATGAGTTCCGTGGGGCAGAAACAGGCTGACATGATCAGTCTACCGGGGCAGTCCTGTTTGTGGATTTTAGGGAGGAGATAGAAGAGGGCTGTTCGGGGTTTGGCGACTATGAAGTTGGAAGTTGTGGAGAGAAGATCTCCAGAGGAGATGAGGTCAGTGACAGGCCTGGAAACAATGGCTTGATGTTCGGTGGCGGTGTCATGGTTCAGGGGGAGGCGAGTAGAGGTCAGTATGCCAGACAACAACAGCACCACTCTTGTCTGCAGGTTTGATAACAAAGTCAGGGTTGGGCCTGAGATAATGGAGTGTGGCAAATTCAAAAGGAGACAGGTTAGCGTGGATGAGAGGAGCAAAGAAATTGAGAAAGCCGATGTCACGCCGACAGTTCTCATTGAAAAGATCAAGGGACCTTGTCCTGCTATTGTCATTCCTGCTTTCTTACCTTAAAGCCACCAACAGCACCTCCTTTAGCCTGTGCCATCACTATCAACAACCTTTTGGCTTCCTGTTTATGACATCTTTCGCAATCTCTCCTTTGCCTCCACTGGCCTTCTATCCAGCTTCACCTGCTCCACCCACCTTAAACAATATGTATTTCACCACATTTCTACTTCCCTTTAGCTCTGTAGAAGAGTCATATGGACTCGAAACATTAACCCTGTCTTTCTCTCCACAGATGCTGTCAGACCTTCTGAGTTTTTCCAGCATTTTTTGTTTTAGTTGCCCTAAATAGCCACATTCAAATGGGAAAGTGGACGACGAAACCAACCTTAGTGAAACAGATGAGGATTGCTCAGGCTGAGGGCAAATATTGGAAGAAGGCATTGCTGTAAAATGTGGCTTTGTACAGAGCAACTCCACACACTATGACAGGAAGGAGCTCATCTGAGCTGCTATTTGGATGCAAAATATGCACCAAGATGCCAAACCTGAGGGACATCAGGGTTGATCAGGAGGTTCAAGATCATAATACAGAGAAGTAGGGTGCTTTAAAGTTTCATGCAGACCACAGAAGGGGAGCTAAACAGTCTGACGTGACGCCAGGTGATAAAGTACTATTGAGATGGGAGAGTCTGAGTAAGATGGATATTGTCATCACCAGGAAGGGAAACAATGTGACTGTGCAGTCATCAGAAGGAGTACTGTATGACAGAAATTCTTCATGCATCAAAAAGTACCAGGGTCACAAAGACACAGCAGCAGATGAACCAGATGTAGGGGATGAGGCGAAGCTGACAGCCAGCATTCCAGGATTCCAAGCCAGCGTTGCTGATGGCAGACACACTGATTTCTGTCCAGAGAGAAAAGCATCAGTCCAGAGGGGATGACAATACTTCCTAATCATGACGCAGTGACCAGAGTTCCTGAGACAGCAGGCAGAGCATGGCATGGGCGGAGACCACCAAAGCGATGTGAAGATTTTGTGTGCTTTAGATACAGAACATGAAATTAGGAATCAGTTTGGAGCAATGATTTGTGATTTAAAACAATGTGATTTTAAGTTGAAAAACAGAAAATCTTGACAAAAAGCATATGCCTAGGTGTAAAGTTTTAGATCTTGTGATTACGTTCAAAACAAAAAGGGTGTACATCGAACGCTGCTCTTGTGATTTTGAACTTTCTGTTTGTGATGTTCGCAAGTACACAAGAAAGCAAAACAAAAACAGAATTACCTGGAAAAACTCAGCAGGTCTGGCAGCATTGGCGGAGAAGAAAAGAGTTGACGTTTCAATTTCTCATGACTCAAGAAAGCAATTGGATTGGATTGTTGAGGAGCATTGAATTACACACTGATAATTATCACAAGGGATATCACAGTTAAATAGTGAAAGGGGAATACAGTTCCAGAAAGCAAAATACTGAACAAAAGACTGAAACTGTATTGAATTTGATGCACTGAACTTACCTGATATTTGTAATTGAATAAGCTCATTTACTCAGCGAGTTTAGGAAATAATGATTTATTAAGTTTGTTTGCAATATTTATTGCAGTATGTTTAGTAAGGGATGGAGTTTAAGTCACATACACCAAGCAGAAAAATCATGGACATGTTTTTGGTCTAATAAGGGAGGGATGTCATGATGATAGCTGATTGTGTTTTTGGACTACAATATTAGATACTATACGGTACTTGGATAAGACACTGTAAGGTACACTCAGTACTACATATAGGGTCACCGAACCTTGGGGCTGAAGGTTAGATTCCACATGTTAAGGAGTTAGCTGGCATGACAGATTAAATGATGTTGTTCTTGCAGTTAAATCCATGAATTTGGGTGGTGTTCTTTCAGCCAGAGATGTGACAGGCAAGTGGACCATGCAAGCAGGAGGCCCAATCAGTTGGCCCACTATGATATCCAACCAACAGCCACGTTGGGAGAGATGGGTGAAGCTGAAGCAGGCAGGGACTACCAGGGTGCCTCAAAATGGAAGCACATTCTGCAGTGTCAGAAAAAAAATTTAAAAATCCCACATGCCCATAGCTGTCAGGCCATCAGTGCGGAGGGATAGCTTGCAGTCCCAGCTGTGGCTATTGCATCCCATTAGGCCTGGGCTAAGGTGATCTAGTGGAGGTGTCAATGGCCCTATTAGCTTGCCACAGAGGGGCCACCTCCAAGCTCCTGTGGGCATCCTGACTTAGCAGAGAGCCAGTCTAATGCAGGGAAGATAGTAGCGGCATCCTCACCTTGCCCCTAAGTGGGCTCTCAGTTGGGCTAATTGACTAGCTGATGCTTCCGGGTGGCTAGCAAGTGCCGCAAAGATCCTACTTTTGGAAAAAATGCTCGGAGGTGAGAACACTTTGAGTTCCTCATGGCACTTTCAGAACTTGTTCTTGTCCCCACCTCCAGACTAATTCTCTAGGCCAGGAACATTCTGCTGGGTAACTTTTTCTCTCCACAGATATTGCAAGATCTGGTGAATATTTCCAACATTTTCCGTTTTTATTATTGGTGGATTTAGTAAGTTGCTTTTCTTCATACAAAAGCCACTATGTGACAGCGATTAAGTCGTCAGCTAAAAACTTCCATATCAAAATGCACTAAACACAGTTTGTATACACTGTCATTGGAAAATGATACATTTCAAAAAATAGAACTTCAAAATTTTAGAGCAGCAATTAAATTTATGTTGGTAAAAGGAAATAAAAATTTTCTCCAAGAGGCTGCTAATGGTTTCAATGGGCAAATTAGCAGGCAGTTAAGAAAGGTCAGACTGTTGTTCTAAGTGCTGGGATATCTGAATGATAAAGCTGGTTGTGTTTTTCCTGAGGCCTCTTTTAATGCCACGGTGACTGACTTTGTGAGCGGCAGCTATGGAGGAGAAACCAGCCCCCGAAACTGGGCATGGGAATTATTCTGCAAAATTAATCCATGCTCATTGACTGTAATTTTGTGCTACCTGCTGTTTATGTGATTTTGGTGTTCAAACAGTAACTATGCTGCTGATTGGCTGGACACTTGAGCATCGGATCAACAATTTGAGTGGGGCGCATGCCAAACCTAAAGCTGGACTGCAGCCCTTAACAGGGAAGTGCTTTTGTGGGTGGAGCAGGACCTGAAAACGTGCAGGAACTGAATCTGATCTGCACAATATTTAATGATAGCACAACATAGAAGAACACAAGCGCCAAGATTTTCCAATGCTGCATGTGAGGCAAACTGCCCTCTATCTAAAAGGGCCAGGAAGCCCTTCAGACATAATCCCAGAAAGCAGTGGCAGAAGATCACCATGGTGGTCAATACCTGGAGTCAAGTCCCAGGACCTGGATTTAGTGGTGTAAGAAGTTCAATGATCTCACAAGAGTGATGAAGGTCAGTGAATGCATTTTCAAATGTTATAACGCACCAAGTGCACCACTAGCCTCAGGCACTCTTCAAATCACCAAACCCGCAACACATATCCACTAAAAATGTCTATCATATACCTAGCATTCATACTTAGCACCTCACAAAGTTAGTATATATAAAGCAGTGTAAGGTCATGTTCTTAAGCAATAAAAATGCCCCCACAACCTTTCAGAGGTTAATGGGCAAGACATTGGCTGGATTGACCAACTGTACAGTATACCTGAATGACCTGTTAGTTTACAATGACACCTGGGAGGACCATTTAGACCACCTGGAGGCAGTATTCCAAGTAGGTTTACCTGCCAGCTGCAATGGCGAGTTTTCACTCCGTACTGTCTCCTTCTCATTAATTCGCTGGAAATGGGCCGGATCGCTGGTTCGCCTGTCTGCAGTCACCTCAGGCCTTCAATAATCCAGCCTCCCTGGGTGCCCTGCACAGATCTAGCACTCTCTAAGGGTTCAGAAGCTGCTGGCAAGTCAAGGCTGCCAAAGGGAGGAAGCATGCTGCCTCCAAATTTAGCGACACCTCCCTCGGGGGCTTACTGGACGCATTGGAGGCACCCCATGATGTCCTCTACTCCCACTATGGGCGAAGACCAGCAAGCAAGGTGACAAATCCAGCATGGGAGACAATGTCAGCGGTGGTCAGTTCCAAATCCCTACAAAAGAGGATAGCCAACCAGTGCCTAAAGAGGATGAATGATCTCCTCCATTCCATCAGGCTAAGTCACTATACTCATCACTCTCAACTTGCACACTGACAAACCCACCAAACATCCACAGGGATCTCACTCACTGCCAGTTCAAGGGACATCGCCATTCAGTCTCTCACACATATCATCTGCCCTGTGGATGGTGTCCTCATTCCGTCCATGGCACCACTCACCACCCACACATGCCTATCATCTGGCCTGGCTGGCGTCCTGCTTACACTCTCTCCATCTGTCTTCAAACAGGACACGCTGGCACATAACAAAAGGGAGAGTTCGCAGACTGGTCAAGAAGTGCCTGAAATCAAGTTCTTCACAGACTTTGAAAATAGAGTCATCCAGCTGGCCGGCAATGATGTGGACCATGCCTGTGCTGACGGTGAAGTTGGTGCTGATCAACCAAGTGAGGATCCAGCAGTACAACATCCATCAGACACCATGCTGTGAGTGAGTTCTCCTGTTCCTCAGTTCTCTGCCATGCACTAATTATCTCTCCTTGCTTTCGCAGCCACATCTGGGAAGAAGCTGAGGGGGTCCACAAGCCAGGTCCTCGACTCAAGCCCAAAGATACCTCGGAAGAAGAGTTTGATGACATCCTAATTGAAGACCCATCACAGCGCTCACCCATATCCTCCACCAGCGCAGAGACAGACATCTTCGTGGGACCTAGTTTTCGAGTAGCTTAGCAGTCAAAATCTGGTGAGCACATCGCATTGTCTGATCCACAGCAGGTGGCATGAGGTACTTCCAAGGTTTCTGGCACTCAGGGGACTGCTGGAGGCCAGACATCTGCTGAGCCCGAGCCTGATGAGGACCCTCTTGACTCGGTCATACCTCAATTGCTGGAGCTGCAAAGACAAGCTCGGGAACATCAGGAAGGGATGTCTGCTACACTCCTCAGTTTGCAAGGCACGATGGAGGAATCTGTCCACCTTCAGGCTGAGGTGATAGCGTCAGCATGCTAACGCACCGAGGTCAACACTGGCAGGATGGTGACCACCATGGAGACCTTGGTCCAGGGCATCAGTTCTGCACTGCTGTACAGATTGAACTCCATCGCTGACACCACAGTTGACCTCCAACAATGTCAACCCCAAAGATTGTGCGGTGCAGCACAATCTCACTCCAACTTCTCCTTGTCAGGCACCCATTGAAAGGAGGATCAGCAGATGCACAACCCGGGGCCATCCACCCAAGTGGCTCTGGGAGTGTCCGGCCCATCCAAATCCCTTCTTCCTATGACCCCAACAGCTCCAGCTCCACAAGCAGAGCAGCGTGTCACTACCACTCAGCAGCGCTCTGAAAGCAGGCTGGAGACCTCCAGGTCTTGGTCCTTCAGAGGACGCCTGCCAAGGTCATCACAGGCAGGGTATAACAGTCAGCAGGCAGTCTCCACCTCCGTTCTGGATGTTGGGGGAGCACCAAGACATAGCGACATTGTTAGGAAGGTTAGGAATATGTAGTTGCACAGACTGGGCATGGGTGTTAGTCACTTGTACATAATGTTCACTATTGTAAATAGTTTATTTACAAGAATGTCTCCTTGCCTCTGGCTCCTTGTTCTGATGAGCAGTATTCGTGTCACTCAGATGTGAAACCTTGGATCCTGCATAAGATAAAGGCAGGTGTCTCAGTGCAGGGCCTCTTCCTTGTGCAGTGTGTAACCTTCAGACCAAAGTGAACTTTCATGCTTTTGCATCGCTTGAGAGGTCAGAAAAGCTTCAGCGGCCCAACTCCAAGCATGTCAATAGAGCTGCAGCTGAACGGTCTCAGCTGTGGAAGACTGCTCACTTTTGACAAGCTTTTCCAAGTGAGTGGCCGCTTCCCTCACCACCCCCCTCCCCCAAACCCCAACACCATCCCCAATACACAATCCCCACCCCCCACCCCCTCCCCACCAGGCATGTACTTGTGTACTTCCTTCAGTCTGGGCTGCCTTGCCCCCCACAGGCCCGCCCTCTCACATCAGACTCACACTGGAGCCCTTGCCCCAGCTCCACACTGAAAGCCAGCTGAGAAAAAGCAACTTGCCTGTGCATCATCCCCACACCCCCACCCCCCAACAAATGCATGGCACCTCTTCCTTGATGTCACGATGCTTAGGAGTGCTTCACAAGGCTGTGTGCATTCCCCTCTGATTTCCCCTCAAAGTTCAGGTCACCAGGTGCACGCCCTTTAAAGGCAGTCGTGATGCACACTGTTCTGAAGTCACGCCAACAAGGGTAGTAAGTTTAACGTCGGGGTATGATTGCGGCGAGCAGGGCTTATAATGAGATGCCAAAGTATTGAAATTAGGTTCCCGACATGTGGCAGTGGGTAACGCGGCCCACCGTTGGTGGATGGAGCAGACGATTGCAAACCGGCTTCACAACAGCGTGAAAATGATTTTTGGCCTTCTCGCCATATTGTCTCTGCCCTGCTTGCCATGACACCCGCCACCAATGGGACTGGACGATTCCTCCCTGTGTTAGCAATGGGCACCGAGAGACCTTGCACCATAACCCTTTAAGGTTCCTAGAAAAATTTAAAATGACCAATGAGAGATTATTCCAATAGAGTTTACACTTACAACCTTTTAATCTGAAGATTACACATTGCGGGAAAGAATAATTTCATCACTAACACACTATCCAGAGTGTAAGGTAGCAAGGGAATGCAGCCGATAGGGAAAATTGTAGCAGTACTAGATTCCTGTGTGAATGTTAGGACGTGTGCAGAATGTGTGTGTGCATTTCCTTCTCCTTCACAGGAAAGCCACGTAACAAAATAAAGTCATCAAAACTCCATTTTTCTTCTCACACAGCAGAAGTATGTCTTTTTTTTAATTCATGTCAGCATCACTGGCTAGTCCAGCATCTATTGCCCATTCCTAATTGCCCTTGTTCAGAGGGCATTTAAGAGTCAACCATATAGCTGTGGGTCTGGAGTCATATGTAGGCCAGACCAGTAGATTTCCTTCCCTAATAGGCATTAGCTTTTTTACAACAATCATTTCATGGTTATTATTAGACCTATTAATTTCATACTTTTATTGAATTCAAATTCCACCAGCTGCGATGAGACTTGAACCTGGTCCTGAGAGCATTACCTTGGGGTTCTGGATGACTAGTCCAGCAACAATGCCACTACACCATCACCTCCCCTTACTATCATGCTTAGTATAGGCATGTCATGTTATGAACTTCTGTCAATACTTTAAAAAATTGGACACATGCAAGCTGTTAAGATGGCTGGCACAAATCATGTGATTTTTGGCATTTGAACTGCAGATAATATCAAGTCTCTGGCGAATACCTAATTAAATATGGACCTAGGTGAGGGTACCTCACAGCCATCTGTAGAATTCACACATCTCAGTGTTTATGGATGGGCCAAAGACTATGGAGTTTCCAGACTGACCGCTTCCATGTCTTATACTGGACAAAAGGGAAGATCGAAACTCAATGGTCACTATCAACTTCACATTGTATCACGATAGCCTCCCTCATCTAAACCTGACTGGGTGGGCCTCAGAAGTCCTAACCCAATGGTCATGTGATCGAAGCTGGTTTTGGCGGCTGCACCCTTATTAACCCAGGACTCAGCAGACCCACCAGATCCATTAATCATCAGCCAGTCTAAGAACCAGACTCTGAAATTAGCTGCAAGTCATCAACCAGCCAAAGTACTTAACCTGTTCCAGTTTCAAAGTTCACCTGAGAACAAACCTCCTAGATATTGAAGTACAAGAAACCTTATAACCTGCTGTGAACCCTTCACTTTGCAAGACCCTCACTTCAATTTTAAATGATTGATTCTCTTCAACAAACCATAGGCCTGCCACGTGAAAGACCAGAAACTTTAAATCAGTAACTCAATTAACTCTAATCTGTAAAATGCAACATCTTTATCATTATCCAGTCTCTGTCTCTGTGAGTGTGTTAGTATATGTGTACATGCATGAGACCAAGTGTGTGATGTCGTAATAATTCAGGTTAAGTGTTTGAGAATAAATAACATTTTTTTTAATTTTAAAGTCATGAAAGCTTGCTGCTGAATTACATTCTCCAAGGGTAAGAAAAGGCACCTTTCCATATAAAACATATTGATTATGGGCAGAATGAGAGCACATATATTCTGTCTGTGACACTGTCCTCCAACAGGGTTGACACCATGGTTTATCTGCTCTGTATACTTCCGCATTAATGCTCTCTCTAATATGGCTTCAGGCATGACTCACCCCTGAAGTATATGGGCACACCTAACAGCACCCATAGCACCCAAACAACTGGCATTATCAGTCCAAATCTTACACCACCCATGTTTTAGCAAAATTTGACTGGCATTTTTAGAAGTCAGATGTTTACTGTGCGACTTTTATTTTATTCTAATAGGAACAAATACAAATGCTAACAAATGCAGTATCTGCTGGCTGAGCTTGGTTAACACAAAAGGATTTCATCTGTCTTACCTGGCCATACTCATTTTGCATTTCTCAGGAGGGTTGATGGCCATTTAACTATTAATGAAATGGTCAGCAATGTTAATCTTGCTCTGAAAAACAGAAAATAAGTGAAGCAACTCATTTAAATTGCACAGACTGATTAACTAACAATATGGTTTCTCAGACTTTGAAATTCATTTTAGTAACTCAAATGCTCATTCCCATGCGTTTCCTCTTGTATATAATCAGTTTCTAAGTTTTGAAATTAGAAGCAAAGATTACACTACAAGTGAAGTTCTACAAGTTATATACATCATCCACTTGTGTAAATTGCACTAAAACTGGAGGGTAATAAGGTAATAACATTTGAAAACAGCATGGAGCTGTCATTTGACTGGATGTCATGTGATCAGATGTCACCTGATCAAACCTTGAGAAATCTATCAAAGCAGATTTAGAAACTCAAGTTAATATTCCACATCTGTGTATAGAATGAATGGAAACATTACTCTGCCTTTTCTCTGTACACACGCTCGTGCAGCTATGTTGCATTGTCAGCATTTTGCCTCTATTTCGATAAAAGCCACACTGTTACTTTCCTAGATCCAGTAATTAGTGGAGATGACAACACAGAAAGCAATAAGCAAAGCATGAGTTAAATGATAAGTCTCATCAAAACGACCATGTGGACCCTATTCAGGAGTCCCATGAGAAGAAAGCTTTTTGCAAAGCAGGTGTCCAACACAGTCCTCAATTTTTCTCGAATATAAGATATGTCACCTGCTTAAAGGTTACCAGTTGAAACATGCAGTTCAAGCCTGCCAGGAAAAGAATAGAATGATCATGAGTAAAGGTATGTGAGCAAAGATGTCCTGAACTTAATAGCCCCATTTGCGTAAGAGAACATCTTGTAAAGAGTTAGATGAGTCAACTATTAAAATGAATTCCCCTGATTCTACTGGATGAAATGCGCCCGGCCCAATACCGTTCCCACCTCACCCAACAAAAAAATGTTCAGACGTCAGCTGCCGGATCAGAAACCTTACACACTTCATTGAGTAATTCCTGCTGCAAAATTGCACAACTCTCTACACCTTTTAAAAACACATGGAAAAAACATGTGGCTTTAATTTAAATTGAGCCTTAAATTATTTGTTATATCTTTTAATCAAATGTAATTGAGATGCAATCTATACGGGTTAAACACAGCTTTACATTAACTAGGTATTTATAAAGGATATATTGAAATCCTTCCTTACCACTGCCAATGGATTAGTTGCATACATACATTGCAGGCTGTAAATTCTATGAGGCTCCATCATTAGCACAAGGTCTTGTTGCTGAGCAGCGTGGCTCATAAGATTAGGCCCCTGGCTATTTGCATTCATTTTGCAATTTGCCTAGCTTTATAAGTTGGACCTTTGAAGTGAACCATGTGTGACCCCCCTCCCCTGTCTCCATCACTCTCACCTTCAACAACATCCTAAGAGCTCAAGAACTGCTTTGTCACCAGCTGATCAGCTGCCTCTGTCACTTCCCGTAATTTCCCAGCCCATGGGGCCAAACATCCTGTGAGTGTCCCCCCAACTCCCACCACCCAAGCCCTGAGCATCTGACCTACATTGGCACCTAGTTAAGCAATGTCTCGATCTTAAAATTCTCATCCTCGTTTTCAAAACCCACCATGGCTGCACCCCTCCCCACCTCTGTAATCCCCTTCAGTCCTACAACCCTCCAAGATATCTGCATTTCTCTAGTTCTGGCCTCTTGAGCATCCGCAATTTTACTTGCTCAACATTGGTGGCTGTGCCTTCAGCTAGAATTCCCTTCATAAATCTCGTCAGCTCTCTACCTCTCTTTCCTCTTTTAAGATGCTTCTTAAAATCAATCTCTTTGGCCAAGCTTTTGGCCATCTGCCTTGATACCTCCTTATGTGGCTCAGTCTCAAATTTTAGTTGATAACAATCCTGTGCTGCTCCTTGGGAGGTTTTGCTATGTTAAAGACGCTATATAAATGTAAGTTGTTGCTGTTGAACAAGGAACTGCCACCATTCATTGTCACATTTTGATGGAATATTATGTATATTTCAACTCTTGAGCTTTACAGTGTCAGGCAAGGCTCCACCTGCAGTATGTACCTTGCCGTATAAAACAAATACATGAAAATTAATAGCCATAGCATACTGTGGAGGGTTTCATAAAGCAAAATTGCTGCTGTTTGAATCCTGATACTCTTGTCTTTCACCTCCAAAGTAGATCTTCTTTCACAGCCTTAAATGCATGCTCCCCCTTGGAAGTCTCACCTCACATGTTGTTATATTTCAGCGCTTGTCATCACTGTTTGATGCTCAGCTTGCCGACACCTGAGTTGCAATGCTTCTGCTGCCAAATAGAGGCCTTTTAGACTGATTCTATTCTTCTTACAGGGGATCCCATAATGCTAGAGAACTGGTATGCCACATATCAGGACTTTGCATCTCTAACCTCAAGCCTCTGACTGTCTACAAGAATGAAGCTCTTTAATTCCTGAGGAGGCCCACAGTGGAAGGAAGGAATTGGAGGAGGGGGATGTGCTGACTGCTTTGTACACACATTCTGTTATTCAAACTCTTGTTGCTGGAGCACATCCAGATTTTCTGTAAGCAACATTATGTTAATGATAATATAGTGCACAGGGCTGCTAAAAAACGTCTCTTCCTACTGACTTCGATAAGTACAAAATTCACAAACAAAACAATCACAAGAAATGCAAATTTCAGCAGAGTTCCTTAACTGCGTGACAAAATTTACTTATCATAGTATTTCTAAACAGAAGCTACAATTCCAAAATTTGAAGTTGGCTGAAGTGGTTGATTTTTTTGCTGCTTGAGAATTACTTTTGTAAGATTTTTGCTTTAGTGCTTTAGTGAATGCCTTAACCTTTTTTTTTCTAATTTCAGTTTCAAATTCATGTCAACAATGACATCAACAATTTGCATTCATATTGTGCTTTTAATGTAACAAGACATCCCAAGGTGCATTGCTGAAATATTATCAAACACAATTTTACACTTATTCCCATCAAGAGGTATTAGAAAAGGAAAACAAAAGCTTGGTTAAAGAAATAGGTTTTTAAAAAACAACTTCAAGGACTCGAGAGAGACAGAGGGGTTAAGGGAGGGAATTCCAAAGCTTAGCATCTCAGCAGCTGACTGCTTGGCTATCAATGGCTAGCGATGAAAACCTGGGATGTGAAAGAGGTCAGAATTGGAGGAGCACAGAGGTCTCACAGTGTTGTGGGGCTAGAGGAGGACACCAGGATAGAAATGGGCTGCTCTCTCTCTCTCTCTCTCCCTCTCTGGCAGCCAAAAGAGTCATGATAAAATATGTTCTGGTAATCTTAACTCAGATCAAGCATGAGTCAACATGCAAAGTTCTTCTTGTTTGACACTAACTGGCAATTGGAAAGCATAGGAATAAGAGCGAATAGGAGTTGCTCTTTTGGGACTATGGTTAAGGCACTTTGCTGAGAAAAAGAGAGTGAAGCTTTCTCTTTACATCCAACCTGAACTGATCTGTGTTTGGCACTGACATTGCCCCTTTCTGATCTATATTGGCACTGGGTCTTCATTGCTCCCAAATTTAAAATTCACTTTCTCGAGTTTAATTCCTTTCATGGGCTTGCTTCGCCCTATCTCTGTAACATTCTTGAGGTTTACAATGGCCCATAACTCTCCATTTGTTTTGAGCCTGGCCTCTTTTGCATATCTTCTCGTCACTTCATTTTTGGTGGCCATGTCTTCAGCTGTTAATGTCCCTTGCTTCAGAATTCCCTTCCCAAGTCCCTCCATTTGTCTATGTCTCGCCCCTTGGATCCTTCCTCTTTAAGCAAGCTTCTGATGACCCCACCAAATATCTCCATCCATGACTCAGCATTTATTTTTACATGGTTACACCTCTAAAATGTGACTTGGGGTATTTTTCAACATTAAAGAGACCAGCAGTTATTTGGGTGAAAGTGTTCTAAATGGATGTTATGCTACATCCCAGAGCATTTAAAGAAGTGGCCCAAGAAATAGTGGATGCATTGGTGGTCATCTTCCGAGATTCAATAGACTCTGGAACAGTTCCTACAGATTGGAGGGTAGCTAATGTAACCCCAATATTTAAAAAGGGAGGTAGAGAGAAAACAGGGAATTATAGACCAGTCAACCTGACGTCGGTAATGGGGAAGATTCTAGAGTCTATTATAAAAGATTTAATATCAAAGCATTTGGAAAACAGTGGCAAAATCAGACAGAGTCAGTATGGATTAACGAAAGGGAAATCATGCTTGACAAATCTACTGGAATTTTTCAAGAATATAACTAGTAGAGTTGATGAAGGGGAGCCAATGGATGTGGTTTTTTTGGACTTTCAGAAGGCTTTCAACAAAGTCCCACATAAGAAATTAGCGTGTAAAAGTAAAGCACATGGGATTGGGGGTAGTGTATTGAGATGGATAGAAAACTGGTTGGCAGACAGGAACCAAAGAGTAGGAATAAACGGGTCTTTGACCGAATGGCAGGCAGTGACTAGCGGGGTACCGCAGGGATTGGTGCTGGGACCCCAGCTATTCACAATAATTTAGATGAGGGAGTTAGACGTAATATCTCCAAATTTGCAGATGACACAAAGCTGGATGGGAGGGTGAGCTGTGAGTAGGATGCAGAGTTGCTTCAGGGTGATTTAGACAAGCTGAGTGAGTGGCAAATGCATGGCAGATGCAACATAATGTGGATATATGTGAGGTTATCCACTTTGGTAGCAAAAACAGGAAGGCAGATTATTACCTGAATGACTATAAACTGAGAGAGGGGAATGTGCAACGAGACCTGGGTGTCCTCGTATACCAGTCATTGAAGGTAAGCATGCAGATGCAGCAGGTGGTAAAGAAGGCAAATGGTATGTTGGCCTTCATAGCGAGAGGATTTGAGTACAGGAGCAGGGATGTCTTGCTGCAATTATACAGGGCCTTGGTGAGACCACACTTAGAATATTGTGTGTAGTTTTGGTCTCCATATCTGAGAAAGGATGTTCTTGCTAAAGAGGGAGTGCAGCGAATGTGCACCAGACTGATTCCTGGGATGGTGGGACCGACATATGAGGAGTGATTGAGTCGGTTAGGATTATATTTGCTGGAGTTCAGAAGAATGAGGGGGGATCTCATAGAAACCTATAAAATTCTAACAGGACTAGACAAGGTAGATGCAAGAAAGATGTTCCCGATGGTGGGGGGGGCGTCCAGAACCAGGGGTCACAGTCTGAGGATACGGGGTAGACCATTTAGGAGTGAGATGAGGAGAAATTTCTTCACCCAGAGAGTGGTGAGCCTGTGGAATTCATTACCACAGAAAATAGTTGAGGACAAATCATTGTATGTTTTCAAGAAGGAGTTAGATATAGCTCTTGGGGAGAGACAGATCAAAGAATATGGGGAGAAAGCAGGAGCAGGCTATTGAGTTGGATGATCGAAGGGCCAAATGGCATACTCCTGCTCCTATCTTCTATGTTTCTATGTTAAAACAGTCCTGTTTGAAAGTCGAGTACTTGCACCCAATTTTGGGCCTAATTGCTGATCACCATGATTTGGAATTGCTTGGAGGTACGAAAACAGAAACTTGCAGGTTTAATACCGTGGAGCAGTATGTGCAGGCTTCACTTACCCACTTCTGCTGAAGATGTGCAGTGTGCTGGCTGACACACAGCGGCACGTTTCAGGATGGTTCAAGGGCCAAGTGAGGGGGCACGCAGGTCCTCGGAAGCCACACTCAGGGTCTCAGTGATAGACATCCAGAATTGGAGGGATCTCCTGAAGGGCGGAGACATCCATCTTGGTCTCACCTCCTCCTTCCATTCCTCCTGCAGAGCAAGGGGGACCCTGAGTAAAATGCTGATGATCAGAGCTCCCTTTCTCCTGGTGACTCCTATGAACTGCCAAATTAGATAGACTAGCACAGAGCATGTTTTTTTCCAATGATGCCCTCAGAGAATTTGCAGAATAAATGTTGATGGAGCACTGGTGAAGTCTTGACAGTGTTCCAAAATGTCTTACATGTGTTTCAAAAGTCATCTTCAAATCTCCAGAAGCAAATGAGCATTGAAAAGGTGATAAACTTTTAAATAGCACTCAAAATCCTTAAAAACAGCTTGTTTACTCCCAATCGGCTGGTCGCTATACAGAGAGAGGGTTAGGTCAAGTGCTATCCACCAAAATGTCACATAACATCCTTAATGAGCGCTAGCCAGGAAATTTAAGTGGCAATTAACCCCTCCACAATTATCTGACCAGCTGTTACTTGTTCAAGCATCAATTCCTTGTCCAAGATTGTGTCTTGAGCTAATCACAGTCGAAACCAGCATTTCAGCTTAAGACCCTAGAGGAAGCTATACAAACCCTCGCCAGGTGTTTGAGATGGGATAAAATAGGATAGGTGATGAGCCACTGCCTTCCCGCCCACCCCTGAGATGTCCCCCATAATTATTTTTTATTCATTCATGGGATGTGGGCGTCGCTGCCTAGGTCAGAATTTATTGCCCATCCCTAATTGCCATTGAGAAGTTGGTGGTGAGCTGCCTTATTGAACCGCTGCAGTCCTTGTGGTGTAGGTACACCCACAGTACTGTTACGGAGGGAGTTTCAAGATTTTGACCCAGTGAAGGAACAGCAACATATTGCCAAGTCAGGATGGTGAGTGGCTTGAAGGGGATCTTCCAGTTGCTGGTGTTCCCATGTGTCTGCTGCTCTTGTCCTTCTAGATGGTAGCAGTCATGGGTTTCGAAAGTGTTGTCAAAGGATCCTTGGCGAGTTTCTGCAGGGCACCTTGTAGATGGTATGCACTGCTACCACTGTGCGTTGGTGGTGGAGGGAGTGAATGTTAGTGAATGGTGCCAATCAAGTGGGCTGCCTTGTCCTAGATGACGTCAAGCTTCTTTAGTGTTATGGGAGCTGCACTCATCCAGGCAAGTGGGGAATATTTTTCCCTCACACTACTAACTTGTGCCTTGTAGATGGTGGACAGGCTTTGGAGAGTCATGAGGTGAGTTACTCGCCGCAGAATTCCTAGCCTCTGAACTGCTCTTGTAGCCACAGCATTTATATGACTGGTCCAGTTCAGATTCTTGTCAATGGTAACCCCCAGGATAGTGGCGGTTCAGTAATTGTAATGCCATTGAATGTCAAGGGACAATGGTTCGATACTCCATTGTCGGGGATGGCCCTTGCCTGGCACTTGTGTGGCATAATAAGTGGCCATATTACTTGCCGCTTTTCAGCCCAAGCCTGGATATTGTCCAGGTTTTGCTGCATTTGGACATGGACTATTTCAATATCTGAGGAGTCGTGAATGGTGCTGAATATTGTATTATCATCAGCAAACATCTCCGCTTCTGACCTTATGATGGAAGGAAGGTCATTAATGAAGTAACTAAAGATGGTTGGGCTGAGGACACTACCTTGAGGGACTTCTGCAGTGATGTCCTGGGACTGAGATGACTGACACCCAACATCCACAACCATCTTCCTTTGTACAAAGTATGACTCCAACCAGCAGAGAACTTTCCCCCTGATTCCCATTGACTCCAGTTTTGCTAGGGCTCCTTGATGCCACACTTGCCCAAATGCTTCCTTGATGTCAAGGGCAGTGACACATACAACGGGCAGGGAAGGTATCAGCCATCTCACCTGCCTCTAGGCCTATTGAGGCCCTTAACAGGCCAATTAATGGACACTTAAAGGCCTAATTCTCCCTCTGCCACCATAATATGGTGGGTTGAGGAAGGCGGAGGAAATTGGCTAGCCTGCTTTTCCCCAATCTTCAGTGAAAAGGCAAGAACGGAGGCAAGGGGTGGGTACCTTTTTGCTGAGTGCCCTATAAGCATTGGTGGCACCTACTCAAGTTGGTGCCCCCCATTGTGCCACTTTCCCCTGGCATCCAAAACCTAACACCCCACCCTCCTCATCTTTAGGGTCCACAATGCCTCCTCAACTAAAAACCCTGGGGCTCAACTTTAAGTCCAGTCGCCATGATCTTCTTCTTGGGACTGAATGTCATCCTAATAACACCTACTACTGAGTTCTGGCGCTACTGGATGACTACACAGCTGTCATCCAATCAGATTGGCCAGCAGCTCTCGAGGGCGGGATTTCCTGTCACTGAGGGGCAGAAGTCCCACTCTCACTTAGTTAGGGCTGCCCCCAGTGTATTATTGCTGTAGGGCAGCCTTTTTTAAAGTCGATCGACTCATGATTGCCTTTTCTACTGGGGGCTGAAAGATATGTCCCCCCCTCCCTGAGTAAAATCCAGCCTTCATCTTGGCCACTGTGGAGGCACTTTAGTGCCAAAAATATCTGGTGAAAATTGCCCCCACTTTATAAGTGTGGGATATTATCATTGTGAACAGGGTTTCGGGGCCCTATAATGTCAACCTGATGATTCTCAAAATGTGAAACAATTAAAATGTAAAGACAGGTAATTCACCAGATATTACTTCACACAAGAGGCTTGGTTTCTTATCCTCAGAGAGTTGATATTCAGATATACTGGGTGTGATTTATGTCTCTGCCAATTCCATGGACAGCTAAATTAAACCTGAAATACTGACAGCTCATTTGTTATTACTTTATCAGAGAAGCTGCTATCTGAGAATTGTTGCTGACTCTGGGGGTCTTTAAATAGTGTGATTGTATGAAAATTAATTCTGGAATGTATAAAAACTGTAATTCATCCCAATTCTCTAACATTCTAGATCAAAGAGCTTTCCATTATTGCTTTATTTTTAATGTGTTGCTGTAGTCATCGATGCTGAGTAGGGGACATTGAGTGATTTCTAGGGAGCTTCATATTATTTATGCTAATTATTAGGGGGGAGAATTTTATCTTCCCTTTAGCTATTGCAGTAACACATACACTCTCTGGGAATTTATCAGGTTCATTAGATTACATTTGTGCTCCAATTAAATACTTTGGAATTGTGTGTTATGTCACTTTAGAGATCTTAGTATAATAATTGTGGTTATCTACACTTTCCATTTCCACTGTGCACCTTGAAGAAGAAGTAGAGCAGTATACTTTCAGAGCAATGTAACTTAAAGTATCTGCCAATTATGGACAGAGATGAGAGAGAGACTGGAACCCAAATTCCCTTCCCTTACTGCCCATAATCAATGTGTTTTTCTAAAAAAGATGTGAGTGTTTCTTAACCCCTGAGTGTGTGATCAAGTGGAATAACCAGCAGCAAGCTTTCATAGGTTTAAATAAAGAGGATTATTTATTCATGCATTCATGTATAAATGCTGTCTTACTCACTCACACACATAGACACACCCAAGAAAGGCATAGTTCAAGAAGCTAGTGCACTTTTGCCAATTACAAACAAAGGAACAGGTCGTAAGTAATGTTTTTGGCTTGTCTTAGAAAGAAGAATATTGTGGGCCCATTGAAGAGGGCGTTTTCACTCCTGACGGGGTAGTGTAGCTGGTTTAAAATAGCCAAAGGTGAATATCAGAGTTGTTGCGGGATTCCCTCAAAGAGATGGATTTTTCAGCAGATCACAAAGTTGTTTACTCATGGTTTTCTTTCCAGGAGGTCAGGATGCTGTACTGGTGGCCATTGAAAAGTGATCAAGCTGGGATATTGTCATACACAACAGTCTCCAGGTTTTAAAAGAAAGATTTTGGCTGTGATGCCCAAGGGAAGCTTTTCTAGTAAAGACTAGTTGCTTCCTTAGTGAGACACGGTAAGGTTTTTAGCTAATGCACCCACCACTGCTCACATGCATCTTCTTTCAGCTAGTTTTAACTTAGCAAAGGGTCTGAAATGTTTGGCCAAAAGATGTTGGGGATTTACTAGGACAAACTCCAACAATTCTGATCTGCCTATACAGCTCCATTTTTCACTGTGAATCGAAGTATAACTGTGTTGACCAGCCAAACCAGTTAAAGGGACTGCTGCAGGCCCCTCGCAAAAAAGCACTTCAAACCAGAGTGCTGTTTGTAGGATGTGAGGGAACATGAATGAATACCACTGATGGTGGTAATTTTTAATTTGAAATTACACATTTGGTGTTTATTTATTAGCTGGGTTCCATCATCTCATCTCAGAATAGTTCAAGATATACAAATGGTAAGTGAGGACAGAGGAATTAGGTTAAAGAAAGGAAGCGCATGAAATTATCAGAAAACCTCAGCAGGCATCCTTTCAACCAGGACTGCCAGCTGCCCTGCACTCTCTGGCCATATTTCCTTTTATGCTGCATCATTGATTTTTAACTTTGGTTTCTCAATGAAAGATATGGAGAGCAAGAGGTCACCATCATTTATTATTCAATAATTCTGTAGTTATTTAACCTTGTAATGAGCTAGAAATACTTCAGTGGATGAATTTATGTTATAACACTTTTTCATTAATACATACAAAGTACTTTATTCCCTCAGTGTTTTGTGAAAATTGCACATCAGGGGAAACAGTGATTATTTTTGTGTAATTTTGCACCTCTAACATCCAGTAATGTCCATTTGTGCCTGCTTGCTAAGTCCCTAGAGAAACTTTTTTCTCCACAGTGCTAATGCATGATTTGATAATAAAAGTGTCCAGGAAATGACATTAGTCTATAATGATACGTCAATGTATATTGTCCTGTTGCTAATGATCAACAGATTTTTTTTAAATGCACAGTCAACTTTCTTATAGATGCTGGGTAGCAGTTTAATCCAAAAATATTAAAAGCTAATTTTAATATTGGAAGTCTTTGAAGCTAGGTGCTATTTTATTGGGTAGAAAAGAGCTTTGTCATCTACAGGGCTTTTCACAGCAAGGTGTGCATTATTTGATGCTACAAAATATATTTGAATAGAGTCAACAGGCAAGGTCCAGTCACCTTGCATTTGAACCTGTAATGAATTTAGGTGTGCTGCTGAAAGAGATTAGGAAATTTACAATACTTTCAATGTGTTTAAAGTTCTATTTCTCAGAACAGGGCTTAATAAAGTCATCTTATCTAAATGTAATCAGTTTGTAAATCAACAGGAACTAGGGCATTAACATTCTCAAACAATGCCAGCAACAACTTGCTGAAGATATTGTACACTGGTAATCCAATCAACATAAAGTCATTCGATGGAGTCATTAATAATCTGATTAGAATGGCATTCAAGGCTTCTTCAGCCAAGTTGTACAAAAAGTCGAACACGAAGACCTAGACTGTCTCTATCTAAAAGAGTAAGTACCTTCTATTAAAACTCCTGTTTTAATTCAAGAATGATGGAAGAAATTGGGGTTTTATTTTAATTGATTAAAGTAACAACAGATAAGATTTTCCAACTGGGAGGAGCGAAATTGCTCTTTTTTCTAGTTTTACTGAGAAGGTCAATGGGCAGAAGTTAATGCCTCCCCACCCCCTGGAAGTAAGTTCAGAGGTGGAGGGGAGGATTGTTTTATTGAGTGGGAGGGTGCAGAGTGGGGAACCTGCTACCTCCCCCACCCCCTGCACACAGCAGAAAGGTTGGAGGACGGCCTTCCCAATCAGACACCCATTGAGGCCCTTAAATGGGCAATTAATGCCTACTTAAGTCTTCGTTCCACCGTTGCTGGTGTTAAAACCTGTTGGGTTTGCTTGAGGCCTAGTTGAAGGGGTGAGGGGCTGTGGCCCTTGCTCAAAGTCCCTCAGTGCCTGATAGAGGGACCAGCATTGGAAAGTGGGTGGGGAGGTGGGCCTGTTGAGAGCCAACATCTGCCTTTGCCTTTGATCTCCCCACTGGCAATTCCTTCCCTGTAAACCCCATCCGATCTTCAATAAATTTTTCCAGGGACCCAACAACGTTCCCTGGTGAAAGTCTAAGTGCATTATGGGCACTGCCAGTAATGGAGTGCTGAAAGCCTTCAATTGGCCGGCAGTTTTCAGGGGCAGGATTTCCAGCAAACTGAGGGAAGTCTCAGAAGTAAATGTATCCTGTGGAGACAGGAGCCCCAACGGCAGGCTTCCCACTGCCAATTAGGCATTTAATTTCCTCAGGGCTCCAGAGATGGGGTCAGCGGATGTGCCACCAGTTTTGGTGGGAGATGTCGGCATCCCCCCGCCCCCAGCCCCCCACCCCCCTCATCATCCCCATTAACTTCAACCCAATGCATGTACAAAACCTAAAGTTTAATTTTGTATTCCATGCTGGCTTTTCTTTGAAGTAATTCATGTTGGAAATATACTGACCCTCCCCACCACAGGCAAAATTCTACTTTTGCAGGATCCAGTACAATTTGCACCACAGTATTTGGGAGGCATGTGTTTAGCTTTCCACTGGTCTTGGTCTGCTCCAAACTCCATTCCTTAGCTACAGACTCCATCTCTCTCTATGGCAGCAGTCTGAGATTTAACCAGTTTGTTTGCAGCCTAGGTGTCATTTTTGACCTTGAGGTGAGCTTCCCACCTCATACTTGTGCCATCACTAAGACCACTTATTTCCACATCCATAAAATTTCCCGGCTTCACCCCTGTCTCAGTTCATGTGCTGCTGAAATCCTCATTCATTCATGCCTTTGTTACTACAAGATTTGACTACTCTAACAGACTCCTGGCTGCTCGCCCAGATTCTACCCTCTATAATCTTGAGATTATTCACAACTCTGCTGCCTGTTTTAACTCTCACCAAGTCCTGTTCCCCTGTGCCCCTGGCCTACAGTATCTCCTGGTCAAGTAATGTATTGATTTTAATATTCTCACATCTCTGTTTGCAAATCCTCCATGGCCTGCCCTTCCCTATTTCTATAATCTCCTCCTGTCCCAAAGCCCACCGAGATATCTGCAGCTTTGAATCTTCCAAAATTAACTTTATTTTTTTTAAAATGGATATTAACAGAATGACTGCTGAAGGTCAGGTGACTTTAGCAATTTCTGCACAAACAAAGGACTAACTCATCTCTGAACATTCATCTAGAAAGTTCTCAAATGCAAATGGGTTTCCCAGGCTCAAAATAGAAGGGGGTTAACAGACAATGGCTGCCAGACCTGTCAGAGCTGTAGGGATGGAATATCAAATAAAATCTTCCAGTCAGCTAATCATAACTGGCATGTTGATGGGTTAACAATCATTCCCCCATTGTGTATCAATCACTCCAGCTTCAATCCATTATGTGGATAATGGGAGACACTGAAACTTGCCATCACTTGACCGAAACCAACTTCAGTTCACAAATTATTTTATCCCACGGATCAGAGAGAAACCAAAGCAGTCTACACAGGACACCAGCTGCAGACCAACAGCAGCATCTGAAAGACGTCAATTGCCAGGGGTGATAGATTTAAGGTTAGAGGGGACATTTGGAAAAACATTTTCACCCAGAGGGTGGTGGGCATCTGGAATTCACTGCCTAAATCAGTGGTTGAGGCTGAAATGCTCAACTCTATTAAAAGGTACTTGGATGTGCATCTGAAGCATTGTAACCTGCAAGGCTATGAATCAGGTGCCAGAATGTGGGGTTAAAATGAGCGGCTGGTTTCTTTTCCATCTTTTTCTGGCTGGCATGATGGGCTGAATGGCGTCTTTCTGCACCATAACTTTTCTATGGTTTCTACAGCATAGCTCTCCTTGTTCAGCTAATACTTTAATGAAAACTGAACCCCTTCTCTTACTACATTCAGAAAGAAGGTTGAAGCCCAGGGTTTACAATATAAAACCTTAGCATGGTTGGAAAGACAGATAGAAAAAGACCTGCCCATCAGCAAGTATTGATTGCTGACCCTGAGTTTGGGTTTTAAAAACTTGAAGATTATTGCTGAAAAAAAGAGACAAGAGTAGAAGTGTCCTGGTGAGTGCAAGGTGAAAAGTTTAGACATATCTTTATTTTCAGCAATACTCAAGTTCTGTACTATCAAATGACAACCTGAAGATTGTAGAAGGGAGGAAAACAGACTGAGGTAAGGATTTCCATGGATCTGAGGCCCTGGGAAAGAATAATTTAGATTAGGTAATTCAATAAATGCATGTAGCTTTTCTGCTTCTGAGGCAGAAGACACAGGTTTCGAATGTTGCTCCAGACAATCCTGGAAAGTGGAGACGGGAGTTCTGGCTCCTTATCCCGCATTGCCATCCAGTGAGATAATCACATCTGGTTGGTGTATAGGGCTCCTTCATGGTATGGGTTGTGGGAGTCCATAAAACTTTGCCTTCATATAGGGCTAACCAATCTATCAGCTGATATAAAGATGGTTACAAGCATGAAAGCAAGTGCAAGTTCGTGCCACAGCCTGTCAGACTGTTAATCAGCCTGCAGATTCCATTATTTCATACTGTTCCCCAAGCAATGAGTGTTAAGGTGTGAAAATAACTACAACAAATACATGGAGAGCTTTGAGGGATGGTGAGAACCTCTGCTGATATCTATGCTTTACACTTAGCCTCTTTCTTCCACTCATTCCTTCATGCTGGAGCTGTGTTTTCATGGCAAAACACCTTTAAAAGTAAAACACTGGGTGGTCCCGTTTATGTAATGTACAGTACTTCCAATTTAAAGTTGACAGTAAACCTATTTAATGCCTGGGTGTTATACTGTAGACCAGATGTTGGCTTCAAATTTCTTCCCCAAGACAGAAAGGATCCTTGTATTTCCATCAGGCTAGCTGCCCAGTTCCTGTAGTTAAAAGGACATTCATCATATTGTCCAATTATTTTTTCAGGTCTAGGGATCTTTAGCCAACTGTCGATATTTTGACCAGTACAAACAAAAAAGACTGTTTCTGAAGGTTTTGGTATGAACATACTTCTAACAAGTGAACCATCTATGACTAAAATTGTCTTCGATACTATCCCTTGCTAACCAAGCATTGAGTTTTCCATGAGCTTTTGACCAAACTAACTCTTATCAGTAAGAGTAGCAAGTAAAATTTTGATTCAGATTAACTAGCAGTGCCTAGCAGTAAATTTCTCTCAACAGAATCTTACCCTAAAAGCATTACTCCTAAATAAAATATCTTATGATGTCAAAAGACAATGGATGAGGGCATTATCTCGGTCTAAAGGTCATATCAGTAACCTGATAGGGGAGTAGACAGGCTGGTTGGCAGATTAAATGTCTTTATGAGCCTATTCTCAAGGTCAGACATTAGTTATGATGACAGTGAGGAATGCAGTGGAAAAGATTGAGAGTGGGGGCAAGAGGTGAATAAATGAAAACAGAGGGCAGAATTTCACTACCATTATTGATGCCTGCATTATTAGTGCTTGCTAGAACCAATCTATACTTGCACAATGCTCCACATTTGTTGTGGATGTCTGGGAGGAATGGACACCCAGAATGCTGGTATTTTTGGTGCTTTGCCTCCTACCCTCATATCGTGTTTTACCTCAACTGATTTAAAAATACTAGCTGATTTATTTCAGCTGTACTCCCAGATAAAAATAAGAAATAAATTGTCTCCTACAAGTTTAGCTTTGATTATTTCCCATTATCTACTTTCTTGTTTGCCTGCCTCTTTTCTCATTCCCTGTATGGTCTCACACACTTTCATTTGCTGCAACTTCTGCATCTCTTTTCTACAAGTTTTATCTTCTCAAAATCTCCTTACATTTTTATGATTCTCACTTTCTTACTGAGCACACTTTCTTTCTGCATTTCCCCTTTCGTTCCTATATGTCTCGATACTGTGGCTGGAATTTTCCATCCCCATTGGTGTCGGGCGTCATAGCGGGTGTGAGTGGACAATATGGTGAGAAGGCCAAAAATCAGTTTCACCCCGTCATGAAACCAGTTTGTGATCATCCACTCCACCCTCAATGGCTGCTGTGTTTCCCACTGCCAGATATCAGGAACGTCATTTTAATACATCTGCATATAATTATAACCCCTGCCGTCGGTATCATCCCCCCACACTGGATTATCCGGGCACGTTGGCTTGATTGCAAGTTTCCCAACTGTACCTAAGCGATGTGCACCTGGCAAGCTGCACTTCACTCAGGACTTCAAGGTTTGTTTGCTTATCTTGCTTCAGGCAGCACTCACAATCATCAGCACCAGGCTTCTCAGGCAGCACCACATCACTTTTAGGGGGGCTCACGGGCAGATCTCTACCTACCAGACCAGTTGAAAGGTGTGGGTGGCTTTTCAATGGCTGCAGGGCCAAGGCTTGCTTGGGGAAGGGGGAGAAGTGGCCTCAGCCAAAGGAAGAGGCTGCAGGGAGAGGACATTACTGGAGAAGGGGCATATCCCAGGGTGTGTGTGGGGGCACACGTTGATCTGTGCAAGTGAACTCAAGATGGTGATGGCTGAGGAGGTAGTGTCCAGAGGATATGGGGTCAGATGGAAATGTGAGGGTGTGTGTGAGAGAGTGAGAGGCGATATCGCTTGAGCTGGCAGTGAGTGAGATGCCAGTAAATGTATGATGGCCTTGCGAATGGCCTTGCGAAGTTTAAATAGAGGGTAAGAGTGCAAGTTAGTGACAAGGCTGATAGTTATCAAAAAGTGAAAGGAAGGGACAGAGTGTGTGAACGCCATATTGCACCAAAGAATCATATAAGAGTAGGGAAAATTGCCAATAGGGCAAACTTAAAGGCTTTGTATCTGAATGCGCGTAGCATTCAGAATAAAACTAATGAGTTAACAGCAAAAATAGAGATAAATAGGTATGATTTGGTGGCGATTACTGAGACATGGTTACAGGGAGAACAGATTGGGAGATGAATATCCAAGGGTACTCAGTGTTTCGGAAGGAAAGGCAGGAAGGAAAAGGAGGTGGTGTAGCTTTATTAGTAAAGGAAGAGATCAGTGCTATAGTGAGGAATGATATAGGCACTGGAGAGCAAGACGTAGAGTCAGTCTGGGTAGAAATAAGAAATAGCAAGGGAAAGAAGTGCCTGTTGGGACTAACCTATATGTCCCCAAACAGTAGTTCAGCATCAGGGCACAGTATAAACCAGGAAATACTGGGAGCATGTAAGAAAGGCATGGTAATAATCATGGGTGATTTTAATGTGCATATAGACTGAACAAATCAAATTGGCAAGGGTAGCCTCGAGGGAGAGTTCATAGAGTGTATTAGATATCATTTCTTGGATAATATGTTGTGGAACCAACCAGAGAGTAGGCTATTCTGGATTTGGTTTTGTGTAATGAGTTGGGATTAATTAATGATCTCATAGTATAGGAGCCTCTAGTGATCATAGCACGCTAGAATTTCAAGTTCAGTTTGAGAGCAAGAAACTTGAGTCCCACACTAATGTTCTGGAGTTAAACAAAGGTAACTACATAGGCATGAGGGCAGAATTGGCCCTCATGGACTGGGCAGGAAGACTACAAGGCAGGATAGTTGATGAACAGTGGCAGATATCTAAGGAGATATTCAATCCCTCCCAAGTAAAATATGAAAATATGTTCCAAAGAGGAAGAAAGATGGTAAGAGGGGGGAAAAGCATCCCTGGCTAAGCAAGGAAGTTAAAGATAACTTAAAGGCAAAAACTAAGGCATACCAAATTGCAAAAGTCAGTGGCAGACTGGAAGATTGGGAAACTTTTAAAGATCAGCAAAGGGTTACTAAAAAAAAAAATAAAAAGAGCAAAGGTAAATTATGAAATAAAACTAACACAAAATTTAAAAACTGATAGCAAAAGCTTCTACAAGTACAGAAAAGGAAAGAGAGTAGCTAAAGTGAATGTTGATCCCTTGGAGGATGAGACTGGAGAGTTAATAGTGGGGAACGCAGAAATGGCAGAGACACTTAATCAATATTTTGCCTCAGTTTTCACAGTGGATGACACTAGTACCACCCCAATAGTAACAGGTAGTGCAGAGGGTATAGGGAAGGAGGAACTTAGAACAATCACCATCACTAGAGAAAAAGTACTGAGCAAACTATTGGGATTAAAGGGTGACAAGTCCCCAGGACCTGATGGCCTACATCCCAGGGTCTTGAAGGAAGTGGCAGTGGAGATGGTGGATGCATTGGTTACAATATTCCAAAATTCTCTAGATTCTGGAAAGTTCCAGTGGATTGGAAAAATGCTGATATAATGCCCTTATTCAAAAAGGGGGGGGTGGAGAGGCAGAAAGTAGAAAACTATAGACCAGTTAGTTTAATGTCTGTCATTGGCAAATTGTTGGAATCCATTATTAAGGAAATAATAATAGAGCATTTGGAAAGTCAAAATGCAACCCAACAAGAGTCAGTATGGTTTTATGAAAAGTAAATCGTGTTTGTCTAATTTGCTAGAGTTCTTTGAAGATGTGACAAGCAAAGTGGATAATGGGGATCCTGTAGATGTAGTATATCTGGACTTCCAGAAGGCCTTTGAAAAGATGCCGCAAAAAAGATTAATACACACAATAAGATCACATGGAGTTAGGGGTAATATATTAGCTTGGATAGAGGATTGGCTAACCAGCAGAGAGCAGAGTCGGGATAAATGGGTCTTTTTCTGGATGGCAAGCTGTACCTGGTGGGGTGCCACAGGGTTCGGTCCTTGGGCCCCGACTATTTACAATCTATATTAATGACTTGGATTCAGGGATAGAAGGTACTATAGCTAAGTTTGCAGATGACACCAAAATAGGTGGGAAAGTAAGTTGCAATGAAGAAATAAGAAATTTACAAATGGATATGGAAAGGTTAGGTGAATGGGCCAAAATTTGGCAGATGGAATTTAACGTGGATAAATGTGAGGTTATCCATTTTGGTGGGAAGAATAAAAAGGCAACATATTATTTAAATGGAGAGAAACTTCAGAATGCTTCATTGCAGAGGGATCTGGGTGTCCTCGTGCATGAATCGCTGAAAGCTATTATGCAGGTACAGCAGGTAATAAGGAAGGCAAATGGAATTTTGGCATTTATTGCTAAAGGAATAGAGTATAAGAATAAAGAAGTGTTGCTGCAACTGGGCAAGACATTGGTGAGACCGAACCTGGACTACTGTGCACAGTTTTGGTCCCCTTACTTGAGGAAGGATGTAGTTGCATTGGAGGCGGTTCAGAGGAGGTTCACTAGATTGATTCCAGAGATGTGGGGCTTGTCATATGAGGAGAGATTGAGCAGTTTAGGCCTAATTTCGCTAGAGTTTAGAAGGATGAGAGGAGATCTAATTGAGGCATATAAGATGCTAAAGGGGATAGACAAAGTAGACATGGAGCAGATATTTCCTCTTGTGGGGCATTCTAGAATGAGAGGCCATCGTTTTAGGCTAAGGGGTGGTAGATTTAAATCAGAGGTGAGGAGGAATTACTTTCCTCAAAAGGTTGTGAATCTGTGGAATTCACTACCTTAGAGTGCAGTGGATGCCAGAACGCTGAATAAATTTAAGGAGGAGATAGACAGGTTTTGAATTAGTAACAGGTTGAAAGGTTATGGGGAGAGGATGGGAAATTGGAGTTCAGGCCAAAATGAGATCAGCCATGATTGTATTGAATGGTGGGGCAGGCTTGAGGGGCTCAATTGCCTACTCCTGCTCCTAGTTATTATGTTCTTATGAATGAGTGAGTTTAGAGTGCTGAAATGGTGGGCTTACCCTGGTGGCATGGATGAGATCATTCATCCTCTTTCTGCACTGGACGGCCAACATCTTCTGTGCAGCATTGGCACTGCCTACCACTGCCATCGCCTCCAAGCTGGAGTAGTGAGATTGCTGAACCTCCTGCAGCCAGAACGGGGTTGGAGAACATCAAAGCAGGCCTCCTAAAGGCATTCCAGTGATGGGTCACTGAACTCGTCTTGGCCTTCAGGGCCATGTCTTCACTGGAGCTGTCCTAGGCGGCAAGCATTGAGAGCTGTGTGTACGGCTGCAGTTTAGATATGGCGCCCGAGTGAGGAAATGCTGTCGTAACGGCATCACGAGATTCAGAGGCCGCCCACCAATGAGATGGCATGTTTTCTGTGGCTGCATAATTAACGAAGCAGGAAGCGGACGATATGGCGTGAAAAGCCACCATTGCAGCTAGTCGTTAAAATGTTTTTTTTTCCTTCCACTTGTGCACAGTGCAAATCTGGAACAATTCCACCCAGTGCCTTTTATATTGCTTCACTCTTTCTTTGTCTCATCTCTCCTGGAGCCCTGGAATTACACTTGGATCTCCAACTCTCTAAAAACCATAGAAATGTTCTTAATTACCCATGTCTATGAAGCAAGAGAAGAGGAGATAGGTAGGGAAGAAGTGGGACACAGAAGATTGGTTAGAAAGCACTTCCACTCTGGACTGGATGCCCTTAGTCTCAATGTTGCACTGGAGTCAAAGCCTAAATAGTAATGAAACACTTCGGAGCCACTTCAATGTGTACGGGAGAAAGTAAACTAAGGCCCAGGTTTTTGCTCCCAGGTCGAGTAAGCAGAGATGGTAGAATTCCTGGCTCTGTGAACCCAACCTTTAAAAATGGGGAAAAACAAAATACTGCAGATGCTGGAAAACTGAAACAAAAACAGAAAATGCTGGAAAAACTCAGCAGGCCTAACAGCATCTGTGGAGAGAGAAAAACAGAGTTAACATTTTGAGTTCGTATGACTCTTCTTCAGAGCTAAAGAGAAGTAAAAGGTGATGAAATTTATTCTGTTTAAGGGAGTGGAGCAGGTGAAACTAGATAGAAGGCCAGCACAGATTGACAAAGAGGTCATGAACAAAAGGACAAAAGGGGGTTTTAATGGTAGTGGTAAGGGCTAAAGGAGGCGCTAATAGTGGCATTAAGGTAGGAAAGCAGGATTGTGATAATAGCGGTCTCCCCTACATTGGAGAGACCAAACGCAGACTGGGTGACAGCTTTGTGGAACACCTTCAGTCTGTCTGCAAGCATGACCCAGAGCTTTCCATCGCTTGCCATTTCAACATAACATCCTGCTCTCATGCCCACATGTCCATCCTTAGCCTGCTGCAATGTTCCAGTCAAACCCAAAGCAAACTGGAGAAGCAGCATCCCATCTTCTGACTAGGCACTTGACAGCCTTCCGGACTTAGCATTGAATTCACAACTTCAGATCATGAACTCTCTCCTTTATCCTCACTCCTTATTTTACACCCTTTTTTCAATATTTCTTTTTATCCACTTATTTTTATTTTTATTTATTTACATTTTTATTCATTTATTCATTGTTATTCACCAGGAGATAGAAAAGGCATGTAAGAAAGGCAAGGTTACAGTGATCATGGGGGATTTTAATATGCAGATAGACTGGGAAAATCAGTTGGTCATGGATCCCAAGAAAATAAATTTGTGGAATTTCTACGAGATGGCTTTTTGGAGCAGCTTGTGGTGGAGCCCACTAGGGAACAGGCAATTCTAGATTTAGTGATGTGTAGTGAGGCAGATTTGATAAGGGAGCTTAAGGTGAAGGAACCCTTAGGAGGAAGTGACCATAATATGATAGAATTTACCCTGCAATTTGAGAGGAAAAAGCTGGAATCAGATGTAATGGTATTACAGTTGAATAAAGGCAACTACAGAGGCATGAGGGAGAAGCTGGCCAGAATTGACTGGGAGATGAGCCGAGCAGGAAAGACAGTGGAACAGCAATGGTAGGTGTTTCTGGGAGTAATTTGGGAGACACAGCAAAATTCATCCCTAGGAAGAAGAAGCATACTAAAGGGAGGACGAGGCAACCATGGCTGACAAGGGAATTCGGGGACAGCATAAAAGCTAAAGAGAAAACATACAATGCGGCGAAGAGCAGTGGGAAGCCAGGGCATTGGGAAGCCTACAAAGACCAACAGAGGACAACTAAAAAAGAAATAAGGAGGGAGAAGATTAAATATGAGGGTAAACTAGCCCGTAATATAAAAGAAGATTGCAAGAGTTTTTTTTTGGATATATAAAGGGTAAGAGAGAGGCAAAAATGGACATTGGGCAACTGGAAAATGACGCTGGAGAAGTAGTAGTGGGGAACAAAGAAATGGCAGAGGAACTGAATAGGTACTTTGCGTCAGTCTTCATGATGGAAGACATGAGTGACATCCCCAAAAGTTCAAGAGAGTCGATGGGCAGAGGTGAGTATGGTGGCCATTCCCAAGGAAAAGGTGCTAGGAAAATCGAAAGGTCTGAAGGTGGATAAATCACCTGGACCAGATGGATTACACCCCAGAGTTCTGAAGGAGATAGCTGAACAGATAGTGGAGGCATTAGTGGTGATCTTTCAGGAATCACTGGAGTCAGGGAGGGTCCCAGAGGACTGGAAAATCGCTAATATAACCCCCCCTGTTTAAGAAGGGGGTGAGGCAAAAGATGGGAAATTACAGGCCGATTAGCCTGACCTCGGTCATTGGTAAGATTTTAGAGTCCATTATTAAGGATGAGATTTCAGAATACTTGGAAGTGCATGGTAAAATCGGGCAAAGTCAGCATGGTTTCATCAAGGGGAGGTCATGCCTGACAAATCTGTTAGAATTCTTTGAGGAGGTAACAAGTAGGTTAGACAAAGGGGAGCCAATGGATATTATCTACTTGGACTTCCAGAAGGCCTTTAACAAGGTGCTGCACAGGAGGCTGCTCAGTAATATAAGAGCCCATGGTGTTAGAGGCAAGATACTAGCATGGATAGGAGATTGGCTGTCTGGCAGGAGGCAGAGAGTGGGGATAAGGGCGTCCTTCTCAGGATGGCAGCCAGTGACCAGTGAAGTTCCGCAGGAGTCAGTGTTGGGACCACAACTTTTCACTTTATACATTAATGATCTAGATGAAGGAACTGAGGGCATCCTGGCTAAGTTTGCAGATGATACAAAAATAGGTGGAGGGACTGGTAGTATTGAACAGGTGGGGAGGCTGTAGAAGGATTTGGACAGGTTAGGAGAATGGGCAAAGAAGTGGCAGAAGGAATACAATATGGGGAAGTGTGAAGTCATGCACCTTGGTAGAAAGAATAGAGGCATAGACTATTTTCTAAATGGGGAGAGAATTCAGAAATCTGGAGGGCAAAGGGACTTGGGAATCCTAGTCCAGGTTGAGTCGATAGTTAGGAAGGCAAATGCAATGTTGGCATTTATTTCGAGAGGACTAGAATATAAAAGCAGGGATGCTGCTGAGGCTTTATAATGCTCTGGTCAGACCACATTTAGAATATTGTGAGCAATTTTGGGCATCGTATCTCAGGAAGGATGTGCTGGCCCTGGAGAGGGTCCAGAGGAGGTTCACGAGAACGATCCCAGGAATGAAAGGCTTAACATATGAGGAGACTCTGGGTCTATACTCGATGGAGTTTAGAAGGAGGATCTGATTGAAACTTACAGAACACTGAAAGGCCTGGATAGAGTGGACGTGGGGAAGATGTTTCCATTAGTAAGAGAGACTAGGACCTGAGGGCACAGCCTCAGAGTAAAGGGAACAGAGATGAGGAGAAATTTCTTTAGCCAGAGAGTGGTGAATCTATGGAACTCATTGCCACAGAAGGCTGTGGAGGCCAGGTCAGTGAGTGTATTTAAGACCGAGATAGATAGGTCTTGATTGGTAAGGGGATCAAACGTTACGGGGAGAAGCCGGGAGAATGGGGTTGAGAAGCTTATCAGCCATGATTGAATAGTGGAGCAGACTCGATGGGCCGAATGGCCTAATTTCTGCTCCTATGTCTTATGGTCTTATGCCAACCTGTGACCCTCCAACCACCTCCATGTCCCTTTATAGCCCCTGTGCCAATTTAGTGTCAACCCATTCTCCCCACATACCACCATTTGCTTTTACACTTACCATGCCAACTCACATATTATCCATAGGACCCATGCAGAGATAAGATAAAACAAAGTTCTAAATGCCTATTGCAGACTTCACTATATTGCAAAAAAAACCACTCTCATTCATAAAAGCACATTTACTACATTTACATTCCTTCAACTAAATAAAGCCTTATAACTACAAAATATTAATTTCAAGTGCACAATCTCTTACAGCAACAAGCATTGGGATTTATGGTCCCACATCAAAAAGTCTATTATCATTTGTAGCTATCAATCAAACTGTGAAACAGCAGCATCCTATTGTGATAATGGATGGTTTCGAGATCAGTCATGCAACACTGATCCAGAAATGGAAAACCTCAGGCTTACTCTTTTTTAATAGTTCATGGGATGTGGGCTTTACTGGCTTTGCCAGCATTTATTGCCCATCCTTGGTTTCCATTGAGAAGGTGGTGGTGAGCTACCTTCCTGAACCACTGCAGTCCATGTGGTGTAGGTACACCCACAGTGCTGTTAGGAAGGGAGTTCCAGGATTTTGACCCAGCGACAAAGAAGGGACTGTGATATATTTCCAAGTCAGGATGGTGAGTGACATGGAGGGGATCTTCCAGGTGGTGGTGCTCCCATCTATTTGCTGCCTTTGTCCTTCTAGATGCTGTTGGTTGTGGGTTTGGAAGATTCTGTCTAAGGAGCCTTGGTCAATTCCTGCAGTGCATCTTTTAGATGATTCACATTGCTGCTACTATGCGTTGGCAGTGGAGGGAGTGCATGTTTGTGGAAGGGGTGGCAATCAAGCGGGCTGCTTTGTCCTGGATGGTATCGAGTTTCTTCAGTGTTGTGGGAGCTGCACTCATCCAGGCATGTGGGGAGTATTCCATCACACTCCTGACCTGTGCCTTGTAGATGGTGGGCAGGAGGTGAATTACTTGTCACACAATTCCTAGCCTCTGACCTGCTCTTGTAGCCGCAGTATTTATATGGCTAGTCCAGTTCAGTTTCTGGTCAATGGTAACCCCACAGGATGTTGATAGTGGGGGATTCAGTGATGGTAATGCCATTGAACATCAAGAGGTGATGATTAGATTCTCTCTCGTTGGAGATGGTCATTGCCTAACACTTATGTGGCACGAATGATACTTGTCACTTGTCAGGTCAAGTATATTTTTCCCTCTTGCTAGTTCCCTCACCATCTGCCACAGACCAAGTCTAGTGGCGATGTCCTTTAGGGCTCAGCCAGCTCAGTCAGTAGTGGTGCTACCGAGCCACTCTTGGTGATGGACATTGAAATCCCCCACCCAGAGTACATTCTGTGACCTTGCCACCCTCAGTGCTACCTCCAAGTGGTGTTCAACATGGAGGAGCACTGATTCATGAGATGAGGGAGGGCGGTATTTGGTAATAATGTCAACAGAGAGATTGAAATACTAAGCATGCATGAAATATCCCTCGCCCCCTCAAAAATGGGAATTGCCATGGTCGGGGGTGGGACATATGATTTTCAGCCATTTCCACTATTTTCACCGTGATGGAAAGGCTCTCCATTGTGGCAAGAATCTGGGCGCAAGGGATTAAAGTTGGAGAGAAAGGAGGTTGATTAGGGTTGGGAGGGAACCAAGGAATGGAAGGAAGTGAGTTGCCTGGAGTTGTGTATGATATGCCAGGACCAGGGCCTGAGATGGGTAGGGAGCAGTTAAGCCAGAAGTGGGAATGAGGGGACTCAGGGGTGGCAGGACTTCCGTTCAAACTGAAACAGAGTAGGCAGGCTGGGACTTAGGGCTGCTGCTATCTGGGAGGAGGGGCAAAATACACACACAATTCTTATAATCACCAGCTTCAACAAGTAGGTTATCTCAACTTTGTAACATTTTCTTGGGAAGCAAAACTGTGTCATCTTAATATTGATCAAGCCAAGTAAACCTGCTATAGCACCTGAAATTTTTCATTAACTTTGATAATATGTGACTTCTTACTTAATCTAAAATGTAGTAGTAAGAACTGAAAATACATAACAACATAAGATATGGGAGCAGGAATAGACCATATGGCCTACCAAGCCTATTCCACTATTCAATACAATCATAGCTCATCTTCGGCTTCAGCTCCACATTCCCGCCCACACTCCATATCCCTTGATTCTTGAGAGACCAAAAGAATCTGTCTATTAAAATATTTAAAGGATATAAGAAGAGGAATAGGTCATTCCCTTGAGCATGTTCTACCATTCAGGGACTAATCTATAACTTAACAAAATACCCACCTTAACTCCAGATCCCAAATACTCTAACACAACAAAAATTATCATTCTCAGTTTTGAAATTTTCAATTTACCATCTTTAACAGGTTTTTCAGGGAGCTCTACTGAGCTTGACCATACCATCATCTCTATCAACACTTCCACTGTTGCTGAATTATCAGACTGCTTGTCTGACATCTAATATTGGATAAGTAATCATTTCCTCCCATTCGTTATTAGGAAGACTAAAGCTACTGTCCTCAGTCCCCACTACAAACTCAATTTTGCAGCTACTGCCTGACAACTATCTGAGGCTGAACCAGACTGTTCACAAATTTGGTACCATATTTGACTCTGAAATGAGTTTCTGACAATATCTCCGTGGCATTACAAAGACTGCCTATTTCTAACTTTGCATATCATCCAACTCCACCACTGCCTTACTCATCTGCTCATCCATACTTTTACCTGTAGACTTGAGATCATCCAAAACCCTGCCAGACATGAACTAACTTACATCAAGTTCTGTTTACTTGTAGCTCTCATATGCAATGTGTTATATTGGCTCCCGGTCAAGCACTGACTCAATTTTAAAATTCTCATCCTTGTTTTTCATTCCCTCCATGGGCTTTTTGCCCTGATCCATCCTCCAATATCTCTGTAATCTCCTTCAGCCCCACAACCCTTTGAGATATCTGCACTCATCTATTTCTGGCCTTTTGAGCATCTCTGATTTTAATTGCTCCATTGTTGGTGACCCTGCATTCAACTGCCTAGGTCTTAAGTTCTGGAATTTCCTCCCTAAACCTCTCCACTTCTCTACTGTCTTACCTCCTCTAAGATGCTACTTAACACCTATCCCTTTGACCAGGCTATTGGCCATCTTCCCGAATGTGGATCAGTGTCATACTTTGCTGATAATGTTCCTGTGAAGCACCTTGGGATGTTTTGTTATGTCAAAGTGCTATGTAAATCCAATTTGTTGTTTTGGTTGCTTTTGTGGAGTGATTTCCAGACTTCCACAACACTTTGTCTGAAGAAGTGCTTCATGACATAACCCCTGAACAGCTTAGCTCTAATTTTGTTCTGGACTCCCCCACCAGAGGAAATAGTTTCTCTGTTTATCCAAACAAATCCTTTAATCATCTTAAACACTTCAATTATATCACCCTTAATCTTCCTGAGCAAATACAAGCCTAGTTTATGCAATCTGTCCTCATAATTTAACCCTCTTAGCTCTGGCATCATTCTCATGTATTTGCATTGCAAACCACCAACACCCCCACCCCCCCCACCACCTCCCCCCCAAGGCCAATATACCTTTCCTGAGGTGTGTTGCTCAGAACTGAATACTGTACACCAGATGGTGTCTAACCAGAGCTTTATGTAATTATAGCATAATAATTTCCATTCCCTTATAGTACACCAACCTTGAAAAGAAAGCTAACATTCCATTAGTCTTTGAAATTATTTTTTGTACTTGTCCACTAGTTTCAATGATTTCTGTATTTGAGTCCCCTAATGTTCACCATTTAGAAATGATTTAACTTTCTTGGGTCTAAAATGGATGACCTCACATTTTCCCATGTTGAGCTTCATCTGCCATAGTTTTACCCACTAACTTCATGATTAATTTCCTCTTGCAACTTTTTTCTCCCATTTACACTGCTTACTGTACCACTTAACTTAGTGTTGTCAACAATCTTGGCTCTCTATTCCTCTGAATCATTTATAAGTATAGCAAAAAGCTTTGGCCCAGTACAGATCCCTGGGGAAGACCACAAATCACATTCTGCCAATTGGAGTACTAATTATCCCTGCTTTCTGTGTCCTACTTTATAACCAAGTTCCTTCTATTTCAACAAGTCGCCTCATATTCTATGCATTTCCTCACAGTCTCTTGTGTGCATTTTTTCCAATGCCTTCTGGATGTCCATATAGCTAACATGCATAGACAATCCCTCATCTACCTCATTGATGATCTCTGCAAAAATCTCAACTAAGTTAGTTAGACATGATTTACTCTTAGCAAATCCATGCTGGCTCTCTAATCAAAGAAGTTTGATATCAACAGTTCAAAAGCAGTTTTGAACTGTGCTTACTCTTGTCCTGCTATTATCACAAACGCTTTCTTACCTTAATGCCACCATCAGCACCTCCTTTAGCCCGTACCACTACCATTAACATCCCCTTTGTCCTTTTGTTCATGACATCTTTGTCAATCTCTCCTTTGCCCCCACCTATCACTGGCCTTCTATTCAGCTTCACCTGCTCCACCCCGTTAAACAGAATAAAGTTCATCACATTTTTACTTCTCTTTAGCTCTGAAGAAGACTCATACAGACTTGAAACGTAACGCTGTTTTTCTCTTCACAGATACTGTTAGGCCTGTGGAGTTTTTCCAGCATTTTTTGTATTGGTTCAAAATCAAATGCAGGGATTTGTCTTTTGGATGAGACATTTAAACCTGTCTGCCCCTGCAGGTGGACACAAAGGATTTCATGGCACTAGTTTGAAGAAAAGCAAAGGAGTTATCCATAGTGTCCTGTCAATATTTATCCCTCAATCAACAACACATTAACAGCCAATGTGGGGATTATTACTGTTTGTGAGAGCTTGGTGTGCACAAATTGGCTGCTGCATTCTTGCAACATAATAGTAACTACACTTTGAAAGTATTTCATTGGCTATTAAGTGCTTTAGGATGTCCTGTGGTCATGAAAGGCATTTTAAAAATGAGCGTCTTTATTTCTTTCTTTTATGGAGCAGGATGGAATTAGTCACTGAGTCCAAGATACATATCGAGATGTGGGTGCCCTTTCATTGATACAGGAATGTTACCTAAGCACCCTGGGCCGCAGTAGGAAGGGAAGTCCAAGTGGGAAAGGATATTGGAATAAGAAATGAGTAATACCAACACACCATCCTCTTCCCATGGCACCTTTCCATATTAGCGCAGGAGATGTAACAGCTACCCTTTTACGTCCTCTCTTCGCACCATCCCAGGCCCTAAACACTCCTTCCAGGTGAATTTACGTGTACTTCTTTCAATTTAGCTCACTGTATTCGCTGCTCACAACATGGTCTCATCTACACTGGGGACACTAAACACAGATTGGGTGACTGCTTTGCAGGTCACATCTGTTCAGTCCGCAAGCATGACCCTGAGCTTCTGGTGGCTTGACATTTTAATTTTCCACCTTACTTTCACGCTGACATATCTGTCCTTGACCTACTGCAGTGTTCTAATGAAGCTCAAGAAACAAGAGCTCATTTTTCAATTAAGCACTTTACAGCCTTCTGGGCTCAACATTGAGTTCAACAATTTCAGAATTTCATATCATAATCTCTGCTGCAAACCCCACCGCCCACTCCCATTTTGCTCAATTTTTTTTGTAGGTTATGGTCTTCACCTTGTCTTTCTCAATTTTGCTTTTGACAGCAGCCGTCCATGTTCAGCCATTTACACCTCCTCTGAACCCGTCTTTTGTTTCTTTACTTGTCCCTTTACCATCGTCTTTGATTATTCTCACCAAATCTTTTGTCATTTAATGTTTTCCATCTTCTGCCCTATCACAGATCTTCCCTTTTGTTTCATCTTCCACCCGCCACCCTTTTCTCAATTCCTTAAAACCTATTACATTTCTAACTTTTCCCAGTGCTGATGAAAGGTCACAACCTGAAACGTTAGCTCTGTTTCTCTTTCCACAGATGTCGGCAGGCCTGCTGAGTATTTCCAGCATTTTCTGTTTTTATTTCAGATTTCCAGCATCAGCAGCATTTTTCTTTTGTCTCCAAAAATTTCTGTTTGATTTGCTGAGTATTGTAAATGCATGATAAAAAATTAACATTTACTAACATGGGAAGTAGGGAGAGCATTGTCACATGTTTGTCAACATTTGGCTCAATTAGCACAAGTTTTAATAACATTAGCAGAGTTAAGAAAACTCAAAACTCTTGCCAAGAATAAAAGTACATCAGGTTGATGGACTTATGTTCAATGATTACATAGTTCACTTCCGCAGCTTAATCCATGTACTATTCAACTCAGGTCAGTGTGTCCTTTCAGTGTCATAGTGGAAGATATAAAAAAAAATGCAGGGCGGAGCCCTTTATGCAGTGGTTGGGGAGGGCAGAAGATGAATCCATTTATGGAATGTATCATTGACCTCAGGCCAAAGACAACACATTTCAACATTGTTTTCATTCGACCTACACAAATGATTGGATGCACAGGAAGGTCCTGACAGGCACGATACAAACTGGCTCAGAATGATGGGGTCAGAGGAGGTTTTTGAAAGAAGGACAGGGAGTGGTATAGTGATTTAAGCACTTTTGGGAGTCTTGTTGCTTGAGGGCAGTCAAAAAAGAGTGGCATTGATCATCAGGGGCAGAGTTGTGCAATTCTTGGACAAAGGTAGGAGAGCTTGTAAATGCTGTTTCAATTATGCATAGCTAATGGCAGCAGATGAGAAAGTAGTTTTCTGAACTCAGATTGCCAAGATGAGGATATTCACAATATAACTACCTTTGGTACATAGACTTAAAATGAAAACCAACAATAGGTTCCTCTCATTTTGCTGTCTTATTACAGAGGCAACATGCCTAGCACTCATTCACTTGATTAAAAAATGAAAACCTGTAGCCATGTTGCTCCTAATGCTAGGCTTAGGTCTTACAAGCTAAGGTCACATTGCAATAGGTACTTCACAGGAGCACGCAGTGATTATGGATAAAGAAAAAATTTGACCCATCTGAATTAATCCATCCAAAATATTGCCTCATTGTGGCACAAAATAATGCAGATCCTACTTCACTGATTGGTGCTGGTGCTACATGGTTATTTACCTGTATCAATTAGGGAAAATAATGGGATGAACTTTCAACATCAGCAAGGGCACAAAATGGGCATTAGTGGATCCATATCCATTTTTCATCCATAATGATGTTGAAGATACTGCCCAATATCTTTGTTAGTCAAAGCACCTGCTATACCACAGCATCGTGAAATCACCTTGAAATCACATTATGTAATATTTGACAAGTTTAACATTTATATGCCTGTTTGAACAAAGGTATTAACCTGTTTAAGGTCAAGACCTTTGTTAAAAAAGGATATAGAGGAATTTCATACAAGTGTCTTAAGCATTCACAACTTGGTACCATGCAGAGCAATTTCTCTTGAGTGATACCATCATGGAGTCTGCTGTCCATCACACTGCACAATGACACCCACCATTGGTCAAATATAGAGTAAAATGTCCCAGTTCCTAATTTCACTTGCAATGAACAGTGTACATTTGAAGAGAATGATGCATTTCAATATTTAGCTGACATCAATAAAGCTCTCAAGCCTCACTCTTGCAGTTTGTTTTGTTATGCGAAATCCTTGACATGTTCCACTTAAAATGATATATTTATTCAAAAGCAAAACACTGAGGGTGCTCAAAATCTGAAATAAAAACAGAAAATGTTGGAAAAACTTAGCAAGTCAGGTAGCATCTGTGGAGAGAGAAATCAGATTGATAACCAGTTGTGGCAGAAAGTCACCTACTTGAAATGCTTAGTCTATTTTTCCGTCCACCAATGCTGTCTGGCCTGCTGGGGTTTTCCAGCATTTTCGGTTTTAGATTTATTGATGGGATGGAATGTCATTGCACAATCAATATCGAATAAGTGAACACATTTTTAAAATGCAACATGATTTTCTATCTATACACTATTTATTCACTGTTTTTAATTGATTCTTTCTCGGGCTGTTTATCCTGTTAGACCTTAGGTTGCACCCTGGGCTGGTCAGTTTTTAACTTTTCATATTTGAGGAGGCTAAAATGAACCCCATTACTATTATAAGAAACACTACTCAAATGTGATGAGTAGCTCTAAAAGCATTATATTAGCTTGCCTACAAATGTAGAGCTTCTCCTTTTGTCATCTGCACAATTCTAAGCTCTGTTGTATGAAGTAGAGTTTTTAACAGTTTTCTATCATAGTTAAAAATATGGAAGAAATTGCATAAAGAGAGCATTTATGACTTCTGTTTCATGATGAGCCAGGGGCAGGGGCACAAGATGAATCAAAGTGCACATACCCTCCCAGCTGTAATTATAAATTCATTTCTTCCTTATCCCTCAGACTAAAAATAGTCATATTTACCACATTACATGACAGCCAGAGAAACAAAGGATCATCAACCAAAGCAGAACTTCAAATGAACCAATGCCAGATCAAAAAGAACAAGCAAACAGTTGCTATAAGAAAAGTGTTGGCTTGATCGTTTGCCTTGGTTGATTGGGTGCTGAAAATAACTACTTTAAATTAGAAAGCATCATTCTCAAGCAAGAGGGCTATAATTCAAGATATTGATCTGCATTTGAAGAAAACAGATAAACCCAAAGAGCTCCCTTTGGTCTTAAAGAATATATTAAAGATGCACTTTGGCACATACCTTAGATAAGTTGCAGCCAGCAGTACAGTAAGAAGATCGTACCGAGGTTTAATTGCGTCTATTTAATTTATTGACGCATTATATGCAGAAATTCCATTTAAAGAGCAAGAGTCACCCTCCATCATGGTCTGAAGACCAGTTGAAGATCTTGTATCAGTAAAGACACATTGGATTTAATGATCACCTTGAATTCCTACCACCATCTTAATCACTATTTAACTTTCCAAAGGATCACGGTAGTGGGATTCCTTTCAGTTTATTCTGACCAAAAACTCCTTGTGAGTGGAATATTTATCATTTCACAGTCCATTGATTTGAGCTAGTGATAATGCTGTCTGTCAAATCAAACAGTAATACAAATGGGAAAGAGTTGCAAAATCAATTCATAAAATAAGAACCATAGAATAGTTATAGCATGGAAGGAGGCTATTTGGCCTGTCTGGTTCATGCTGGCTGTCTACAAGAGCAACTCACCTAATTCCACTAGTCTGCTTTTTCCCCATAGCCCTGCAATTTTTTCCTCTTCAGCTAATTATACAATTATTTTTTAAAGCCAGAAATGAATTTTCCTCCACCACAATCCTACGCAACACCTTCCGAATCCTAAAAACTCACTGCATAAAGAAGTTTTTTCTCATGTTGCTGTAGCTTCTTTTGCCAGCAACCTTAAATCAGTGTCCTGTGGACCCTTCCACCCAATAAAAACAGTTTTCTGTCTATTCTGTGCCTCATGATTTTGAACACCTCCATCGAATCTCCTTTTAATTTTCTTTTCTCCAAAGAGAATGCCAGTCTCTCCAATTTGTCTAGTAACTGGAGTTCCTCATCCCTGGAACCATTCTCATGAATGTGTGCTACACCCTCTCTAATGCCTTCACATCCTTTCTAATGTATAGTGCCCAGAGCTAGACACAAAACTCCAGCTGAGGCCAAACTAGAGTTTTACACAGGTTTATCATAGAATCCTTACTTTTGTACACTGTGTCCCTATTTTTAAAGCACACGATCCCATACACTTTATTAATAACTTTCTCAACCTGCCCTGCCACCTTCAATGACCTGCGCACACAAAACCCCAGGTCCCTCTGCTCCTGCTCTCTCTTTAGAATTGTACCCTTTATTATGTATTTCCTCTACTTGTTCTTCGTAACAAAATGAATCACTTCACACATGGGAGAGAAATGAGAAATCATAAGCAGTGGTGGTGTAGTTGGTGCCCCATGTCTGATTTTCAACTGTTTTATAAAATGGTGAGGGCACAGCTGAACCCGATGTAGTCCTCATTTGCCATATGTACACACTTAATATTCCATTAGAAGTCATGGGAAAGAAACATAAGAAATCTAGCTTACTTTTCCAATCTGCTAGCCTGGAGTTCTGAGGCCAACTGTAGCATTGTCACCACCATCATAACTAAATCAGCATGAGCCAGGGTTAAACTTGGGACTTTCCAGGTCTGGGTGGCTCAGTCTCATCCTCGGCAATATGACCATTGAGGAATCCCTGATCCCCACCTCTCTTCAAACTTAATTCAAATTACGGAGCAGCATAATGTGAATAATGCTTCTGACAATTATGTGTTCTGTATCCAGTAACATACATCATGGAAGATTGCAAAATTTGTAAATTACTTTTTGAGCTGAGTACTGTTCACTTACCTTTTCTTTGCCCAGTAAGTCATCAGTTTAAATCCTCAGCCTTAATATATTCAATCCATTAATCAAAGAGAGGAAAATCACATGAAAACTCATGGTGCATTTCACTAAGTCAGCTTACAAAGTATTACATAATATTTATGGCCCCAGAAAACAAACCATTCAGCCCATGTGGGTGTTTATGCTTCAAGCAAGTCTCCTCCCACACTTCTTCATCTAATTGCATCAACATAGCCTTCTATTATTTTCTTCCTTATGTGTTTATCTAACTTCTCCATAAATGCATCAATACTAATAGAATCAGCCTCTTCTTTTGTGGACAATTCCACACTAGTGTCCTAGGACCAACCATCTTCAACTGCTTCATCAGTGACTTTCCAACAATCATAAGGTCAGAAGTGGGGATGTTCACTGGTGATTGCACAATGTTCAACACTATTCGCAATATTGAAGCAGTCTGTGTCTAAATGCAGCATGACCTGGGCAATAGCTAGGCTTGAGCTGATGAACGGCAAATAACATTCATGCCACACAAGTGCCAGGCCATGATCATCTCCAACAACAGAAAATCTAACCATCGCCCCTTGACATTCAATGGCTTTACCATCATTGAAACCACCACTATCAGCAACCTGGGGGTTACCATTGACCAGAAACTGAACTGGACAAGCCATTTAAATACTGTGGCTACAAGGGCAGATCAGAGGCTTAGAATTCTGAGGCGAGTGACTTGCTTCTTGACTCCCCAAAGCCTGTCCACCATCTACAAGGACAAGTCAGGCGTGTGATGGAATACTTTCCACTTTCCTGGATGAATGCAGCTCCAACTCGAGAAGCTTGACACCAGCCCACTTGATTGGCACCCATCCACAAACATTCACTCTCTCCACCACTGACGCACAGTGGCAGCAGTGCGTATCATTTGCAAGATGTAATACAGGAACTCACCAAGACTCCTTAGACAGCACCTTCCAAACCCACAACCACTACCATCTAGAAAGAAAAGGGCATGGACACATGGGGCAGAATTTCCTGGATGGTGGGGGGGGGCAGAGCGGGAGCAGGCGCGGACCCGATCGCCACTCGCCAATTAAGGCCCGCCCAGCATACTTCATGACTCCCATGCATAGCAGAAGTGGGCAGATGATGGTGGGCGCATTCAGCCCACTGGGTCCAATGGCAACCTGGCGGCTTGTATAAAGGAAGGCCTGGCAGCCTTGTAAAGGCTGCTCACAATGGCTGGGTGAAGGACCTCTACAGAGGGGCAATGGAGGTTATGAAGTCCGGAGGGTAGGCCATCGGGGCAGGCCATGCCAGAGGGTAGGCCATTGTGGCAGGCCAGGCCAGAGGGTAGGCCAGAGGGGCAGGCCATGCCAGAGGGTAGCCCATCATGGCAGGCCAGGCTGGAGGGTAGGCAATTGGGGCAGGACAGGCCAGAGGGTAGGGTGGGGAGCCAGTGTGCCCCTCGTTTTTTCGATGATTGCCTTGCTGCCTTTCTCGAGGAAGTGGCACCATGGTGGGAGGTACTGGTTCCCCAGGACGGGAGGAGGCCCCCCCCCTACATGACGAAACGTGCTTGGGAGGAGGTGGCGGAGGTGGTGAGCTCCCGCGATGTGCTGCGGTGCACCTGAATCCAGTGTCGCAAGCGCTTCAATGACTTGTTGTGCTCTGGCAGGGTGAGTACCATGTTGGCAATGATCACTTAACCCAGCAGGTCAGCCTCCCCCCTACTGCCTGGTTTGGGGGCAACCTGAAGGAGCTGCACCTAGGCACTGTGTTAGAACTCCAAGACATGTCCAAGTCAGGGTGATGACATGCTGGGAGGGGAGCTTCAAGGTGGCGTGGCAACGAACCATCTGCTGCCCTCTGTGCTCCACGTACTTGTGCCTCTTGCTATAGAAAGATATACCATGTGGTGCCTAATGTGATGTAGGCAGCATGTGGCCAAGAGGGGGCTGGGATGGGGGGTTGGTGGGGAACAGGCCTAGCATTTAGTGTGAATGTTTGTCGCAGCAGCATGAGGAGTAACTGGAGCCCTGATGTGTCCCACTCTGGTTGGGGTGGGCTGTGCACGAAGAGAGTCCATGTGCAATTTGCACTAATCAATGCTCTTCTCTCATTTTCAGGAGAAGAATGCTCATAACATGGCAGAGCATGTGAGGAATGGTGGAGGCCAGGTGCAGATTGCCATTCTCAACCCTGGATTTGGAGAGGCATCATGCACCCAGGTCCACTGATGTCGGTGAGGCTGGGGTGCCACGGGCAGGTATTTATGACCAGCAGTGAGTTCAGCATTGTTCTCCCAACAACCATAGCAGTGCTGAATGTTCAGTGGTTTAATTTTGCAACATGGCTTGACCATTGGTTTTGGAAGGATGAGCACATAATGATCCAGGGAACAGGGATGCACTTTGTCATTGTCTCCATGTTAACTGATCCAACGTCCTTGTTCTTCCTTTCAGTATCAGCAGAGCAGGGCTGGGAGAAGAAACAGCAGAGGCCCCCTCTCACACCTCAGGGCCCTGAAGTCTCACCAGCATCACACCATCTCTGCCAGGCAGGCAGCAGTGCACATACTAGTACTTCGGTGGGAATTAGAACATCGGCTAGTGTCCCAGGGCACAGTGGTGAGGGCACTTCACAGCCGCTGGAGCAGCTGGCAGAGACAGAGAGTGCGCATGGCGCTAGCAGTCGGAGGACTGCAGGGGACCAGGCACATGCTCAGTCGGTGCCTGATGATGTGCTTCTGGAGTCGTCCGCTACACAGCAGGGGCATGAAATGTGGCCAGGTATGCGGGACCATCTGGGGAGATACATGAGGCTATGCTTGGCTTGGCCTCCGTGGTGGAGGAGTCTACGCGGATGATCGCCGAAGCAATGAGCCACATGTCCGAGCGCCATGTGTTCTCCATGGAGAGAGTGGTGACTCTTGTGGAGAGCCTCCTCCAGGAGACCCATCTGATGCTCTCTGAACAGCAAGCCCTCACATCGGCCTTGACGTCAGCTGATCAGTGCCAGTGTGGGAGATGGTGTGAGCACCAAGTTTTCAAGCTCGGTGCCCAACAATCCACTGCGAGCTGGGAGCTCCGAAGAGGCCTCTCATCGATGTGACAGCTGCCTGGCATCTCTGAGGGCACATCTCAGGGCACTCCAGATGAGGGGGTCAGCTCCTCCGGCCCTCTGCCAGTGACTGTAGCATCCAGTGAGGCTGCGACGACTGGGGAGATGCCAACCGTGGAACTGGCAGATCCCTCCCAGGCGGGGCCAGCACAGGCTGAAAAGGCCAGAGGATGACTGCCAAGGTCATCAAGGCAAATAGGGCAGCAGAGTCATCAGGCTGTCTCAGATGCCACTCCGAGCGATGGGGCAGCACCAAGACATAGCACTCGGAAATGGAAACATAAGGCACCTTAGGCATATCACAGGCTTCTCACTGGTGCTTTTGTGTTGGTCCGACATGAGGTCTTTTTGATTTGCTTTGAACTGGGACACCCTTGTCATTGTGTTTCATTAAGTTTCTTTGCCTGCGATATTAAATTCAGACATGTAACCATGGCTGAGGGTGCCTCTTTTCTTCTGCATGTGTATGGTTTCCAAAAATGTTAGGAGTGTTTTGTTGGACATTCAGCTTTATTAACAAGGCCCTTAGTTACTGTTCCTAACCTGGAAGATTTGGCACATAGGTATTGAGTATGGAGCCTATAGCCCAGGCTTGTCCTGGAAGTCCATATGAGGTGTGCTAGCTGATGATTCATTGGATTAAAGCCTCCTGGGTGTCCCTGCCTCCCTGCAGTATGCCCGGGTCAGCGTCTACCCCCTCAGCATTTCCCAGTGTATGCTCATCCTCGGACTCACTGCTGGACTCATCGTGTGCAGCCGCAGCCACTGCGTCGATGTCTTCATCATCCACTGCGTCCCCCCTTTCCAGTGCAAGATTGTGGAGAGTGCAGCATGTAACCACTAACACCAACACACGACCTGGAGCGCTCCAGGCATCGGAAGCGCACCCTGAGGAAACTGATGGTCCTCTCCACCTTATGGTGCCATGACTCCTATTGTACCGCTGCTCAGCTTCTGTTTTGGATGGCGGAGAGGCGTCAGGAGCCACCTTCTGAGGGGATAGTCCTTGTCACCCAGCAGCCATCCATCCAGCCGGGCTGGAACACTGAAGAGCCCCAGCACCTGGCAGTATCTGAAGATGTAGGCGTTGTGGGAGCTGTCTGGGTACCTTGCACTGACTTGTAGAATCAGCATCCTGTGATTACACACTATCTGCACGTTCATGGAGTGGAAGCCCTTCCTGTTGACAAAGGCACCCGGCTCACCTGCTGGCGCCTTGATGGCTACATGTGTGCAGTCTATTGCACCCTGGATGCAGGGGAAGCCAGCAATGGCCACGAAGCCTCTGGCTCTCTGTGTCTGGTTTGCCTGGTCCCAACGGTAGTGGATGAATGTCAATGCACACCTGAACAGTGCGTTTGTGACCCACTTGACACAAGTGTGGACAACTGATTGGGAGACACTGCAAAGATTACTCACCGAGCCCTGGAAGGTGCTGGAGGCATAGAATTTGAGGGCAACTGTGACCTTTAGAGCCACTGGCATGGGGTGTCCACCCACACAGTTCATGAAGATCTCAGGCCCAATCATCTGACCGACATAGTTGACTGTCTCCCTTGAAAGACGGAGTCTCCTTCGGCACTGCACCTCAGACATATTGAGGTAACTGTTTTGCCACCTGTATACCTTGGCAGCAGGATAATGGCATCTTCTGTGGCCCCTTCCACCTTGGTCTACCTCTTGGCCTTGTGCCCCTTATGCCTGCACCTGGTCTCCCAAAGGTGGCTCCCCTGGAGGCTGAATGTGCACTCCTGGTCTCCTCCCCTTTCTAGTCCTTCCTTCCACCTCAGTGGAGGGGCCTCCAGTGGACAGTTTAGCTCTCATTCCCAGGCAATGGAAAGGCTTTCAGAAACCTTCAGGCTCAAAAAAGATTCCTCACTGTAGAGTGCTGACCTGAGGGTTACGAGTCCAGAAAAAGCAGCTCGTATGTGTTTTGAAGTATTGCAGACTACACAGGCAAGTTTCAAAAATTTTGAAAAATAAATACTTGACTGTGCACATTCACGTCGATAAGATTTATGCAAATGTGTCCTTCCTGCCTGACCATTGTGCCCATGCGCCGACCCGAAGATTGCATGGGCACCTAAAAATTGACATCGATTGATTAGTCACGGGCTTTAAGTGGCCCGTTAATTAATGGTGGCGTGCATCGGATATCATTGCGCGCCCACCCAACGAAATATTGAAATGGCACGCAGTGACATCGGGATGCTCGGCCAACGTCACCGTGCATCATTTTACATGTGTGCGTGCAGGGCCCGCTCTCACACGCCAATGGGAAAACTCTGCCCATACGAACAGCACCACCTGGAAGTTTCTCTCCAAGCCACTCACCATCCTGATCTGGAAATATTTCATCATTCCTTCACTGTCTCCTAGGGTAGAAATTTTCCCTCGTTGGGTGGGCAGGTGCCCGACCCCTCTGGGAGAAAAGTAGTGCACGATGATGTCGGGCAAGCGTTCTGACATCATCGCACACTCGCTTGAGATTTCGGTCAGCAGTCTCGTGCAGGTGTCTGTATGGCACCCAACAACAATTAAGAGATCTGTTAAGCCCATTAATTAATTAATTAATTAAATTTAATTTTCCGTGTCCGTCCAACCTTACAGTTAGTAAGTGGGAAAATAGGCCAAGGCACCTTTGCATTTTTTGTGAAACCTCATTCACGGGTGGGATGAGGTTTTGACCACAACAAAAACAAAAACAGAATTACCTGGAAAAACTCAGCAGGTCTGGCAGCATCGGCGGAGAAGAAAAGAGTTGACGTTTCGAGTCCTCATGACCCTTCGACAGAACTTAAGTTCTGGGCAGAACTAAGTTCTGTCGAAGGGTCATGAGGACTCGAAACGTCAACTCTTTTCTTCTCCGCCGATGCTGCCAGACCTGCTGAGTTTTTCCAGGTAATTCTGTTTTTGTTTTTGTTTTGGATTTCCAGCATCCGCAGTTTTTTTGTTTTTATATATGAGGTTTTGACCGTTGATTAAAAAAAATTAAAACTTTTAAAGCTCATTTTTAACAGAGTCACATAAGGAGACATGTTTTCCTTATTTTTCTATTCTTTATTTTTCATGTTAAAAGCCTTCAGCTCCCTAACACAGCTCTGTGCCTTCGGGGAGCTTTTAGTGAACGCACCCATGCGAATGTGCTGACTTCTGCACTCGCCCTGCTCCCCCAACCCCCACCCAGACAGATCGGAGCATTTCAGCGCTTGATTCACCAGCCAGCATGAAATCATGGCCGGGGCCCGATCACAGGTTTCACGGCTGCTCTCGGGCCCGCCTGCCATGCCTGCCCGATGAGGTAAAATCCTGCCCCTGGTTGAAATCCTGCAATTCCCTCCCTAACAGCACTGTGGGTGCACCTACACCACATGGACTGCAGGGGTTGAAAGACGCAGCTCACCACCACCTTCAAAAGGGCAATTAGGGATGGGCAATAAATGGTGGCCTAGCCAGCGACATCCACATCCCATGAATGAATAAAAAAATTAGAAGCTCTCTCTGGGTAAAGATGTTTCTCTTGAATTCCTTACTGGATTTATTAGTGACTGTCTCGTATTTATCTGCCCTGGCTCTGGTCTCTTCCATAAGTTGAAATATCTTTACCTCTACCAATCAAACTCTTTCATAAGCTTAAAGACCTCAATCAGGTCTTATAGGTCTTATAAGGACATGGTGGATGGAATTACTTTGATAGCCGGAGAACTTCTTCAGGACATATTCCATAGATGTGGCAGGAATGGGGAGGATCTGTCCATCTCGCAATTGCAAAATGATAAATTAGGATTGGTTTCTTCCTTGATATCTGGGCACAATCCATCTGCTCTCCGCTTTGGCCCCACATGAGGATTTCGGGGCCCAAAATATAACAAGGGGCAGCATTTCCTCCTGTCAGGGGGAGTTTGTGCGGGAGCGGGCACAAACGGGCGGGTTCCAGATCGGCGCCTCCAGTTGGGGGCGAGCTGCCAATTTACATGGGTAGGCCAATTAAGGCCTGCCCAGTGTGACGTCCCCCCATCCTGAAGTGCTGTGCGCTCCCTGTGTGGGCGGGGTGGGGGGGGTGCGGGGGTGGGGGGTGGTCTGTGCCCTCTTTGGCGCATGCGTGCAAGAACCCACAGATTTCCCTGAGGCAAAATGCTGCCTCAGGGAGATCACTTCAACTTTAAAAACTGTGCTGAATGGAGAAAAAAATATATTGACATGTCCCCTGATGTGACACAGTTTAAAACCCTCATGAAACCTCATCCCGCCCGTGGATGAGGTTTCATGTTTTTTCAGCCTGAAAAAGGCTGCCTGCCTGAGCTCCCGGCCTGCCCACTAATCTTAAGGTTGGACGGGCAGGTCCATTGATTACTTCAATTACCTTATTAATGGCCTTAAGTGGCCGTTGACAGGTCGGCGGATGGGCAGCCGACTTGGCTCCTCGCCCGCTGACCTGAAAGTGTAAAGGAAGCGGGGTGACGTCAGGATGCCCGCCTGACATCACCCAGCATCATTTTACGCGTCGGTGAGCGAGCCCCGGCCCTGCTCGCCGACCTAAAAATTCACCCCAAGGAAATACTCCATTCGTGTTGTGATAGATTGAAACTCAGGGATGTCACACCACGCCAAGTTTATTTTCTGTAACTCACTATCACTAAGTTTGTTTTCAATTTAAATGCAGCTTTAAAGAATCCATGCTGATTAAATCACTTTCTCTAAATATTGTACCCTTATGCAAGATGGAGGGAAAATAAATGTCAAGTCGGAAGGTCAAAGAAAGAGAAAAAGAAATGAAGATTTTTCAGTAATTATTTTTTTGAATCATTACAAGCAGAAATGAAAATAAATGACAGGAGAAGCAGAACAGACCACAAGCCAATAGTTAATCGTTTATTTATGTATCTTAGCAGACGCTCATATATATTTACAATAATCTTCATAATTACAACATAACAAGGCCAGTTTGGAGGGAGAGCTCCTTCAGTTAATTTGAGCTCATTCTTTCAGAATGCCAAGTCATCCGTCTTCCAATGGCAACATTGAGTTGTTTCTTAAATCAATCCTGTATTGTGGTTTCAAGCTTCCTGGCAACCATTTTCTGCAGTTGCGATCACCTAATTTAAGATAAAAATTCCTGACATTTATCCAATGTTTGCCCAGAACCTGTGCCATGTCATATTTTGGATTTACTTTCTTTATTATTTTAAGTAGCTTATATATCTCCACACAGAGTGTCATTCTCTGCACAATTACTCTGAGGCATTACTGATAAATCCTAGAAAAGGCTTTTGTGCTGAAAACATGTGGTAGCTGATGGGTGCTAAACTGAACCCATTCATACGAGCATACAAGCATATAAATTAGGAGCACGGGTAGGACACTCAGTCCCTCGAGCCTGCTCCACCATTCAATAAGATCATGGCTGATCTGATTTTAACCTAACATTCCTGCCTATCCTGATAACCTTTCACCCCTTGGCTTATCAATAATCTATCTACCTCTGCCTTAAAGATATTCAAGAACTCTGCTTCAATCACCTTTTGAAGAAGAGAATTCCAAAGACTCACAACCCTCTGAGAGAAAGATATTTTCCTCAACTCTGACCTAAATGGGCAACCACCTACTTTGAAACAGTGACTCCTAGCTCTAGATTCTCCCACAAGAGAAAACATCCTTACCACATTCACTCTGTCAAGTCCCCTCAGGATCTTCTATGTCCCAATCAAGTGTTGTTTACATTTCAATCATCTAGAGCCTTTGTGTCTGACCCCTTGCAAAGTTTGTAGTGTCAGGATTAGGTCCCATAGTTATCATTGGACTGCCAGGTGGCAAAACAACTACTTATGCTTCTGGGGCATTCCCAAGGGCAGAAAGCCACACTGAAACTACCTTCTGCACTACCTTCATCTAGGACTCCATAATTGCTGGTTGCCACGGGACACAGTGGTCTGACCAGATATATATTTACTGATCATAAGCCAGATGCCACTGAAGACCCTGTCATGGGCACCCTGATGTAAGGAGCCTCAGAGTCCTTCAGGGCCAAGCACTCTATGATGATGGCAATTTTTTAAGAAGTTGGAAATTTCATGCTCAACAGGTCATCATAGATACTTCATCATGGCATGTATGGATAGGGAAGGCTTTCATCTCATCAATATGCAGGTGATATTACATCACAGGGGCAGAATAATGCAGGTGAATGTGTGATACCCTTGTAGCTGTCATGATGCCTTAAATTTGTGCCATTGTGTCATAAAAGCTGATTACAGCCACAAATTACTTATGGGAATATTGAATGTTTTAAGAAAGATGTGTGATCTAGAGCTAGGAGTCACTGTTTCAAAGTAAGTAATCGTCCATTTAGGTCAGAGTTGAGGAAAATGTTTTCCTCTCAGAGGGTTGTGAGACTTTAGAATTCTCTTCTTCAAAAGGTGATTGAGGCAGAGTTCTTGAATATCTTTAAGGCAGAGGTATATAGATTCTTGATAAGCAAAGGGGTGAAAGGTTATCAGGGTAGGCAGGAATGTTAGGTTAAAATCAGATCAGCCATGATCTTGTTGAATGGCGGAGCAGGCTTGAGGGACCGAGTGTCCTACCCCTGCTCCTAACTTATATGCTTGAATGCTCATATGAATGGGTTCAGTTTTTAAAGAAATACAAGCAAGAAGACTGAGCAAAAGTTGTCTGATAATGTAAAGTGACCGCTTTCTGAAAAAAATCCTATATGGATCATGCTGATGGACCTGTCACAAGAGAATATGAAATGTCACACCTGAAAAGGTGTCATGGCCTTCTTCAAGCAAAGGCACTTGAAAGGGAGATAGGAGACATGCAAAAAACTGAACTTTCATCTCCTGTGATGGTGGAGATACAAAACTGATTATCATGTCTCAGCAGTCATCTAAAATCCACCTCCTGTTACTTCATATTCCAGAATGTGTAAAATTGTTGGAGATCAAAGAACCCAGACTCTGTGTGCAAGACATGTTTTTTCTCCCTACAGGAACACACAGGGAAAAATGGGTTAAAAAAACTAGCTGCAGAACAGTGCTAGTGTGCTAGTATACTGTGAGAATGACAGCACAAGATGACCAACTAGTCACCCCTGTAGTTGTAGGTGAAGTCACTCCCTGTCTCTGTCTCTGTCTCTCTCTCTCTCTGTTGCTGGAGGCAAGGCTCAGCAGAAGCCACCATCAAAAAGAAAATAGGACAGCTTCTTCAGCCAACTTGCAGAACCAAGCATCTCCAAACCCACTGCAAAACTGCCAAAGTCAGCTCTATTGGAATCACCCAACTTAAGGGCTACAACCTATCGCCATCTACACCTCATGGACAAGCCAAAGACTGATTCATATTTTTTTTAACTTTTATTTGGACTGTTAACTTCTCATTTCCGGTCTGTGTGTATGTGTGTTAGCATTTTCATCATTTTTCTAGGGTTTTTAGTAACTAATAAGCTTACTCTTTCTTCAACTCAAGAATGTCTGGTTAAATTGGCTCTTTCCAAAAAAAATACATTTGGGCTGGGAAAAGGTATCTGTGGGAGGAAGAGATCTCTTATAAATTAACCTTGTAACCAATTGACGGGGTTGAATAAAGAAGGGGAGCCAGCTGATTCTTCCTCACCCGGGAGCATAATAAAACTGGGGTCCCGTTCGGAAATTTAACAAATTGGGAAACCTCGCCCGGGGATCGGTCATAACAAATGTACTGTGCCAGCATTGTTTCAAGAAGCTGGCATAGGGGGCAGGTAATAAAGGGACAGTAAAAAGACCTTGGAGCCTTGGCAATTAACATCAGTGAAAAATTAATAGTGGCAGAAATAAAATACAATGAGGCTCATGCTCCATCTGAATTCTACTGGAAGCCATCACTGGGCATGCTGAAACAGAGGGCTGAATTTAATAGTCCCATGGCAGCAGGACTGTCCACCAGCCACCAGCTATAGAGCCAGTGGCAACCCTGTAACAGACATTCCCAAGAGGAGAGTTGACTCACCTCTAACTGCTGCTGGCCACTGGAATAGCAGCTGTTCAGTACCAGTGGCACCACTGGGAGCAGTGGCCACTGCTGGTATTGGTGGAGGACCAGGAGGAGGAGCAGCCACGGAGGCCCCAGAGGAGAAGTAAGTGGGAGGCCTTGCCAGGGCAGACAGACAGGCCCAGTGAGGGGGGTGGGATTCAGTTTGAAGAGCTGGGGGGATCCTTCTGTGGGGGCAGTCCTTGCCACTGGTAGGGGACCCTTGGTTGGGCACAGGTACAATACCAGTGGCGGTGGGTTGAGGCCTTTAACTGACCGCTTAAGACCCTTAATTGGCTTACGGTCAGGAAGGTCGACCTTGATCTTCCTGACCTGGGAAGGACTTACTCAGCGGGAATTGAGAAGGTGGTGGGCCTTCTGCACAGTGCCTTTAACTCCACCCCCTGCCTCCCAGCCTGCTCTGGAGAGGGAGGGGCGTTTAATTCCATCCATTGATTCTGTTGTCTGAATGGGTCTGAGTTGGGTGGTGGATTATTGCCTGAGAGGTAAAGGTCTTCCATGCTGTCTATTTTGTTCCAGATGCTCTAAATGTGGAAGACTGAGGCCATGAAGAAAAGTGAAGTCTGGCACCAAAGTTCTCTCAGACCAATCCCCAGCCTCTCAAAGCTAGAAGTGAGAAAATTACATCCCGATAACAATTAACAGCCGTATTGGCCAGCAAAACTATTTCTGTTGCTGGCCCTCTGTCCTCAGTCACTTCTCTGTAAATGCCTTGGGGGTACCACTTGCTCCCTGGTGGATTCATAAGTTTCCAAAGTCCTCTGGCATGATGGAGCTGTACTACTGCATGTTCTTTGCCATTTCATACCAGGGCTCAGAAAACTGAAGGGACAGCACAACGTGCTTCTGCTAATTGTTAAGCTCAGCTCTGTATGGATTGCCTGGAAGGTACATATCCATGGGGACCATAAGGTACATATCCATGGGGACCATAAGGGATGTTTGGCTGCATCCCCTATTGCTCTTGCTACTGTTATTGCCATCTCAACTTGCTCCTCATCACTTATGCTCGATATTTCATGAGGTGATACCTTCTGAATCTTTCTTTCATGCTTTTTTGAAGTGAACCTATGTCAACTGGCACTTGCAGGTCTACAGTGTTTGATGGCTGTGTGTGTCCACTCATCTCTATTAGGAGGAATATCATCTTGGAAGGTCCAAAGACAAGTCAGTTAGCATTGGGTATGAATGGCAGAATAACAAGGTCAGTGGTGCCATGCAGCTGCTGGGGAAATGACCTGTGAATCGTTTTTTGTAGAAATAAAATATTGGACAACATTGCCAGTAAAACTACTCCCAGAGAAAGTGTAAAAGCAAAATACTGCAGATGCTGGAAATCTAGAACAAAAACAAAAATACCTGGAAAAACTCAGCAGGTCTGACAGCATCTGCGGAAAGGGTTACAGTTAATGTTTTGAATCCGAATGACTCTTCATCAGAACTAAGGAAAGATAGAAAAGAGGTGAAATATAAGCTAGTTTAAGGTGGGGTGGGACAGGTAGAGCTGGATAGAGGGAGGTTGCCAGAAGATGTCATAGACAAAAGGACAGAGAGGTGTTGACGGTGGTGATATTAGCTAAGAAATGTGATAATGGGGACATTAAGGGTAGAAAGCAGGACAAGCAAGGGACAGATAGCCCTAGTGGGGGTGGGGTGGGGGAGATTGAAATAGGCTAAAAGGTGGAGATAAAACAATGGATGGAAATACATTTAAAAATAATGGAAATAAGTGGGAAAAGAAAAATATATATAAAGTATTGGAACAAGGGGGATCAGAAAGGGGGTGGGTATGGAGGAGAGAGTTCATGATCTTCATGAGAATTCATGAGTTCAACAACTTTAGATCATGAACTCTCTCCTCCATCCCCACCCCCTTTCCGATCCCCCTTGTTCCAATAATTTATATATTTTTTTCTTTTCCCACCTATTTCCATTATTTTTAAATGTGTTTCCATCCATTGTTTTATCTCCACCTTTTAGCCTATTTCGATTCCCCCCCAACCCACCCCCACTAGGGCTATCTGTCCCTTGCTCATCCTGCTTTCTACCCTTAATGTCACTATTAGCACATTTCTTAGCTAATATCACCACCATCAACACCTCTTTGTCCTTTTGTCTATGACATCTTTTGGCAATCTCCACCCATCACTGGCCCTCTATCCAGCTCTACCTATCCCACCACCACCACCGCACCGCACCGCACCACCACCACCCCCCACCACCCCCCCCACCCCCGGCCACACACACACACCTTAAACCAGCTTATATTTCACATCTTTTCTATTTTTCCTTAGTTCTGATAAAGAGTCATTTGGACTTGAAACATTAACTGTATCCCTCTCCGCAGATGCTGGCAGACCTGCTGAGTTTTTCCAGGTATTTTTGTTTTTGTCCCAGAGAAAGTGTGCTCCGTTCCCCATTTTACAACAGTTCAATTGTGAGTTGGACTCTGGGCTTTATTATAATGTGAAGACCCAATTGCTATTGAGCAAAAATGCAGAGGATTCCCACGTATACTGTACAGATTTGGGCAGCCTTATCCAATATACAAGGCAATGTACACTAATGAATGCAATATTCAGAAAGAAAACCAGCAGGTCTATTCTCAGCTTCACTCCTCAAATATTAAAGCACCTTAGGGCTATCAGGCGATAATCCAATCAAAGCATTTAAATGACATCATGAGCTCACCACAAACTGTTGCTAACTGTTACTCGAACCCTGAGATTAGATTAATACCTTGTATTCACCCTCTGGTATTATGTGTGTATGTCTGCGCGTTTTGATAATATTCTGTTTATCTCCGTCATTTCTTAAGCTATTTTATTTAGAGCTGTCAGTGTGTTTTATATCCTTAACGTGTGACAAGTAACAGTCACAAAAATAATGCCTTGTGACGTTGATAAAGGAGTGTTAACAAGATTTAGTGCATGGCGGTTTAGTAGGATTTAGAATTCTCTGCTAGTATCAGAATGTTTCCAGTAATCACATGCGTGCTTTCTGCTGCACCCATTTTCCACATTTGATAACACAAAATCTTGTGCATGTGTCAAAATAATCGATTGCAAATATGGGAGCATTTCTGAAGC